>NC_141150.1:102976073-103285865 GCF_053477565.2 Lygodium microphyllum | reverse complement strand
ATTAAAGCTGATATCTTGAGGATTGAGATAGTGAGGACATGGACCCATCCACCACTTCCTCTTGGACTGAGGATGGAGTTCTATCGAAGTCACTTCTTGTGTCTCACTGACATAGTTGCACTAGTACCACGTACGAAAGGTTTCATACTATACCATACTTTAGGTACCATACCTTACGTTTTAGTACCATAAGGTACCAACTTAATGGATACATCTTTCCCATTCAAACTGCACTTTGGGACTAGCTAAATGCTCCTTATATTAATATGATTCTCGCATGAGATTAGGTTATTTGAGATTCAAACAATTTTTGTTAACCTTCTCTCTCTTAAGCTCACACTTCTCTTATTTGTATGATCATGCATGAATGATGTATACACTCCCATCTATGTAGTTATAAGTTGTAGGTAGCAGTAGTACATGTTGAGCATGCAGCATTAGGTTTTGGCATGCTACCCTCAAGTACTCATCTTATATACTCTAATAGCATTGCTATTTAGACTTGAAATGTCTATTCTATTGTCTTTAGTCCAAAATAATCAAGTTTTTTTTTTTCGTACTGATAGCGTACCATACCTTATAAAATCTTAAGGTACCTTTTAGTACCGTATTTTGTCATACCATACCGTATCGTACCTTTCGTACCTAAGATGATGGATTCACTATTTGGCCGGCACACATAGACACCCATCTCTTCTATAGCATTTGTGGCCAAGAGCTAGAGATAGAGGAGCACTACATATGTAGATGTACAATGTATTATGACATAGAAGGATGGTACCATAGTCCATTGTCTCTTTTGTGATGGTTTTGGACCTCTTTGTCATGTCATGGAGTACAAGGACTAGAGATGCCTAGGTCTTTTCCTCTTGGAGATCCAATGGCGCCGCATGGCACTATTGCAAGACAGGAGGCCAACTCTTCCAGAGGGATCGAAACAAAGAGCCGTGACTGAATTTTCTCACAGATCAGGCCCTACTGACACTACTAGCCTAGTAGAGACAAAGCCACCCTACTAGACACCTCCCATTCCATGCCATGGAGTCACATTGGATAGAGCTGTTTCACTTCATTGAGCACGACAACCCCATCTACCATGACCATGTCCCAAGAGGCTACACCACAGCCAAATCAAAGCCATTAACATGAGAGACCAGAGACTCACCACTAGGCATATTAGTGGAAGAGTTAAGAGACCACATCATGGCTGAGATCATGTGCAGATCTTGAGATCAGCTACAGCCTATAGTCTCCACCACAATTTCTATGAATAGTTCAATTAGATTAGGTTTCTTTTTTTCTTTTCTTTCTACTAATGGGACAACACTAGACATGGTTCTACTCTAGCATAGTCCCATTGTATAGTTATTCTCAGCATTGTTTCATAGGCCACTTATTTTAATGTTATCTTCAGCTTACTGATGAGATGATATTAGACATGGATGTACTCTAGATTTTGTCTCATAGGCCACATTGGCCTTATGTAGACGTTAATGTGTGTGTGTGTGTGTGTGTGTGCGTGTGTGTGTGTGTGTGTGTGCACGTGCGCCAGTCACAGGTCTACTATCAAAGCATGCTGCCAATGTAGGGACTCCCAAAATCCAGGCACCCTCAGTTTCAGCTAGGTGCAGGCAGGCTCTGCCAAACACACTCAGATCTGGAGGTACATAGGCTGGGTGCAGGGTAGGGCAGCAGATGGTCGCTTTGCTCTGGCGGCAGACAATTCCTGTGTAGTCACAGTCTTGCTTGAAGACAGCTCTCTTGACGACTGTTCTGTGCATGAACTGCACCTGTGTATCAAGTCAAGCATACAGAAAACCTACTGCCTGATAGTCGAAACTGTAATCAGCAGGTCTGAAACCCTAATTCGACACAGCAGAATATCTGACCACCTCTTCTCTTCTCTCTCTCTCTCTTTTTTTTTTTCGTAAAAGGTAATTGTATTAATTACGAAAAAAAGGTACAAGTTTACATGATTACAAGATACACGAGGGCTCTAAGCCAACGTGTGTAAAATCCCAGTACGAAGCCACGAAAAAGTTACACAAGTTATGGCAAAGACCCAGAGGAAATTGCCATATGCCAGGGAAGTAAGTCCTCCCGAGGGAGCATGTCCGAGTGCCAAATGAGATCTATCTCTCTCTCTTACAAAGCCACGAAAAAGTTACACAAGTCATGGCAAAGACCCAGAGGAAATTGCCATATGCCAGGGAAGTAAGTCCTCCTAAGGGAGCAAGTCCGAGTGTCGAATGAGATCTATCTGTCAATGCAAGAGACCTTTAAACCGGGCAATGTGTCTCGGTACATTAGAGGCGGAATCAAAAAGAAAGGCATTCCGAGTGGTCCAATTGTGCCAGCATCCCCAGTACCTCAGAAAGTGGAATAAGATCTTCATATGCAACTGTGGCGGTGTGGGGTATTTTGGGCGTGCAAAAACCCAATCAAAAGGGGTTAGTGAGAACCCCACCACCGTGCACCAAATCTGTGACAAAAGCGACCAGATATTCTTAGCGAGCGGGCAAGAAATAAATCGATGTCGAGACGATTCGACAGTAGTGGTGCAGAAGAAACAATTGCCGTTCGAGATTCGACGCTTGGAAAGGGCCGAGGCAAGAGGAAGACCACCAATCATCACCCGCCAAAGAAAGACCTTACATTTGAACGGTGTCTTATTCAACCAGCCCTCCATCACAGTTGCCTTTCACCATGAGTGAGATTTCCGCAATCCCCAGACAGTATTAGCTTTAACCCCCAGCCATTGATGATCCTTAATCAGAAGATGATACACCTGATTAGCAGTAGCCTTTTCCAGACTCAATCGGCCAACAAGGTCCCAGTCCTACCAAGGACGATCCATAGCAATGGCAAGAAAGGGTTGCCTGCTCTGAAGCACTAACAAGAGCTGTTCCCACAAATCACGGTATCCCCGCGGGATTCTGAAAAGTCTCTTGGCAGTACGAAACAATGTGAAGACATTACGACTGGCAAGGGTGGCATCCGCAACTAAAGTCACCCCCAACCGGGCCATGCAGTTAAAATTTGGTCTGAGCTCATGTTTGTCTTCCCATGAAAGTAATCTCGAGACTGCCAACAATTCCAGTTGAAAGAAGTTAGTATGCAAGCGGTCCTCCGCTGGATGCCAACTCGCCTTTTGAAGTACCACTTTCTAGGAGTCAACCAAATGCAGTAACAGAGAGGAGGACGGACTGGAAAACCGAGAGTCTGCATTAAGGACATGCCACCAGGAGTCCCGAAGTTGTGTATTACCATGCCGAAGCCCGCTGTCCTCAAGAAAATAACAGGCTATAATGGCCCATGGGTGATGATCCCCACACATGGCGCGAAAGAGAAACCAATGAAGTGCTAGCATATGAGTTTCAGCATCTGAAATAGCTCCATCACTAAGGCGTTTGGGGATACATGCATGTGACCACGAGATCCACGAAATACCTGCATGCAATGAATCCTTCTTCCATAACATGAAATGAATGGGGCGAGTGAGAGCCTTCAAAGTAGTAGGAGACCACAACAGCAATGGCAAGAAATATGTGAGCATTGGCAGCATAATAGTCTGAGCCACTTTGAGTCGGACATGGAAGGGCCACGCTTGCGACTTCCAATACATAAACTTAGCTGCCAGTTTCTGTGAAATCCACTCCAAGAGTTGCTTTGGCTGAACATCAACACCCAACGGATACCCAAGATGCCTGACAATGGAGCCACGGGGAACAACCTAACCTTGCTAGCCCAATGACTGTAAATCAGACTCTGTGCAACTGAGAAGGGCGGATTTGAAGGCATTGATACGAAGACTAGAAGCATGACCAAAGAGCGTCCAAACATCTAATGCCTTGCGAATGTTGTCCTTGTCCGCAGGCAAAATCATAAAGCTATCATCAGCCAAAGATTGGCTAATGAAGTGTTGTCCCAGAGGAAGAGACAATAGGGCCAACTGAGTAGAAGCGGCCATTGAAGATAGCATTGAAAGAACCGGGTGGGTTGCTAGGGCAAAGAAGAGAGGACTCAAAGGGCAACCCTGTCTCATCGAGCGTGCAAGGACAAATGGCTCTGTAACACCACCATTGAGCATAACGCGCGAAGAAGCCGCAGCACTAATGGTGTAGATCAATCGGGACATCCGAGTACCAAAACCCATAGTAGACATAAGTTCTGCAATGAAGGACCAGTCTAAATAGTCAAAAGCCTTTTCCAAATCCAATTGAATCAATACCACTTTCTGACTAGAGTGCCTTGCATAGTCAATCGCCAATTGCACGTTTAAGATATTATGCAGAATGTTGCGGCCCTTAATGAAACCATATTGAAGAGGATGCACAATAGCTGGAAGGTGCTTGTGGAGCCGATTCGCCAGCACTTTGGAAAAGATTTTATACATCGAACCCATCAAAGAAATTGGTCTCCAATGTTGCAATCTTGACAGAGAAGGAACCTTTGGAAGCAGTTTGATAAGTCCTTTCCATGAGGAAGGCATGACTCCTGTTTCCCACACCTGCTGAAACATAGCCGCCAATGGCTTCACCAGTTGGGTAGCCAAGCTCTCAAAGAATTCATTGGTGAGACCATCCCAGCCAGGACTTTTATCCCTAGGCAAGTGTAACAAAACCTCCATAACCTCCTCCTCACAAATATCTACCTCCAAAGTAGCTTGCATATCAAGTGGAACCTGATGGTGGACTAGATCATAGAAGACCGAGCGTGCATGCGTAACCTGGTCAGAAGGCGATGAAGAAGAACCCAGAAGATCCAGAAAATAATTCCTGCACATATTGACAATGGTCTGCGGATCAGTGACCATTCGACCTTCTGAATCCTGGAGTCAGTCATATTTTCTCGAGCAGGAGAAACATGCAAGGCGCGAAAGAACTTATGAGTCTGACAAGCACTATCTTGCAAATTATCAGTCAAGTTGTGCAGTTTGGCTTGCTGATAAGATTTCAACTGAAATTCTTTAATAAGATCAGCCAAACGCCTCGCCAGTGACAGCAGAAATTCATCATCTAGGATATCTGCCAGCAGCGAACGAACCAAGGCCAGTATATCCTCCGCTGCGTGGCAACGGCGCCGACAAATAGAGGCATGATGGATCCCATACTACCGAGCAACCCGCTGCACATTAGAGAGCAGTCGTTCAAAGGAAGCCAAGCCCTCAGAGGCGAAGTCCAATAAAAACCTCAATCAATTGCTGCATATAGCCCTGAAAGATTGGATGCTTCAAATAAGACGAGTTGAAATGTAAAGGGAGTCTATCCAGCAGCTGCATAAAAGGTGCAATGGGTTGTGCAAGTATCTCAAGCTGGAGAGGGAAATGGTCCGACAAGGCATACTGCTGCAAGACTTTCATTTCCAGCATCTCAGGAAGAAAATCATCATCCTGCATGAAAAGTAAACCCTGTAGAAGAAGGGTGGAGCCAAGACCATAGATCTTGCTTAAGAACCTCCAGAGCAAAGGCATTCCACACCCGACTTTCCGGACCATCTATCATCGAATGCCCCGAAGTGGACTGAGAAGAGTCAACACACATATTGAAATCCCCCATCAAAAAACCCCTTTTGCCAAGTGACATGGAGCTCTGCAAAGTCTTCCACAGATCCCGTCGGGATGAAGGGTCATTCGGAGCATAGATGCCCAGCAACCATAAGATCTCCCCTTCAAATAAAACTTCGATTACCACAAAACGGCCTTGAACATCATTTTTAATAAGAACAGGCTGGTATTTCTCATGGACAATCATAAGCACGCCAGAATAATGCATAGCTTGTGTCCCTGCATAAAACAAGCGAAACCCATGGCAATCCACAACTTTTCCTACTTCACCATGACTCTTGTGCTCAACCGCACACAAGACATCCCACTGATTCTCATGCAAGACAATCCACATGGCATGTTGCTTATGGCGAGAATAAATGCCTCGCACATTCCACGTGGCTATCTTCATATATCTTCAAAAAGAAAATCAAGAACGAGGCATCGCTTGCCTCGATTTAACCTTGTCTCCTAGAATGTCAAGGACACCTTCATCCAGAAAATCTGCTAACACTGCAAAAGAATTCTGACGGCCTGCTTTAAAGGTAGATGGAATATCCACTGCCTTGGGAGTGGAACAGGGATAACGACGATCCTAGGGTGTAATCACATTACCCTCGTATCAAACGCCAACTTAGCAGGTGGGCCCTTTGGACCGTCTGTATATACTTTCCTCGTAGACTGATTGCGGGGGGGCAAAAGGAACCATAGCACGCGCAGCATGCTGTGAAGAGAAAATTTCTTTCCTACGCATATACGTGCGCACGGAATCTTGCGAAACATTAGGCCTAGAATCCGCCAGGCCAGCATCCAACTTTTTACCTTTTTTGGAACGAGCCTCTAACCAGTCATTGTTACGGGAATCCAAACCCAGGACCTGTTGTTTGCCTTTATCCAACACATTAGGTGGCTCGGTGGCCTCCTGTGACAGAGCATCGAGCACCATATCATCCATAGACAGCACAACATGCGCATCTTCTGAAGACGATTGCCGCTCTGGGCATTCAGCCATGAAATGCCCCAATTTTCCACACGAAAAGCAGTGTCCTGCAAAGTTGCCCCATTTCAAGCGAAAGTGCAAAGGATGCATGCCAGAGCAATTAAGGCGAAGCCACGCAGGCCTTTTCCTGGCAGTGTCCCATAACATATACAAACGGTTGCGATTCATGGCTCGTAGGCTTGGGGGAACTAGCACCGTTCCCACTACGGCCATGGCATCCTTTAACAAAGGCCAATAGACAGCCGGACAATTTTCCACTTCAACCCACACCGGCCATTCACGTTGAAGCAGGCGCTGAAAGTCTGCCATAGGGCACCATGGCACATGGACCAGACGGCAATCAAAGAACAATGGCAGCTTGGACAGGAGCTCAGCCTGATGCTTCTCCGATTTCAGCAGCACCTCATAGAAGCCTCGGGACCCAAGAAAGATCTCCTCAACACACTCCCCTTGTAGTAAATGGTGCAACCACTGGCGAATATGGGAAAGCATTGGGATCCTGCTAGTGAAGAAGAGTATAACTGCACGGTCATAAAACATCGAAAAAGAGCGCAAGACAGTTTTCTGGTCCACCATGGCTTCCAGAATGTCTTCAATTCCCGCGTCAGAAAAAGCTTCATGATTATGCTGGACATAATCGCCAAGCAGAGTATTGGCAAACTCCAGCAAATGTTCCCAGTCAATCTCCTGTGAATCCCCAGAGTCAGAGGCCACCTGCGCATAGGAACGTTCCTGATGACCCATTGTCTCGTCGAAAGTATGCTTGAAGCGTTTGCCCGCAGGCGGAAAGTCTGAACCGGGAGGCATCTCCTCTGTGCAAGGAACCATATCCTCTGGTTCCTCCGTATCCGAATCCGGACCAAGGGCTGCCACCGTCTGGTTGATGAAAGCCATATCCAGGCCAGCCATGTTTCTGTCCTCCCTCTCTATTTCTCACTCTCTTGCTGTCTCACTGACGCTCTCTCTCTCTCCTGTTGGTCAGACCATATTCTGGCACCAACGCTGGCTCACATCTTTAATAGGGCAGTTTGTGAGGGATTTCCAACCTGTTGGTCAGACCATATTATTGTGCCGCTCTTTAAGTGTGGAGACCCCGCGCTACCTAGTAACTACCGAACTATCATGATTGGACACATGCTGGCCAAGATATATGGCTCTATCGTGGAACAAGTGTTGAGTGAATGGGCCGAGATGCATGGCCTGAGGTCAAAAGGCCAGGCTGGCTTCAGGAGGGGATATACAACTCTAGACCATATCTTTACGTTGAGGGCAATCATTGAAGAAGGCAAGGCATTCAAGAAAAAGATCTATTGCTGTTTTGTGGACTTTCGCAAGGCCTTTGACACAATGCCACGTGCTAGACTCATGAAAAGAATGCAAAACATTGATGTGCCTGTAGAGATACAGTGGAGTATCTATGCCCTATATGAGACAGTGACAGGCAGAGTACGAACACCTGAGGGCATCTCAGATACAGTCAATAGCACCATTGGGGTGAAACAAGGCTGTCCACTTTCACCGACACTTTTTGGGCTGTATATAGATGAAATTTCAGAATATGTGGATAGGACAGGTAGGGCCGGAGCCAGCCTAGCTGGAGTGCTGATACCATTACTGCTTTATGCCGATGATATTGTACTTATATCTGACTCACCTGAGGGACTAAATAGACACTTGGATGCATTATCAGCTTTCTGCAGAGATAGAGATCTTAAGGTGAACCTTGGGAAAACTAAAGTTATGGTATTTAACACTTCGGCTGCTTGGGTGACAAGAGCTGAGCACTAGTTTACTTTTGACGGAGAGCCAGTGGAGATGGTTAGGCAGTATGTTTATTTGGGGGTCACATTGAAGGGACCACAGTTCTCTTGGAGAGAGACATCAGAGGCTCGTTTGGCAAAAGCATATGCAGCCTTAGGGGCATTGGAGAGGCAATGTGCTCACATACAATTTCATGAGCCGCGCACCAAACTATGGCTTTTTGACACCTTGGTTACACCCACACTCCTATATGGGGCAGCTATTTGGGGTCCGAGTCTGTTTCACACGAGGAGACAGCCTTTGGGAGACCAGGATGGACCAGAGAAGGAATACTATGATGGATGGGAACATATGGAAAGACCACTGGTCATGATGATCTCACGCATGATACGAGCGAAGAGCTCGACCCCACATGAGATTATCAGAGCTGAGTTGGGGGCATCACCCATGGTGGCTGAGGCCTTGGTTCAGGCAGTGACTTTCATACATAGACTATGGGAGCTCCCCCAAGATAGATACCCACGGCTAGCCCTGGCCTCTTCTAGACAACTAGCAGCAGACGGTGACAGACACTGTTGGTATGCTCAGATGAGTACATGGATGCGTCTACATGGTCTGCAGATTGACAGACTACCCCCCTTTGACTATAGCCTGGATTGCCCTACACTTGACCTAAGCCGATCAGAGCTAAACCATGTGATCAGAGCAGACATACTGAAGTTAGATACGGAGAAGACCTGGATCCGACCCCCCTCGCCCCATGGCACGAGGATGGCACACTACCAGACCCACTTCCTCCAGGTATCTGAGGATGGTTTCATCACCCGACCCAATTACATGGACACACAGCTGCCTCATGGACTACGCACAGCTATTGGTTAGATCCGCACCTCATCCCACCACCTGAGGATTGAGACAGGCAGATGGGAGGGTATACAGACAGAAGAACGCATATGCCCACTATGCGACAGAGAGCCAGAGACAGAGGAACACTACATCTGCCGATGCACTGTATATTACGACATACGAGGTAGATACCACTGTCTGTTTCGAGAGGGTTTTAGACCCCTGAGACGGATCATGCAGTATGAGGATCAGAGATGCTTGGGATTTTTCCTCTTGGAGCTCTAGAGGCGCAGAGCAACAATTCTACGGAGTAGGAGGCCCCCACAGCTCGGCTCACATAGACAGAGAGCAGTCACTGACTTTTTCATGGATACACAACAGAGTATGGCAGATACCACTACTACTGCCACACAGCCTACAGGAGTACATCATCTTTGGACCTCATCTTCTGTAGGCGTCCCTTTGGATAGAGCAGTGGCACTTAGCTGGTCTAGGCGCCCACGTCCACCCGGACGAAGGCCTAGACATCCACACCACAGACAAATTAAAGCCATCATTGAGCGCCACAGGAGATAGATGCCAAGACGCCTTAGCTATGCAGAGATACACCTCCCTAGAGAACAGACATATCATTGATGGAGAGTTTTCCTTTCTCTACTCTCACTTTCAGATCACTGACATGTTTCCCTTTTATGGGACACTATTTCATTTCCTTTTCAGTCTTATAGGCATGTTTTTCATCTTTTTTCTCGTTCTAGATGAGAAACACACCATCATTGTATGTACTGCTTTGGTCTCATAGGCCACATTGGCCTTTTAGAGACGTTAATATACTCTCTCTTAATTACGAAAAAAGGTACAAGATAACTTGATTACAAGATACATGACGCCAATCCAGGCCATCATGTAAAGAGGGGCTAAGTGCTACATGTTACAAAGTTATGGCAAGGGGGCAGATGAAATTGCCATAAGCCAGGGACGGAAGTCCTCCCTAGAGAGCAAATCAGAATGCCGGAGAAGATCTAACTGCCAATACAAAAGGCCCTTAAGCCTCGCAATATGTCGCTGAACATTATAGGCGGAGTCAAAAAGAAAAGCATTCCTAATTGTCCAGTTATGCCAACAGCCCCAATATTGAAGAAAATGATACATGAGCTTCATATGTGGCTGTGCAGGAGTGGGGTATTTGGGCTGCCCGAAAACCCAATCAAAGGGGCGCAGCGTGAATCCAACCGCTCCTTGCCAAATAGCCGACAAGAAGAACCAGATTTTTTTTGCGACAGGGCAAGAAATAAATCTGTGGCGGGCCGATTCCACCGCAGTGGTGCAAAAGAAACAGTTGCCATTGGAAATTCGTCGCTTGGAAAGAGCCGACGCAAGCGGAAGACCACCAATCATCACTCTCCAAAGAAATACTTTACATTTGAAGGGGGTCTTGTTTAACCAGCCCTCCATCACAGTTGCCCTCCACCAGGACTGGGATTTTCGTAGGCCCCATAAAGCATTGGCTTTGGTAAGTAACCATTGTTGATCTTTGATCAGAATATGATAAACTTGATTAGCAGAAGCTTTGCTTAAAGGCAGCCGGCCTTGTAGGTCCCAATCCTGCCAGGGATGATCTGAAGCAAGGGCAGGAAAGGGTTGTCTGCTCTGGAGCATCCGCAAAAGCTGTTCCCATAAAGGCCTATATCCCCTCGGAATCCTGTAAAGCCTCCTGGCTGTACGAAATGATATAAGCACATTGCGACTAGCAAGGGTGGCATCCGCGACCGAAGACAAGCCCAAACGAGCCATCCGGTTGAATTGTGGTCTAAGCTCATTTTTGCCTTCCCATGCAAGTAAACGCGAGACTGCCAATAATTCCAATTGAAAAGAATTCGCAATCAAGCGATCCTCCGCTGGATGCCACTGAGCCTTTAGAAGGACCCGTTTCCAGGAAAATACCAAATGATTGAGCAGCGACGAAGAGGAACTGGAGAACCTCGAATCAGCATTAAGAACATGCCACCAAGAAGTCCGGATTTGGGTATTGCCATGTAGAAGCCCATGGCTCTCAAGGAGATAACGGGCTATATCGACCCATGGATGATGATCCGAGCACATGGCGCGGAAGAGAGACCAACGGAGTGCCTGCATGTGAGTTTGGGCATCTAAAATAGCTCCGCCACCCATGCGTTTCGGGGTGCAGGCATGCGACCACGAAATCCAGGAGATACCTGCATGCAATGAGTCCTTCTTCCATAGCATGAAGCGAATAGACTGAGTAAGAGCATTGAGAGTGGTAGTAGTCCAGGGCAATAATGGCAAAAAATATGTCAGCATTGGTAGCATAATTACCTGGGCCACTTTGAGACGAATATGGAAGGGCCAGGCTTGAGATTTCCAATACATAAACTTGGCCACCATTTTCTGAGAAATCCACTGCAGAAGCTGCTTTGGTGGAACGTCGACACCCAAAGGATACCCAAGGTGCCTGACAATGGAGCCACGAGGAATAACCAGACCCTGCCAGTCTAAGGACTGCAAATCCGACTCCGTGCAGCTGAGAATGGCTGATTTGAGCGCATTGATGCGAAGGCCGGAGGCTTGCCCAAAGATGCCCCAAACATCCAATGCGCGCTTGAGGTTGTCCTTGTCCGCCCGCAAAATCATAAAAGTATCATCCGCCAGGGATTGGCTAATGAAGTGCTGTCCTGAAGGAAGCGACAGACCGGCCAACTGAGAAGAGGCCACCATATGGGATAACATGGAAAGAACTGGATGTGTCGCGAGGGCAAAGAATAGCGGGCTCAAAGGGCATCCTTGTTTGACAGAGCGGGCAAGTACAAATGGCTCAGTAACACCTCCGTTCAGCATGACTCGCGAAGATGCCGCAGCGCTAACGGTGTAGATTAGACGAGACATCCGGGGACCAAAGCCCATAGCCGACATAAGTTCAGCGACGAAAGACCAATCCAGATAGTCGAAAGCCTTTTCCAGGTCCAATTGAATCAGTACTACCTCCTGGTTAGAATGCCTTGCATAATCAATAGCTAGTTGAGCATTCAATACATTGTGCAGAATATTTCGGCCCTTAATGAAACCATATTGTAGAGGATGCACAATGGCCGGGAGATGCTTATGAAGCCGATTCGCCATTATTTTGGAAAAGATTTTGTACATTGAACCCATCAAAGAAATGGGGCGCCACTGTGTCAACGTAGATGGCGAAGGAACTTTTGGAAGCAGTTTAATAAGGCCTTCTTTCCATGAGGAAGGCATGATCCCGGTTTGCCACACCTGCTGAAACAAGGCCTGCAATGGTTTCGCCAGTTGGGTAGCAAAAGCTTCGAAGAACTCATTGGTGAGACCATCCCAACCCGGGCTTTTATCCTTGGGCAAATGTAACAAGACGTCCATAACCTCTGCCTCACAAATATCAGACTCCATAATAGCTTGCATGTCCTGCGGTAGCTGATTGCGGACCAGGTCATAAAAATCCGAACGGGCCTGAGTGATTTGATCTGAAGGTGGAGAAGTGGTGCCGAGAAGGTCACGGAAATAATTCCTGCACATCTGCACAATAGTCTGCGGATCCATGATAAGGTGACCTTCTGCATCCTCAAGTCTGGTCATATTCTCCCTAGCAGGAGAGGCGTGAAGAGCTCGAAAGAACTTATGGGTTTGACATGCATTATCTTGCAACGTCTCTGTCAGATGTTGCACTTTGGCCTGCTGATATGATTTCAATTGGAATTCTTTAATAAGATCCGCCACTCGCATGGCCAGTGCGAGCAGAAAGGCATCATCCGGAGTGTCCACCAGCAAAGAACGAACCAAAGCCAACATGTCCTCAGCTGCCTTGCGACGCTGCCGACAAAGAGAGGCATGGTGGATCCCATACTGCCGCGCAACCCGCTGCACATTAGCGAGCAATCGGTCAAATGACGCAGTGCCTTGAGAAGAGAAGTCGAAGAGAAATCTGTCGATCAATTGCTGCATATAGCCCTGAAAGATGGCATGCTTCAGGTAAGACGAATTGAAACGCAAAGGGAGTCTCTCTAGAAATTGCTTGAACGGGGCAATGGGTTGTGCAAGCAGCTCAAGCTGCAGAGGGAAATGGTCCGACAGGGCATATTGCTGCAATACTTTTATTTCGAGCAGCTCAGGAAGAAAATCATCATTCTGCATGATATATATACGATCCAATCTCGACCATGTTGTTGCATACTGGGCAGAATGGAAAGTAAACCCTGTAGAGGACGGGTGTAACTAGGACCAGAGATCTTGCTTGAGGACGTCAAGAGCCAACGCCTGCCACATACGACTTTCCGGCGTATCCATCACCGAATGCTCCGATGTGGACTGGGAGGAATCCACACACATATTGAAATCCCCCATGAAGAAGCCCCGTCTACCAAGTGCCAAGGAGGCTTGCAAAGTTTGCCAAAGCGCCCGACGAGATACGGAATCATTCGGAGCATAGAGGCCAAGTAGCCATAAGATTTCCCCTTCGAATATAATTTCAATCACCAAAAAACGGCCATGAACATCATTTTTAATCAGAACAGGCTGATATTTGTCATGGACAATCATGAGCACACCCGAATAATGCATGGCCTGTGACCCAGCATAAAACTGTCTAAAGCCCTGGCAATCTACCACTTTTCCGGCTTCATCGTGACTCTTGTGCTCAACAGCGCACAGGACATCCCACTGATTTTCATGCAACACAGTCCACATAGCATGTTGCTTGTGGCGAGAACAAATTCCACGCACATTCCACGTGGCGATTTTCATGTATACTTCAAGTAAAATCAGGTGCGAGGCACTGCTTGCCTCGATTGGACTTTGCCAGCGAGAATGTCCAGGACTCCCTCGTCCAAGAAATCTGCCAACACTGCAAAAGAGTTCTGCGGACCAGATTTGGAAGTAGACGGCATATCTGCTGGCTTTGGGATGGACCGGGGATAACGACGGTCCCACGGGGTAATGACATTACCTCTGGTATCAAATGCCAGCTTCGCAGAGGGACCCTTAGAACGATCCGAAGACATTTTCCTGGCGGACTGATAACGGGGGCCAGAGGAAACCATAGCAGGAGCCGAGCGCTCAGAGGACTGCATTTCCTTCCTTCGCATGTATGTACGCATGGAATCTTGAGATGTAGTAGGCACATTGTTCTGCATGGCCGCAACAACCCTGTTGCCTTTTTTTGCACCTACTTCCACCCAATTATTGGCGCTAGAATCCAGACCCGCAACCTGTTGTTTACCTTTGGCCAAAGCTTGGGGCTGATGGGTAGCATCCAGTGATGGAGCATCACACACCATCTCCTCCATGGGCGGCACAGCATGGCCATTATGGGAAGTGTGTTGCTGTTCCGGGCACTCGGCCATAAAGTGCCCCAATTGTCCACAGGAGAAGCAATGCCCTGCAAAATTGCCCCATTTCAAACGGAAGTGTAAAGGGTGCATGCCAGGGCAATTGAGGCGTAACCAGGCAGGCCTTTTTCTTGCAGTGTCCCATAGCATACACAAGCGGTTGCGATTCACAACCCGGAGACTGGGAGGGACCAGAACAGTGCCCACAACGGCCATAGCATCCTTCAATAGCGGCCAATAAACAGCCGGACAGTTTTCCACCTCGACCCAGACTGGGCATTCATGTTGCAACAGACGCTGAAAATCTGCCATTGGACGCCATGGAACCACATGAACCAACCGGCGTTCAAAAAACAAAGGCAGTTTAGACAGGAGAGCAGCACGGTGCGTCTCCGATTTCAACAGGACCTCAAAAAAACCCCGGGAGCCAATAAAAATCTCTTCAACACAGTCCCCTTGTAGCAGATGTTGCAACCACTGGCGAATACGGGAAAGCAACGGGATTCGACCAGTGAAGAAAAGTATCACAGCGCGATCATAAAATACCGAAAAGGAGCGTAGGACAGTTTTTGGGTCCACGGTGGCATCCAGCACATCGTCAGGTGCAGAGTCGGAAAAGGCTTCCTGATTATGTTGAACATAATCGCCAAGCAAAGTGTTTGCAAATTCCAGCAAGTGTTCCCAGTCCACTTCCTGAGAGTCCACCGAATCCGAAGCAACCTGGGCATAGGACCGATCCTGAGAAACGCCTATCTCTTCCGAAGCATGCTTAGTACGTTTCCCCGCAGGCTGGATGTCAGGACCAGGGGGCATCTCTTCATTGCATGGGACCATATCCTCAGGTTCCTCCGCATCAGAATCCGGGCCCAGTGCTGCCACTGTTTGATCTATGAAGTCCAGATCCAAACGAGCCATCGTAGATGATGATTTGCTCTCGAATGAGGACTGACCCTCTGTTTTGCCGTTTCTCTCGCTTTCCCTTTTTTCTGTACAGAGGCGCTGTCCAGGGGTATACTCAGCAAGGAGAGCTAATGAAAACCGAGGTTTACCTGTCTCCGTGCAGGGGCAGACAGGCGAAACACAGGCCGGGCGGTCTCCACAGCAGGACGGGACAGGCTGGGATGTCGGTTAGGAGTCCGTCAGCAGCGTCCGGGAACAGGGCGTCAGGAGGATGCTATCCTGAATAGGGCATCAGCGAGAGGGCAGCTGGGCGTTGACAGGGCGGCCGGAACAGAAGATGCTGGCTCTAGGGGCAGGGCGACTGCTCCCGACGGCTCCAGGAGCAGGATGGCCTAACGACGGCACCAGGGATGGCGCCCGCAGTGCAGGGCGCAGGCGGGACTGGTCGAAAGCGGCAGAGACGCAGGCCGCGATGGTGGTGACGACACTCGAACAGCTGGCGAACAGGGGCGACGACGAGCCTTAGGCAAACGCAGGGTGGCGACAAGTAGGGTTTTCAGGCGGCGGCGGCACAGGAAAACGCGCCCGCAGGTCGCGCCAGGCCTAGCGATGGCAGGGCGGCACGGAGCGGCAGCAGCAGCCCGTCATCTCGATCGTCTCTTCTCTCTCTCTCTTCTCTCTCTCCCTCTCTCTCTCTCTCTCTCTCTCTCTCTCTCTCTGTGTCCGTGTAAAGCCAAGGCTGCTCTGTCTCCGTGCGCAAGTCGCAGAACCCAGGGGCGCAGGCTCAGGCTCGAACGGTGAATGCTGCCTCTCGCTGGGAGAAAGAAAAGATCTGTGTGCCCTGCGAAACACTGCCACAGACGAGTTGTTACCTGGGGCGAGCACCACGGCGGCTGGCTGGCGAGGGCGGCGTCTGACAGGCGAGGGCGGCGGCTGACAGACATGGGCCACGTCTAACAGGCGATAGCGGCGGCTGATAGGCGAGGGCAGCGTCTAACAGGCAAGGGCGGACAGGTCGAACAAGCGATGGCGTCTGACAGGCGAGGGCGGGTCTAATGGCGAACAGGATAGGGTAGGTCGATGTGCAAATCGGATGGCAGGTCACGCGACGGGTTAGACAGGTCAAACGGGCGGTGCAAAAACAGGGCAGGTCAACGTGCAGAAGCCGGCAAGTCAATCCGTGGCAGTAGATGGGTCATGGCAGGTCGCCGTCCGTCTCCCCCTTCTCTCTCTCTCTCTCCCTCTCTCAACCCTCTTTCTCTCTCCAAGACTATCTCTTGGTCCTAGCCTCTTCTTCTCTCTCTCTTTCTCTCTCTCTCTCTCTCTCTCTCTCTCTCTCTCTCCCTCCTTTTTTTTCGTAAAAGATAATTGTATTAATTACGAAAAAGGTACAAGTTTACATGATTACAAGATACACGATGGCTCTACCCCATCGTGTGTACACACTGTCTCTCTACAAGAACCAGACGACCAAAGAGTTACAAAGTCATGGCAAAGACACAGAGGAACTTGCCATATGCCAGGGACGTAAGCCCTCCCGAGAGAGCATGTCAGAGTGCCGGAGAAGATCTATCTGCCAATACAAGAGACCTTTAAGCCTAGCAATATGCCATTGAACACTATAGGCGGAATCAAAAAGAAAAGCATCTGAATGGTCCAGTTGTGCCAACAGCCCCAATATCAAAGAAAGTGAAACAAGATCTTCATATGTGGCTGTGTCGGTGTGGGATATTTGGGCTGCACACCGACACAGGCACATATGAATTACGAAAGTAAAACAAGATCTTCATATGTGGCTGTGTCGGTGTGGGATATTTGGGCTGCACACCGACACAGCCTCTTCTTCTCTCTCTCTCTCTCTCTCTCTCTCTCTCTCTCGTAAAAGGTAATTGTATTAATTACGAAAAAAAGTACAAGTTTACTTGATAACAAGATACACAATGACACTAAGCCATCATGTGTAAAGGCTCCAGTACTAAACTACAAAAGAGTTACAAAAGTCATGGCAAAGACGCAGAGAAAATTGCCATATGCCAAGGAAGTAAGTCCTCCCGAGGGAGTAAGCCCGAGTGCCGAATGAGATCTATATGCCAATGCAAGAGACCTTTAAGCCTCACAATATGTGCCGGGACATTAGAGGCCGAATCAAAAAGAAAGGCATTCCGAGTGGTCCAATTGTGCGAGCATCCCCAGTATCTAAGAAAGTGAAACAAGATCTTCATATGCAGCTGTGCCGGTGTGGGGTATTTTGGTCGTACAAAAACCCAATCAAAAGGGCTTAGCGAGAAGCCAACCACTGCACGCCAAACCACTGACAAGAGTGACCAGATATTCCTAGCGAGAGGGAACGAAATAAATCGATGACGGGCCGATTCCACAGTAGTGGTGCAAAAGAAACAATGGCCGTTAGAGATTCGACGCTTGGAAAGGGCTGAAGCAAGCGGAAGGCCACCAATCATCACCCTCCAAAGAAAGACCTTGCATTTGAAAGGTGTCTTGTTCAACCAGCCCTCCATCACAGTTGTCTTCCACCATGATTGAGATTTTCGCAATCCCCATACAGTATTAGCTTTAGTAGCCAGCCATTGATGATCTTTAATCAGAATATGATACACCTGGTTAGCTGAGGCCTTTCCCAAATTCAACCGACCCGCAAGGTCCCAGTCTTGCCAAGGACAATCCAAAGCAAGGGCAGGAAAGGGTTGCCTACTCTGGAGCACTGACAAAAGCTGTTCCCATAAATCGCGGTATCCACGAGGGATTCTGAAAAGCCTCCTGGCTGTTCGAAAGGATATGAAGACATTGCGACTGGCAAGGGTGGCATCTGCACAACTGAAGTCAAGCCCAAACGTGCCATCCGGTTAAATTTTGGTCTGAGCTCATGTTTGCCTTCCCAAGAAAGTAATCGCGAAACTGCCAACAATTCCAGTTGAAAAGAGTTAGCATGTAAGCGATTCTCCCGCTGGATACCAACGCGCCTTCTGGAGAACCAATTTCCAGGAGCAGACCAAATGAACAAGTAGGGATGAGGAAGGACTAGAAAACCACGCATTAAGAACATGCCACTAGGAGCTCGGAATTTGTGTATTACCATGCAGAAGCCCGTGATCCTCAAGAAAATAACGGGCTATAAGGACCCACGGGTGCTGATCCATGCACATGGCACGAAAAAGAGACCAACGAAGTGCCAGCATATGAGTTTCAGCATCCAAAATAGCCCCACCACCCATGTGTTTGGGGGTACATGTATGCGACCAAGAAATCCATGAAATGCCTGCCTGCAAGGAATCCTTCTTCCATAATATGAAACGAATGTGCCGAGTGAGAGCATTCAAAGTAGTAGTAGTCCAAGGCAGCAATGGCAAGAAATATGTGAGCATCGGCAACATAATTGTCTGAGCCACTTTAAGACGAACATGGAAGGGCCAAGCTTGCGACTTCCAATACAAAAACTTAGCTGCCAGTTTCTGTGAAATCCAGTCGAGAAGTTGTTTTGGCCGAACATCAACACCCAAAGGGTACCCAAGATGCCTGGCAATGGAACCACGGGGAATTACCTGTCCCTGCCAACCCAACGACTGTAAATCGGACTCTGTGCAACTGAGAATGGCTGATTTGAAAGCATTGATATGAAGACCAGAAGCATGACCAAAGAGCGTCCAAACATCTAATCTCTCTCTCTCTCTCTCTCTCTCTCTCTCTCTCTCTCTCTCTCTCTCTCTCTCTCTCTCTCTTTCGTGAACATGTGTATATTATGGAAATATTTACACTAGGCTTTCAAGCTAACCAAACGGAAAGGTAACATCTTACATGAAGTAGGCCTTTTGGCTAGCTAGAAAATCCTACCAATTCACATGTCAAGCCAAAAGACCACCGAAACCTAGCACACAAACATCATGCTGGCGGCGCAATAGCCAAGGAGTAGTTGCATAGAGGAACATGTCTGCTGAAACTAGGGAAGAGATTTGCCATAATAGTAATCCTCGAACACGGGCCACATGACCACGGATGCCTGAGCTTGAGAGACCAAGCTCCAAATCTGTCTCGCCAGGGGGCTAGAGATGAAGAGGCGAATCAGTGTCTCATCACAAGTAGTGCAAAAGATACAATGGCCCCACAAGATCTTGCAGGCACATAGGACATCTCTAGTAGGAAGATCACCAATAAGCAACTTCCACATAAAAAATTTCCCCTCATAAGGAATCTTTGACCTCCACAATTGAAGAAATCTATCCCACCACTTCTATCCACTATCTTGGGCACACCGAACTTTATTAGCTTTCTCAATCATCCATCACTTGTCCCCTACAATCTTGTGGTAGATCTAATTGGTCAACCTTTTGTGAAAATCATCCAATTTTACAAACATCCAATCTTGCCAGCAATTCCAATTGAAAGAAATTTGCCTCCAAATGACCCTCTGCAAGATGCCAGTGGACCTTTTGAAGAATGAGCCTCCAAGAAGAAATGAAATGATTTACCAAAATAGTGGAGGATGTGGAAAAGTGAGCATTGTAGTTAAGAATGTGCCACCTCGATGCTTGTATGCTGGTGTTATCGTGTACAATACCTTGATCTTCCAAAAGAAAGCAAACTATAAAGACCCAAGGATGACAATCAATACACATTGCTCTGAAGAGTGACCAACGAAGTGCCACCATATGCGTTTGCACATTCAAAATTGCCCCACCACCCATGCTCTTTGGGTGGTGCAAACACGGCTCCAAAAAATCCAAGAGATACCTGCATGCAAGGAGTTCTTTTTCCACAACATAAAACAGATATGTTTTGTAAGAGCATTCAAAGAAGCATTGTTCCAAGGTAGAAGTGGTAAAAAAGTAGGTAAGCATGGGCAGCATGATGGCTTGAGCTACTTTGAGGCATACATTAAAGGGCCACACTTGTGTTTTTCAATATATAAATTTTGTCTCCATCTTTTCGGAGATCCATTCCAATTAGTATTTTGACTAGACATCAGCACCCAAAGGATATCCCAAGTGTCTAACAACATTGCCATGGGGAACCTCTACCTCTTGCCATCCCAAGGACTCGATGTCAAATTCAATGCAGCTGATGAGGAATGATTTTGCAGCATTAACACAAAGACTAGAAGCACTTTAGAGAAAATTTTATACATTGATCCCATTAAGGAGATGGGTCTCCAGTGTTTCAACATTGATGGAGATGGTACTTGTTGACACATGGCAGCCAAAGGTTTTGCAAGATGAGTGGCATAGGTTTCAAAAAAATTCATTAGTGAGGCCATCCCAACTAGGGCTTTTATCCATGGGTAGATGCAATAAGACATCCATGACCTCATCCTCATGAATATCACTTTCCAATGCAACCTATATAGTAGATAAAACATGGTCTCAAACCAAACCATAAAAAGACAAACGCACCGTAGAAATATGCCCAAGGGGGTGCTAGGCTGAGTCAAGAAGCTCCAAAAAATAGTTACAACACATGCAAACAATGGACTGTGAATCTATAACCACATGCCCATTTGGATGCTGTAGTTTAATCGGATTCTTACAGGCAAGGGAAGGACGTAGACCTCGAAAGAAATTATGAGACTAGCAGGAAGCATCTTGATTTCAGTTTAGCCTGCTGATAAAATCTCAATTGGCATTGTTGGATAAGATCAATCAATGCATAATCAGTGAGGACAAGAATGTATCCGAGGACTCAAGAAGCAATGAAGGCACCAAGGCTAATAGTTCCTCTATTGCTTGTCAATGATGTTTGCAAAGGGATGCATGATGACCTTATTGTTGGGCAACCCTTTGTACATTACCAATGAATTGCTCAAAGGAGCAACTCCTCTTGACGGGAAATCAGATGTTGATCGGTCAAGCAATTGCCCCATATTACCATTGAAAATAGGGTGCTTCAAATAAGATGAATTGAAGCGCAATGGAAGCTTGCCCAGAAATTGTGCAAAAGGAACCACCGATTGGGCAAGAATCTCAAACTGCACAAGAAAATAGTCCAACAAGGTGTAGCCTTGGAAGACCTACAAGTCCAAGATCTTTGGCATGAAGGCATCATCATGCATGACGTAGATACAATCCGGTCTAGACCATATAGTGATTTGCTGCACCGAGTGAAAAGTGAATCCTAGATCCAATGGGCAGAGCCAAGACCAAATATCTTGTTTAAGAACATTAAAAGGAAGCTCGTGCTAGACATAGCTCTCAGCAGCATCCATCACCGAATGCTTAGAGGTAGACTGCAATGCATCAGTACACATATTAAAATCTTCCATCAACAAGCGTGGACTACCAATTGCCAAATAGGCTACCAATTTATCTCACAAAGCATGTCTAGATAAGGGATCATTTGGGGCAGCCATAAGACCTCCCCTTCAAATGTGATTTCAACCGTTAGAGAACGACCATACACATCATTCTTGATCATGACTAGCTGAAATCTCTCACGAATGACCATGACCACATCAAAGAAATGTTGTGCAAAGCCCCCAGCATGAAACAAGGGAAACCCGTGGCAGTCCACAATGTTGCTTGCATCATCGTGGCTCGTGTGCTCCATAGCACGTAAAACATCCCACTAATTATCATGCAAAATGTGCCACATGTCATGCTACCTACTACATGAGCAAATGCCACGTATGTTCCAAGTGATGACTTTCATATTTATTCAGAGAAAGAAGATGAGACCCGCGGTTGGTTTTCCCACGATTTAACTTTTTCTGCTAACAATTCAAGAGTTCCCTCATCAAGAAAAACAACTAGCACTACAAATGAGTTCATCCTTTGACTTGCAGATTTTGAGGTAGAGGAATCCTTTCCCTTTTTTTGGTAGACCTTGGATAACAACAATTCCATGGCATAATCACCTTACCCAATGTGTCAAAGGCAAGTCTTGCCGGTGGATCTTTAAAATGGTTCGTAAAACCTTTTGCCGCAAAAGGTGTCTGAGGAGCAAAAGAGGCCATGCCATTTTTTGGATGTGTCACGAGGGCCCTATCTTTCGATCGCAAATAGGTATGTAGAGAGTCCTGGCAAGGCGAGGCATAGCAAATGAATAGTTAGCAATACTCTTCTTGCTTCTTTTAGGGCGTACATCCGTCCAACCATGATCCGAGTGATCCAAAGGCTACATAGGGTTTTTCCCCTTGTTTGCATTGATCACGGCAAGGGCCTCATCATGTGGAAGATCGTCAACCATAAGATCCTCATTAATAGTTGGGGCACCCCTAGCCTCCAAAGATACATATTTTCTTGGGCATTCAGCCACAAAAGAAACAATGGCTAGCCAAATTGCCCCATTTCAAATGAAAATGCAATGATGGCATGCTAGGGTAATTTAACCGCAGCCAGTTAGGCCTCTTACAAGGGGTATCCCATAACGTATACCTATGGTTACGAATTGTGGCCCTTAAATTGGGAGGCATCAAGATCGTACCAATAGCTGCCATAGCTTCCTTTAGCAAAGGCCAGTAGAAAGCAAGGCAAGCTTCCACTTCTACCCACACTAGGCACTCCTACTGAAGCAAGCATTGTAAATCAGCCAACGGTTGCCAAGGCACTGCATGAACAAGGCGGCAATCAAAAAACAATGGCACTTTGGCTAAGAGATTATCACAGTGTGTGGTTGACTTTAACATCACTTTATAAAAGCCATGTGGTCCCACAAAAATCTCTTCCACACAATCACCCAATAGAAGGAAATTCAATGAGTGGTGAATCTAGGAAAGTACTGGGATTTTGCCTATAAAGAAAAGGATGGTTTGTTAATACCTTCGCAAAGATCTTATACATAGAGCCCATCAATGAAATGGGTCTCCATCAGGTAAGTTTGGACGGGGAGGGGACTTTGGAAATCAACTTGATTAGTCCTCCTTTCCAGGATAAAGGCATGTTGCCCAATGCCGAAATCGGTTGGTACATGGTAGCCAAAGGTTTTGCCAATAGAGATGCATAGGTGCCAAAGAATTCATTAGTGATGCCATCCCAGTGGAAGCTTCTATCATTTGGTAGATGCAATAAGACGTCATAACTCGCCCTCATGTATATCAAGTTCTAGGAAATCTGACATGTCATGGGGAGCGTGATTTTGGACCAAAGCATAAAAGGGCGCACGAGCTTGTGCAACCTACGAAGAAGATATCTGTCGCAAACCCAAGAGGTTTGCAAAGTATTCCCTATACACACTCGGTCCTCCGTCGCTGCTGCTGCCGCTGTTGTGTCCTTGCGCTTGCCTTCTTGCTATTTTCCCCTTACCCTCGTGGAGCTCTATGTGCCCCTCCTAGCCAGGCAACCGCATGTCCTCTCCCTGCTCGCCACCGTTCCCCCTGACATCTGACCCCTCCTCTCTAAGCTGCCTCTTGACCTCTCTCTCGATGTGACTGCGCCGAGGTACCATGCACAGAGATCACAGAAGAAATAACAATTATCTAGTTTGTTGTGAGTTGCTGCCAGTCTCCAACAAGCTGTTGCCACCTGTGCCAGACGTCGCCTCCATTTCGGCATCTGCTACCACGCCTGTCCTGCCACTAGCGCTTGTAAATTGCTCCAGCCCAAAGTAATCCATCTCTGTTGCTCGCTCTGTCTGCACCAACATCCCCCCCTCCCCCCCCGGCATCACAGCAACTAGCTCGCTAGGTCCTCAGCACAATGACGTGCAATGGAAACCTCTGGTCAGATGCCGATGCATTCTGCGAGTGCCCCCCAGTCAAACACCTTGCGCGTTGTCCTTTCTTAGGAATAGCTCTTATCCGTCCATGCCACAGAGCTGGAACTAAAAGAAACAACAACCTTTGGACAGGTCGTACGACACTCTCCATCCAAGGCCTAGCTTCGGGATTGGCGTCACTCCACACTATACATTGACCAGCGCAGATTGCGGAGGTAATTCTCATGGATCAGGAGATCTTCATGGTGCCGTTATTTCATGGTAACAGGCCAAGGACCCCGAGGATGTAGTGGGTTCCAAAGGCAAAAGTTGTAATAAGTTATGTCTGACAGATATTAGGTGGTACTCGATGTAAGATTTTAACCTAGACCAATTTATTGGCCACTAATGTCAGTGATGACATTAGAGACGAGGATTTAATTACTTAATTAATGCCAGTCTAAGGGTCAATAATTGCTCAAGAATACTCTCCATCCAAGGCCTAGCTTCGGGATTGGCATCACTCCACACTATACATTGGCACAGCGCAGATTGCGGAGGTAATTCTCATTGATCAGGAGATCTTCATGGTGTTCCAAAGGCAAAAGTTGTAATAAGTTATGTTTGACAGATATTAGGTGGTACTCGATGTAAGATTTTGGCCTAGACCAATTTATTGGCCACTAATGTAAGTGGTGACATTAGAGACGAGGCTTTAATTACTTAATTAATGCCAATCTAAGGGTCAATAATTGCTCAAGGATACTTGGAAGACAAGTTGGCCTAGCCAATTTAATTATTGATTGATGGGATTAAATTTTTGGAGAATAGAATAATTATTAAATTAATTTTCAAAATTTATATTTTGAAAATTAATTTAGGAAGTTGGATAATGCTGAAAATTGGGATTAGAAGGTTGCCACTTTGCAAAACTTGCCCATGCAAGTGGGAAAAACGTTTTTTAGGGGCTTGTGGAAGTCTATTGCAGTCATTGTACAAGAAAGAAAGGTTGTTAGATAGCAAGGAGAGGCTGCTTATGTGATTTGTAGCCACTAAGGATCGGTCCTATAGCATGTGACAATAGTTTGGAGCCCTCTAGGAGCAGGTGACAGTAGCCCATGGTCTTTCTGGTGCATATGATAGCATATAGGAGGGACCAATAGTCTTTCTGGTGGTTCTCAGTTGTAGGTGACAGGTTCCATGGTTGTTTGAGCATGGCAGCAACAGGTCTCTCTATAGCACTCTCTCTCATCCCTTAGCTATCTCTCAAGTTATCTCAGTATCTTCTAGTAGTTTGAGCCATCACAAGAAGAGATTTTAGTAGCTTGCTGGACAATTTTGACAACAAGAGGCACTTGGACTAACAAAGGAGTTCAGAACATCTCAGTTATACTTGTTCCATTTGCAATATAAGATAAAGAAATACCACAAGGGGCACAAGTTTTGGGGCCAACCGGGTGTCCAATGTCCAAGATTAAAGTGGTAAAATGTGCATTTTTAGTTTATGTGAGTTTTGTGCTTGTTGTAATTAGTGCTTAATCATACCACCCTATCCGAGAAGGAAGGTCAATTTCAATCTGCTTTGAATTGGAAGAGTCCATGACAGTTGTACGTGGCACCTTAGAAGATTTATCCTTTCTACACACATATGTACCGAAGGCATCTTAAGTGCTTGATAATGAACCCATCAGCTATTGAATTTGACCTTCTTTCCCTTTCTACATTGAATATCAACCCATCCCCAATCATGTGGGTCTGAAAAAAGCACAAGTTACTTTTGTTAGACGAGATTCTTCTACAGAGTCCATTCCCGAGAGAGCAGTGCCTTCATCATTTCAGTATCCCCATTACAAGTAACAGTAGCATCCTTTTTGTTCGGACACTCGGCCATGAAATGACCAAGCTTGCTAGAAGTGAAATAGTGACCTGCAAAGGTCCCGTTGTTAAGCTTAAATCATAGTGGATGCTTACCAATGCAATTAAGGCGCAACCAATTGAGTCTTTTCATCGAGGTGTCCCATAGCATGCATAAACAATTCCTTTTGTCTGCCTTCATATTGGAAGGCACCAAGACAATGCCAATCACCACCATTACATCCCTAAATAGGGCCAATAAACCGTAGGGCAGCTTTCTACTTCAACCCACACTGGACATTCTTGTTTGAGTAGATTTTGAAAATCGGCCATAGATCTTCATAGTACCACATGCACCAATTGCCTGTCAAAAAAGAGGGGCAACTTGCCCAAAAGATCATCTTTGTTTGTGGCCGATACGAGCATGATCTCATAGAAGCCCCTAGGGTCTACGAAAACCTGTTGACACAATCATGCCTAAGGATGGAAGCCAATCGTTGATGGATTTGAGGGATCACCAGGATCTTGTGCAGTATGATGCCACATTCATAAAATGTAGAGAAAGATCGAAGCACTTGGTGTGTATCAACTTGTGCATCCACAATTTCCTACTCATCACAATTTCGAAGATTACTTGGTTGTGTTGAACTCTAGTAGATATTCCCAATCCAATTCTGGGGAATCATCAAAAGCATTGGAAGCCTGTGCATACAAATGCGGCAAGTTTCAAAGGTGAGGAGCTATCAAGTGTCATCATAGCAGCATCCTCATCATGTTTATTGCATTTCACTCTAGGTTGTGGATTAGAGCTTGGAGCCGCTTCCTCAACCATCTCCTCCATGCATGGAACCGTCTTATCTTGGCCCTCTAAATCGGACCCCAAAGCATCTACCACTTCATCTATAAATCTCGTATTGAACTAAGACATGCCGCGTTTGGTCGCCGGTTGGCATAGAATATGTTACAAGTCACACCCTTTTGATCACACGTCTATTGTAATTTCTGCAGCTCTCCTTCCATAGCACACAAAAAACAGAACATTCCTAGCTAGGCGCAAGACACGAAAGGCGCAACAACCTACCCTTCTATGCTCTCTTTTTTTTCCGTGAAGATAATTGAATTAAGTAGCAATATTTACATCAGGCCATCGGGTCAGCTAAGAAAAAGAGCAGACACAAATCACCAAGACTCTTGACACACAAATATCACACAAAAAGGACAGCTGGTGTGGTGCAGATAATATCCAGCGAGGGAGTAGCAATGTTTGGAAGAACCAGATCATAGCTGAAACCATAGAGGAGATCTGCCATAACACTAAACCACGAACACGGGCCACATGACCATGGATGCTCGAGGCCGAATCAAAAATAAAGTCATTTCAAGTATGCCAAATATGCCACAGAGCTATCCATCTAAGGAAATGGAAGAGGCAGGAATAATATGATTGCAAAGCAGACAAAGAAGTCATCTTTCCCATAATCCGTGAATGGGCTGATATCTGCTATTGCGTTGATGAGAACCACACACGGGAAACAAAACTCCAAATCTATCGAGCAACAGGGCAAGAGACAAAGAGATGAAGCAATGTCTCATCACATGTAGTGAAAAATACACAGCCACCACGAGAGATCTTGCGAGCACACAACACATCCCCAGTTGGGAGACCCCCAATAAGCAACCTCCACATGAACAATTTACCTTGATAAGAAACCTTAGACTTCTAGAGTTGGAGGAATCTTTCTTGCAACTTCTTTTTGCTATCCCGGATATGCCATAATTTATTAGCCTTTCTAGTGATCCATCTCTTGATCTCAACCATCTAATGATAGATTTGATAAGCTGACCTTTTGTCAAAATCATCAGGAAGCAGAAATATCCAATCTTGCCAGGGAGATGATGGTTGTAAAGCAGGCAAAGGAGAGAACCTTTGAAGCTTGTCCTGTATGGACAACCAAATGTAATGATAGCCACGAGGCACCCAAAAGTGTTAACGAATACGCTTGAAAGAATCAAGACGAGGCTGCCCAGGAATAACACCATCATGGACTGTCTATAACCCCAAACAAGTCATGCGATTAAACTTATCTCACAGCAAATCTTTATCGGGCCAATCAGACAACTTGGAGGTAGGCAGCACTTCTCCTTGCAGCAAATTCTCCTCGCGAAGATCAGGAGGGCGCCAAACTGCAAAATGTAACATCTCCTGCCAGGATGCAATCAAATGAGAAAGGAGAAAAGACTAGGAGACATAACTAGGCCTTGTAGAGTTAAGCACATGCCACCAAGAAACTTAAATAATTGTGCTACCGTGAGAGATAATAGTATTTTCTATTAAAAATTTTGCAATATCTAACCAAGGATGACTCTGTACACACAATGCCTACAAAAGTGTGAGTCTCAAAGCAACCCATATGCAAGTTAACATCCAATAGAGCAGCTCTTCCCATCCTTTTAGGAGTAGTCACATACTGCCACGAAATTCACATCTAGCCCAAACGATTCCCTTTCTTTCTCCACAACACAAAGCGAATGGGGGACATCCACATCAATAGGATAACCCAAGTGTCAAGTAATATCTCCTTTAGAAATCACAACTCCTTGCCAACCCAAGACTTGCAAATCACTCTAAAGCAAAGGGATTCCACGTAGCCATTGCCTGATTAACATTAGTACAATCAGCCTTAAGGAACATGAAGGAATCATCAGCCAAGGATTGACCCAAAAGTTGGGCACCACTAGGGCGAGTGACCAAAGAAAATAGCAAAGGACTAAGAGGCCAGCCTTGCCGAAGAGACCGAGACAAGAAAATTTCATATGTGATCCCTCCATTAAGTGCAATACAAGCCACAACACCTTGACTAATGGTATCAACAATGGAAGTCATGTGTGGACCAAATCCTATGGTGGACATTAGTTGCCGTAAGGACCAGCTGACATGATCAAATGCCTTTTCAAGATCAAGTTGAAGCAAAACAGCCTGTTGACCTGAGGCTTTGGCATAATCAATACCCAATTGAACATTCAAAATGTTATGCATTATATTCCGTCCCTTCATGAAACCATATTGTCGTGGATGAACCAAGTGTGGGAACACTTTCTGCAATCTATTGGCAATAATTTTAGAGAAGATTTTATACAAGCAACCCATCACAGAAATTGGTCTTGTTTCAAAGAGGTCGGAGAAGGAACCTTAGGCAATAACCAAATCACAACATGAAGAGGAGATAGTGGAGGTGGTTCTGAGATATGTTTACTTGGGGATTACATTTTCAACACTGAGATTCACTTTGAGGAGAATAGCAGAGGATAGGTTGATATGAGGCTATGCGACTCTAGGGTCGATAGAGAGCCAGTGTGCACTCATATAGTTTCAAGAGCCTCAAACAAAGCTCTGGCTCTTTGACACTTTGGTCACACTAGCACTTCTGTATGGGACCCCCATATGGGGATCAAGCCTCTACCACACGAGTCACAAAGGACCAACCACTGCCTAGGGGGAAGGATATATATGAGGGGTGGGAGCAAATGGAGAGACCCGTGGCACTAATCATTTCACGGATGATTCGAAGTATGCCCTTGGTACCACATAAGATTATCAAAGCAAAAGCGAGAGCACCACCCATAGTCGTAGAGGCCCTCTTCTAGACAATGACTTTCTT
Source organism: Lygodium microphyllum (assembly GCF_053477565.2). Classification (NCBI taxonomy): domain Eukaryota; kingdom Viridiplantae; phylum Streptophyta; class Polypodiopsida; order Schizaeales; family Lygodiaceae; genus Lygodium; species Lygodium microphyllum. Next base: position 103,256,300 of record NC_141150.1, on the reverse strand, counting down.
GCATAGGCTTTGGACCTTGCCAAGACAAAGACACGCTCGGCTTGCACTAGAGTCATCTAGACAGCTAGCATTATTGGGGGATACTGAGTGTTGGTATGCCCGAACAAAGGCATGGTTATAGTTACATGGATGACCTCCCATCACTACAATATAGCTTGGATTGACCTCACTTGGAACTCAGTCGAGAGGAGTTGAACCACACCATCAAGATGGACATTATTCAAATACACACAACCAAGATATGGGTGACACCTATTAGGGATTTGGGGACGAAGATGGCTTTCTATCAGAAGCGTCTTCTACACATATCACCCGATGGCTTTGTTGTCTAACCAAGATACATGGATACACACCTCTCTCATGGTGTATGATGCGCTATCGGATAGCTCCGTACATCCTCACACTAGCTTCGAATCAAGACAGGTAGATACGGAGCGGACTCTCTCCTCCAGTGGGAGAGCACTAGAGGATAGGATTTGCTAGCTTTGTTAGCTCGAGCCAAAGACGGAGGAGCACTAATGGAGATGCCCAATGTACTATAAGATCCAAGGGTGCTTCCATTGCTTGTTCACAGGGGGATTTGGGCCACTATCCAGGGTTATGGATTTCCCAGATCATCAAAGATGTCTCGGGCTCTTCTTACTAGAGCTACGCTGCCACAAAGAGCACCTCTTATGAACCTTAGCAGAAGAGACATGGAGCCACACACCAATGCACTCATGAAGTTCTATAGAGCATCAACTACTCCCTCCACTATTCTATAGAGCACTTATCGGTCCCCCGACCGACAGTCCCACCATGGGGGACCACCTTAGGCACAGCCATAGAGAGATGTAAAGCCCATCGCCCACACCTAGCTGGTCCACACCCTCACAAGAGACATCATCTACAAACATAGAGGTTACTACACTACTATCGAGGGACCCTACCTTGCCACTTCAGCCTCTTTATGCTAGATAGACCCACAAAAGATATCGTGGGATGAGAGTGCCTCATGAGCAATAGAGATATCATGGGATGCGAGAGCCTCTTGAGTAGTTCCACATTGTATCTGGCTTAGACATCATTTTGTACTCATCAGCTATGTATTGTTCGGTGTTTATTTTCAATTTAGTTAGTCATAGCATTAGATGAAAGCTTTCTTGGGACATGGGAAATTCCCAAACTTCTAAAATGTAACATTTTGGTCTCATAGGCCAATTTGGCCTTTTGTAGACTTTAATATAACTTTCCTTCTTCTCTCTTTCTTTCTCTCTCTCATAAAACTATTCAACACTCAATCTACTTCTCATGCTCTCTTCCCTCAACTTACAAAGCTCTCCTTTATTCCCTCAAGCACTAAATGTTTGTAGTTTGTTGTTTTAAGTCTAAACATGAGTATAGGCCAAAAAATTATTTGTAGAAGACGACTTTTTAGTCCGATTAGTACCATACTAACATTGGTTGGTACTAATCGGATGCCATTGAATGTGACAACCTTGTTCCAGGCATGCCTATTAGATGGATTCATAGCCTTTTCTGGTTTGCTGGTCATCTGCATTCTATTTGTTTCTGATGTTGTCAGCATTGTCTAGCTTCCTCAACAGTGGCCTCGATGTGAGGTTTATAGACATCATCTTAATGGGACATGCATTCCGCACCTGACCCCTACATGTTGGCTAGTCATCCACATAATTGATTATCCTTACGTACAAGAATCATAAAAAAATAGAGGGGATTTAATTGGGCATCTTAATACATCCACCCTATCTAGGATGGGATGGATACATGGGACTTTGACATCTATGTAGAGCTACATACATTTTGGCATTATAGACCTCCAGATTCACTTTTCGTTAATCCCTTGTATTAGACTATCCCTTGTTATTTCCTCTTGTATCACTGTGTTCCTATACATGGCAAGTATTGTTTTCAACCTTACTGTGGGGTGATTATTGATACAATTTTTCTTGTCTAGGGAAAAATAAAGGTCTTTTTGAATCTGCTGTAGCTTAATGCTAATGTAAACCTGTGCTGTTCTACACATTCTTTCTAAGAACTTTGTTTGTTGGGGTCTCTTCAGGATTGGATCTCTCTTGCAAAGGAGGTACAACTAATATTAGAAAAATACCCTGAATTGACACTGACGCAAGGTCGAAAGGTTTGTGCTTATTTATTTCGTAGAGTGACATGTTTGTTTTATGATTTCAATGGATGTTTTCACAAGATAGATATGTGTTTACTGTTGATTTCATGGCCTGATTATAGTCACTGTGCATTTAGTAGACTCCTAGTATTCAAGAGCACGATTGAAGACTAAACTAAAAATCTGAAATAGACAGTAGGCCTCCACAGACACCCACCAGTCATAACTAGTCAGCATATGAGTCCCTTGCAAATTGTATTAATCAATCAACACAAGCTGCAAGCATGCCAGCACTACACAATCCTTTGAGCATCCACATGCCTTTGCTCTTCAATCCTCATTCCTAAAGCAACAAAGAACAAGATGTAGGCTGCAAACAGCAAGATCCCTCAATAGACAGTTGCTGTTCATAATGGTGAACCAAAGTAAAACAACTAAACAGTGCCTCACACATGCCCACATGCTGTATTCAATTCAAATACGTGTCTGCACAAAGTTTGGACAGCAGTCTGTCTTCTTTCCTCAGAGAAAGGAAATTCTAGAAATAAATCTCCTCAGGACAAACTATCCAAAGGCTAAGTACAGTGTACTAAACCACCCTGTGTAAGGGACTTCCAGAACAGATAATATAGGACAAAGGGAAGTCTATCACAAGGCCTAAATGAATAACAAATCAGGAGGTCTGTAGTGCCAGACCATATGTGGCTGACAGTGACAGAAGGTGCCAGAATCCCAGGTCCTGAGAAAAGTATGATCGTAAACCCTAGTAAAACAGTCCACCTTCGGATAGACAAAGCATGGCCAGCAAGCTTGATGGTTACAGAATCTTTCCACACGATAACCAAGACCAAATAAAGTCAGTACCCAGTAGGAAATGAGAAAACAGTGGAAAAAGAAAACAACCAGCCAACATTGTAGATAGCAACCCCCCTATTCTCCTAACAAGCCTTTCAGCCATAGAAACAATAACTGGGTCACCCAGAATACCTTTATTTTTTATTCCAATTCAGGTGTTCAAAGTCATGTTGCTAGAGTGAGAGGTCTTCTCCATAGTTTGATCTTGTTCAGCACACAGGCCTTCTCCCTCAGGAGGATTTAGTCCCCTGGCATATGGCAGTTTCCTCAGCTGTTCTGCCATCTCTTTAGTTTTTGGTGATTCTTGTACTCTTGTACTTTTTCAATAATTTATATAATTACTCTTTAGGAATTCAGAACGAGAGAAAGACAGAGAGATGGAGAGAGCCGATGGATTCCGGTCACCAGTCTGTTGAATTGGAGAACTTGAAGCGTGCATGATCACTGGTGACAGTCATTGGTGGTTGATTATTTCATGATTCTTAGAGCTCAAAAGAATAACATGGAAAGAGCTATGGAAGCTCAAGATTTGTTTGAGTTGGCATCAAGATTTCATATTGGTACTCAAAAATTACTTTGTATTAGCCACTTGGAAAAACTTTGGTTAAGTTTGAATGATGGGTCAGATTGTTTAAAGTATGATTATTTTCAAACATATGGGTTATGTGGTACCAAAGCATTTGTTGTATTGAACGTGCATTTGTATGAGAGATAAACTTATATACTGGAAATCTCAAGGCTTAGAAGCCAAGACTTCAACATGAAGGACATGCTATAGAGAGGCCAAAATCTGCATGTTTGCATGAGAAATCCCCCATCTTCTCAACAAATCTTTTGCAATTGTTTGCCAATCTTGTTACTCCTAGAATGTTCTATGAGAGAGTTGATTGAAGAGTGAATATATCTTTGTTTTCCAAGAAAAGAGAATTCTATTGATAACATCTCGGAGAAAACCCCTTGAGGTAAATACGAAGTACAAGAAACTCTGTGAAGAGTAACTAAGTGAGTACAAACAAGTCTTATCGAGATGGTCTCCCTATTTTTTTCATACCATAATAGGCTGCACCAATGCATCCAGGATCCAAGCTAGCAATGGTAGAAAATAGGAAATCGTACTATGCGTGAGACTTTGTGCTACTTGAGATAAAGATGCAAATATTGTTATATATGCTTCATAAATCCTTTTTCTGAAAGAAACTGAGTAGAATAGCAAGTTTTATTGCAGTATTCCTCAAAGTGAAGACTTTGTTTCTTTCATCAACTTCAAGAGTACTTCTACATACTGATAAGACACATAGTTGTAGCCCAGTCCAAACTCAACAAAATGGACTCTTCCGAGCTGCATACTGTAGTAGAGGAGTACCTTGATGTGAAACATGCATTTATTTTGAGATCGTTTGTTCAGTATGGGGCATGGCTGGCTTTGAGATGTGCTGTGTTCTTACCACGCCCATGCATGTGAGACTTCATGTGATCTATTGGTTTGTTGCTTAGTGGTAACTCTGAAACCTTTTATTTTTTTGCATATAGCTTTACATGACAAACTATTTTTTGAATTCATTCTTGTCATTCAAGTTTGGTTGTGTTAATCTATTCTACCCCTATATATTTATATGATAGTTGATTGCTATTTTACATGAATCTTAAATGGGCATAATGTTTACCATGGATTTTAAATTTCCTTCTAACAAGTTAGAGACTCAACTTATGTTTCAATAGGTATTGGAGCTCCGACCAAATATAGAATGGCACAAAGGGAAGGCACTAGAGTTTTTATTGAAGTCCTTAGGTAAATCAATTTAGTCAACCCAACATTATTTTATATGTGCTTATGCCCATGTATTAGTCTCATATCATCATGCTCTCTAAATTTAGATGCTCACACTATTGGAATTTATAGATTTTCTAATAGATGAAGTATGCATGCTAATGATCCAGGCTTTGAGTGATGTGTTGAACAAAGGATTAATGAATTGCACATGAAGCTTTTCATTTTAACTATGCATACTTTGCCCTCATTACGTATGTATTTTTGCTTCCAAGATTAGCCTTATAACTATCAGACTTATGAATGAATGTGATGCTTACAAGGCTAATCACTTTGCACCCATCAGTTAGCGTTATGGTCACCACTTCTTCATTGGGCTCTCTTCCTCAAGCCATCAGGATCCTCTCGATGCACAAGGGTTTATGCTCCAAACGGTATGCTACATGCTAGCCTCCAAGGGTAGTGCTTCATCTTTTGGATACCAACCACCTTGCAACCGACTGCCCCAAGACTCAGCAGAACAGATAGATAGCTGGGCCTCATCTGACCTCTGTTCAGAATGGGGGTAGAACTCATTCCTCACATGAGTGAGAGAGAGTGGTGTAGGAACAAACCACTAGACAATGGTGCAAATAGAGACAGAGACAAGGAGTGAGACAAGGACAGGAGCAGAAACCTTGAGAGACAATGGAGAGTGTGATCACACAAACCCCAAGCTTGCTGCTTACAGAGACGCAACAATAGCTGCACCATCAACACTCATGGCAGAAAAGATGGTTATGCCTGATCCCTCCTCTCCCAGGTCACCAATGATGATAGAGGAACAGCCTGCTTAGACACCTAGGATGGCACCAATTACTTTACCATCTAGGATGATAACCACATCCCCTCCACCTGGGAATGAGCAACACACACACATACCCCTCCCCCCAAGCCATCTACGACAACACTTGATGTGCTTGGCACACGTATGGTTGTCCCGATAGCCCTGGCTTCCACCAATTAGTTGGACTCTAACGTCCCAGCAATCAGTAGGAGTGAAGCATTTCTCTTAATAAGGAGAGAGAGGAGGATATGGTTTCACAAATACTATCCATCCATCGGAGGGGGAGGAGGGAGCAAGGACAAGTTGGATACATATTCAGATGATTCTTTACACTCTTGTGAGTTCCGCTCTCTTCATGAGGCTATAGAGATTGTAGCATGATGTGACATGACCGGTTTTATACGAGGCAACAAAAGAGACAAGCATGGGCTATGGAACCATGCCGGTCTAAGAGACTCGGTCACTCTGCACAAGGATCCTCTTATGGAACATTTGAGGCTTTGGTGGACAATTGTTCGGTGGAACCTCATGAGATAGGATCTTCATAGAGCACTGGTTGGAGATTAGTGAACTTCCTTATATAATAGGAACACCACCTCCCAAAAGAGAGGATTTCTAGTGCAATGGGAAGTTATTGCCATGCCCCTAACGGCTAGCAAGAGAGAACTCTCGACTAACGGACACATGTACACACTTCTTAGACCTCAATTGGTCTCTTCTCTAGAGGGGATATCCTTCTAGCAGTCATTGCAACCAACAAAGATAGTACAATCACTTTTCCGATTGACTAAGATGGACGCCTCCAATGAGAGGACTTGGATCGCACAGAGTTCACAAAATGCTCGAGACAAATGATCAAAGTAGTGGCATACTATGAGAGAGAGAGAGAGAGAGAGTATATTAACGTCTCTAAAAGGCCAATGTGGCCTATGAGACCAAAGCAGTACATACAATGATGGTGTGTTTCTCATCTAGAACGAGAAAAAAGATGAAAAACATGCCTATAAGACTGAAAAGGAAATGAAATAGTGTCCCATAAAAGGGAAACATGTCAGTGATCTGAAAGTGAGAGTAGAGAAAGGAAAACTCTCCATCAATGATATGTCTGTTCTCTAGGGAGGTGTATCTCTGCATAGCTAAGGCGTCTTGGCATCTGTCTCCTGTGGCGCTCAATGATGGCTTTAATTTGTCTGTGGTGTGGATGTCTAGGCCTTCGTCCGGGTGGACGTGGGCGCCTAGACCGGCTAAGTGCAACTGCTCTATCCAAAGGGACACCTACAGAAGATGAGGTCCAAAGATGATGTACTCCTGTAGGCTGTGTGGCCGTAGTAGTGGTATCTGCCATACTCTGTCGTGTATCCATGAAAAAGTCAGTGACTGCTCTCTGTCTATGTGAGCCGAGCTGTGGGGGCCTCCTACTCCGTAGAATTGTTGCTCTGCGCCTCTGGAGCTCCAAGAGGAAAAATCCCAAGCATCTCTGATCCTCATACTGCATGATCCGTCTTAGGGGTCCAAAACCCTCTCGAAACAGACAGTGGTATCTACCTCGTATGTCGTAATATACAGTGCATCGGCAGATGTAGTGTTCCTCTGTCTCTGGCTCTCTGTCGCATAGTGGGCATATGCGTTCTTCTGTCTGTATACCCTCCCATCTGCCTGTCTCAATCCTCAGGTGGTGGGATGAGGTGCGGATCTGACCAATAGCTGTGCGTAGTCCATGAGGCAGCTGTGTGTCCATGTAATTGGGTCGGGTGATGAAACCATCCTCAGATACCTGGAGGAAGTGGGTCTGGTAGTGTGCCATCCTCGTGCCATGGGGCGAGGGGGGTCGGATCCAGGTCTTCTCCGTATCTAACTTCAGTATGTCTGCTCTGATCACATGGTTTAGCTCCGATCGGCTTAGGTCAAGTGTAGGGCAATCCAGGCTATAGTCAAAGGGGGGTAGTCTGTCAATCTGCAGACCATGTAGACGCATCCATGTACTCATCTGAGCATACCAACAGTGCCTGTCACCGTCTGCTGCTAGTTGTCTAGAAGAGGCCAGGGCTAGCCGTGGGTATCTATCTTGGGGGAGCTCCCATAGTCTATGTATGAAAGTCACTGCCTGAACCAAGGCCTCAGCCACCATGGGTGATGCCCCCAACTCAGCTCTGATAATCTCATGTGGGGTCGAGCTCTTCGCTCGTATCATGCGTGAGATCATCATGACCAGTGGTCTTTCCATATGTTCCCATCCATCATAGTATTCCTTCTCTGGTCCATCCTGGTCTCCCAAAGGCTGTCTCCTCGTGTGAAACAGACTCGGACCCCAAATAGCTGCCCCATATAGGAGTGTGGGTGTAACCAAGGTGTCAAAAAGCCACAGTTTGGTGCGCGGCTCATGAAATTGTATGTGAGCACATTGCCTCTCCAATGCCCCTAAGGCTGCATATGCTTTTGCCAAACGAGCCTCTGATGTCTCTCTCCAAGAGAACTGTGGTCCCTTCAATGTGATCCCCAAATAAACATACTGCCTAACCATCTCCACTGGCTCTCCGTCAAAAGTAAACTGGTGCTCAGCTCTTGTCACCCAAGCAGCTGAAGTGTTAAATACCATAACTTTAGTTTTCCCAAGGTTCACCTTAAGATCTCTATCTCTGCAGAAAGCTGATAATGCATCCAAGTGTCTATTTAGTCCCTCAGGTGAGTCAGATATAAGTACAATATCATCGGCATAAAGCAGTAATGGTATCAGCACTCCAGCTAGGCTGGCTCCGACCCCACCTGTCCTATCCACATATTCTGAAATTTCATCTATATACAGCCCAAAAAGTGTCGGTGAAAGTGGACAGCCTTGTTTCACCCCAATGGTGCTATTGACTGTATCTGAGATACCCTCAGGTGTTCGTACTCTGCCTGTCACTGTCTCATATAGGGCATAGATACTCCACTGTATCTCTACGGGCATATCGATGTTTTGCATTCTTTTCATGAGTCTAGCACGTGGCACTGTGTCAAAGGCCTTGCGAAAGTCCACAAAACAGCAATAGATCTTTTTCTTGAATGCCTTGCCTTCTTCAACGATTGCCCTCAACGTAAAGATATGGTCTAGAGTTGTATATCCCCTCCTGAAGCCAGCCTGGCCTTTTGACCTCAGGCCATGCATCTCGGCCCATTCACTCAACGCTTGTTCCACGATAGAGCCATATATCTTGGCCAGCATGTGTCCAATCATGATAGTTCGGTAGTTACTAGGTAGCGCGGGGTCTCCACACTTAAAGAGCGGCACAATAATATGGTCTGACCAACAGGTTGGAAATCCCTCACAAACTGCCCTATTAAAGATGTGAGCCAGCGTTGGTGCCAGAATATCACAGGCATGCGTGAAGTGTTCAGCCACTAAACCCTCATGGTCTTGGGCTCTTCCATTTTTCAGCTTCCATATGGCATTCCTCACTTTTTTTTCTGTGAAAAATCTGCAATTTGCTGGTCTTGAGGTTGGGGGGAGTGGCATAGGCTCTTGGCCAGGGATATCATAGAGTGTGCAAGCATATCCATGCCAATCATCCGGTCTAGTAATTTGTAGGGGTGGCTTGCTCTCATGCATCTTTTTCCATGCTCTCTTGCTGTCCTGCCCCAAGAACATGGAATACATTTCTGTTTCTAGTCTGCTCAGGTATTCCTACTTCTTTTTGCGTACCAACCGTCTGAAGAGTGTTCGAGCATGCTTATGGGTGCATATACCAAGTGCCAGCTCTCGCTGAAAACGTGCTCGTGTCTCTCTGCACTCATCATCATACCAGCCATTCTGTGGAGCATTACCTCGTGGAGGTTTATCTGACGGTGTAGTGTGTGGGAAAGCGTATGCTGCTGAAGTGTGTATTATCTCGGCCAACTGTCCTGTAAACTCATCCAGAGAGGCATGTGTGTCTAGCTCCCTCAATGCATCTCGCACAGTAATGCTGTATATGTGTGAGGTCGCTTCCACAAAATCATAGCGTGGTAATTTTGGTATATGTGACTGTGCTTCATGTATATGCCCATATTGCATTGTGAAAGCTAGAATAGCATGGTCTGCTACTAATCCATTTGGTCTGTCCGAGATTTCAAAACTTTTTATGTCAGGTAGCAAGTTGGGTGATCCAATCAAATAGTCCACTGTGCTTGACCCCTTCTTGTTATTCCAACATGTGAAGCCATTAGATCTTGGCCACTGTGGTAGCCCGTTAAGGATGGCCAAACCATGTGCACTTCCCAGTGCCAGTAGGTGTGTTCCATATTCTGTTCTCTCTCTATCTTGGGCTGATCTAACTAATCCCACTTCATCTAATGCAATATCTTTGAACATCTCATCACTAGTGTCAAAGAAAGCAGATTGGTTGTTTCCTGTGCGTGCATTAAAGTCTCCTGCTAGTAGAACATCCCCAATTCTCATGTATCCCATTATGTCCTCATATAGTGGTGTATACGAGGATGCCTCTTTAGGGGCAAACTTAGAGTATGCAGGGGGAAAATAGCATATGGCAATATACATGTCGCGAGTTCTGCTTGTACGTAACCTGATCCACATGTATCTTGCCTCTACATCTCTATGTACCACTTGGATTGTATCTCGGAGCTCTTCTCTAAATAGAATTGCCACACCTCCTGATCCCCTCGTCCCTCCAGGCCGTCTAGGCTGAGGGCGATATACACTTTCCCATCTATATCCATATACATCAGGTAAACGGCTGTCTTTACATTGATGTGTCTCAGTATACATAGCAATGTCTATACCTTTGAAAGTATCCTCAAAATAACCTACATCTGTCTTAAGGGAGCCATTGCAATTCCACAGTGTGAACTTCAGGGTCTCATAGGCCGCGCACCGTCATGCCGTCCTTTTCTCTGTGATGATGACTCTTCCATCTCTGTATACAGCCCATTTACCTGCTTTCCGTGCCTCTAGAACCCGTGGCATATTTTCCCTCCTGTGGGCTAACTGGGCTGGGGTGAGGTCTTCATCTAGGTAGATCTTTTCTCCTTTGAGAGCGATCCTCTTAGAGAGGAAGGCTCTCTTCTTTCCCAGGTCTCCAAACTTCAAGATGAGGACTTTTGTTTTTGTGTCAACCTTCCCGACTCGCCAAGCCCCAATGATGGGTACATTTGTAGCTCCAATTTTGGTGGCAAGAGCTGTAGCATCTTCAATTGGGGAGCTTTTCTCGTCTAGTCCAACCACTCTTACGTGGAGTGCGCGTACCCGCCTTTTTGCCTCTTCTTCCAAGGTGGCATTCATGACTTCCACTTTGTTGCCATGCATTCCTTTGTTCTTTTTTGCCACATCTATCCATTCTGCATTTTCTTTGACGGTATTCTCAACATTCTCCATTTTCTTTTGGGTGCCTTCCACCACACTTGGATAGGTGTGCATGTCCTTTTTTAAAACATCCATTTCTTTTTGTAGTTCCGGTGTGGTTTGTGGTTCCTTTTGTGTGTCCAGTTTCTTTTTGCATTCGTCTAGTTCTTCTTGTAGATTAGAGATCAATGAGTCTTTCTCTGCCATGCGTGCATCCAAAGTTTGTTGCATCTCCTTTTTTAGTTCTTCCATCATTTCAGCTCGAACCTGCTCTTGTATGTCCTTTTCCATTTCCTTCCTCATGGTACGTATTTCAGCACGGAGTATGGTCAACATCTCCTCATATAGTGTTTCATTAATTTTGTGGGATGTCTTCCCATATCTACTCGACCCTGGAGAGACATTCCAATCTCGGGTTTTACGCCCATAGGTTTTGTACCTCGTGTTCTTTGGCGGTGTATGAAACATTGTCTCCATGGCTGGTTTTGTGATTCCTTCATTGTCAGTTTCTTCCATCGTAATTATAGTATGCGCTATAGCATAAAACTGTTTACAGTCTGGGTAGAGTAGTAAACCAGTGACATAAACTATCACTCTAGCATGAACTAGAGACAGTATGTCATAGACTGTCAATGTGACTGCATCATAAGATATGACTGTAACATGAAATGTTAATGTGCGTCAGTCTGAGATCACGTAGGTTTCCAGTCCACACAGCATGCAAGGTTCACATCAGTCTGAGTACATCTGCAGTCTCAGTGCATTCACAACGTCTGCATTCATGTCAGTCTAAGAGAGTGTCTGCAATCTGGGAGAGTGTATGCATACGTCACTGCTGCCACGATACATTCACAGTGTCTGCATTCATGTCAGTTTGCATTCATGTCAATCTGAGAGAGTGTCTGCATTTGTCACTGCTGCCACAGTACATTCACAGTGCCTGCATTTATGTCAGTCTGAGAGAGTAAGTGCAATCTGAGAGTGTCTGCATTCGTCACTGCTGCCACAGTACATTCACCCAGGACACAGCAGACAAGCCAGCATTCATGTCATTCTAAGTACATTCGTGTCCTGCAGGACAGTGGTTGTCTCCCTGTGCAGAGACGTGACCTTGCAGAGCAGCTCCCTAGTGGCTGTCTGCATTCGTCACTGCTGCCACAGTACATTCACAGTGCCTGCATTTATGTCAGTCTGAGAGAGTAAGTGCAATCTGAGAGTGTCTGCATTCGTCACTGCTGCCACAGTACATTCACCCAGGACACAGCAGACAAGCCAGCATTCATGTCATTCTAAGTACATTCGTGTCCGCATGACAGTGGTTGTCTCCCTGTGCAGAGATGTGACCTTGCAGAGCAGCTCCCTAGTGGCGGCACTCACGACAGTCCCACCCGTCAGACGCTCGCTGTCAGACGCTCGTCCACGCCCGTCAGACGCTCGTTGTCTTGTAGATGGATGGAGACATTGGGCTGATTAGAGGCGGCCTCTACAGAGATTATTGTGGGATCTAGGAGAGTGGGTGTGGAGGGATCCATTTCTTTGTAGACCATGTGATGTCGGCGTCTTTGGCTACACTACTATTCTGGGGGGGAAAGGATCCAAATAAGTATTATCAAGGGATAGCCAACAGCCACCTCCCACCTCTCATGGGCACAGATTTGGTATATTAGACCATTTCTTATCAAACTTTTGGAGGAGGCTAGATGAGAACTATAGGTCTAGTAAGATATCTCTCTTACTATGGCTACTAGCTCATAGGAGCTTAGCAATTGGCACTCGACATATATATGGTAGGGATCTAGTGGCATGCGTGAGATGTGGTGAGCCAAAAGAGACCCAAAGACACTGCGTATGGCACTATCCCGGGGCTTAGGACATATGGAGGAGAGCCCTCGTGATGATATTCCATAGCATAGTAGAGACCATGGTCACAAATTGAGGAAGTGCAGCTTGGATCACAGATAGAGACCCAGCATGTGTCTAAGCCTTAAGGATGTTTAGAGGAGCCTTTTTCCCTCATCATTGGATAGCATTTTAGCAAGATTCCCACTCCGAACTACTTGCAAGCACAATGGACTCAAGGACACCATCACAAATGGTAGTTGATTGCTAGTATTATGGCTGGTTATATCTTGACCATGAGGTACAATCACGCTATAGACCTTCAAGATGTATCCATAGAAGAGACTTTTCCGAGGATTTGGATAGAGATTATGCATGCTCTCTACGTGAGATGGGAGAGGATGTGAGGCATCTCTACGAGGATGAGGAAGAGGAGACAGGCCTTCTGTAGACTTCGGACTTGGACACTATCTTCCATATGGCCCCTCAAATGGTCTAGCACTCAAAGTTGCCAAGGGTTGCTAAATAGAAGGTATGAAATGCATTTCATAGGTTTCGTATAGTTTTGTAAAATGTTAGAAACAGGTTTCATTTGAGATATAAAAGGGTATGATAGTTTTATATACATATACTGTATGACTCATGGATGTAGAAAACACGGCCCAACATCAACTTTAGTTGTAAAATGAGCCATCAATATATGCAATCATCATAGATAACAACTCAAAACAAGACTTTGTTAATCAATGTCAATATCCATGTCAACATGCCTAAGTAAATCCATGATAAATGATGATTACAAAAGTTTCAAGAGATTTAAGGTATGGCATTTGTAAAAGTTTAAAATAGGTGTTTCATACGTTTATGAAACGAATTTCCTAACTTTGTGAAATGGGTTTCTTGGAAACTATGCTAGCACTAAAGTCCACCAGATTGGTTGTTCACATAACCATTGTATTTGTGATGTACTTAGACACTCTTTAGAGAGTTTCTTATACTTCATATTTTCACCTCAAAATGACTTCTCCAAGGTTCTAGAGCTCCATTGGCACCACTCCAAGAGAGAAGGAAAGGTAGCTAGGATGTAGGTAGATTAGGTCACAATATATGTCACTGGGATGTGAAATTTTGAGATGCTTTAATCTTGCCAATAATATTTGATTAATTTATTAATCAAATGTGCAAGGTTGTTTAGCATATGTGATGCATATGGCAGTGATTTCATGATAACGGACCAAGAACCCCAAGGATGTAGTGGGCGTCAAAGGCAAAAGTTGTAATAAGTTATGCCTGACAGATACTAGGTGGTACCCAATGTCAGATTTGGGCCTAGACCAATTTATTGGCCACTAATGTCAGTAGTGACATCAGAGACGAGGCATTAATTAATTAATTAATACTAGTCTAACAGTCAATAACTGCTTAGGGATACTTGGAAGACAAATTGGTCCAGCCAATTTAATTTTCACTAGTGAAATTAATTTTCTAAGCACTAGAATAATTATTCAATTAATTTTTAAAATTAATATTTTAAAATTAATTTTAATAAGTTGGATAGTGCTGAAAAATGGAATTAGAAGGTTGCTACTTGGCAAAACTTGCCATACAAGTGGAAAAAACGTTTTTAGGGATTGGTGGACGTCTATTCCAGCCATTGTGAGAGAGGAGGTGGCTATTAGAGAGTAAGGTAAGGTTGCTGATTTTCAACCACCAAGGATCATTCCTACAGCAAGTGACAGCAATTTAGAGCCCTCTAGGAGCAGGCGACAATAGACCCAAGTCTTCTAGTGTAGGTGACAACATACAAGAGGAGGCAGCAATCTTTCTAGTGATCCTAACCTATAGGTGACAATTTACATGGTTGTTTGAGAAAGGCAACATTAGCTTTTTAGCGTTTCTTGTGATGAAACTCAAAAATTTCTCTCTCTACAACATTCCCTCTTATCCCCAACCATCTCTCAAGTTATCTCAACATTTCTAGTAGTTTGAGCCATCATAGAAAGAGATTTCAGTCAATCTCTACTGTAAACACTAATTTATAATAAAACTTTGATAGCTGTCTCAGGATGTGTGCTTAGAATTGAGGGCTTGGGACTTGAATTCTAGCAACTAAAATTGAGGAATTTCAGGGAGATTCAAGAGACCAGCCAACCAATATCAAATTTGGTGCTAAATTTGTCTTGCAAGGAGCAAAGTGAAGACCAATCCCCAAGCAAACTAAGGGGCAAATTGATTTGAAGGATTGTAAGACAATTTTGATAGCAAGAGACACTTGGATTAGTGAAGGAGATCAAAGGATCTCAATTGTACTCCTTCCATTTGCAATATAAGATAAAGAAATATCACAAGGGATGCCAATTTTGGGGCCAATAAGGTGTCCTCCAAGATTAAAGTGCTAAAGTGTGCATTTTCAAATTACATGAATTTTATTCTTGTCAGTGCTTAATCAGGTTATTTACCATCCTATCCGAGGAGGTAGCTGGTTTCAATATAAGTAAAAATGCGAGGGCTTTTTTCTAGACACGAATAGAGTAAGGGTGAATAAGGAAATTTTTTCGCACTACATGTCCGAGAGTGGACAAAGATACTTCAAACATGGCATTAGGATACTTAGGAGACCAAATGTGTCTCTTGCCCAAGGGCCGTAGGAGGTTGAGCAAGTGGCCACAACTTATTGCACTACCCTATTGGGGCTCAATGACTAGTCTTCCAAGTTTTAAAGGAGAAAGAGAGATTGTGGTTGAGCATTAGGAGGGTGGTTAGAGAGACTATGAGTAGAGACTTGATGGCCTCCTTTTCTCAAGAGGAACTTATAGCATTGCCCTTAGGAAAATGCCTAAGGGAGGATGGATTAGATAGGGCCTTCTTCTCACGCTACTAGGACATGGTCAATACATGACTTGTTGCAACATTTAAAGAGATTATGCCATCGAGAGAAATGCTAGAAATACTATCTGAGGGATTGATTCACCTCATCTCGAAAGGCAAGGGAGATAAACTAGAGATTACGTAGTGGAGCCTAATCACTTTGCTTGGAAAGCATATAAAATCCTTGCTAAAGCTATTAGTCTTATACTATTATCTCTTTTGATACCAAACCTCATCCACCTTTCCAAGACAAGTTTTGTTTGAGAGAGCAATATCCTAGAGAATATTTTGACCTTTTGGGAATCTAGAACTCTTGCATAATCCAAGAGACAAGACCTCATTGTATTATTTCTCGATTTGGAGAAGGCTTAGATAGAGTTGGTCAAGGTTTGCGGATGGCACCATATTGAGGATCTGTTTTCCAAAGCAGTGGATCAGAGATGTAGCGGCTCTTTAGTCCTCAACTCATAGCCAGATTCTTATTGGTGGTACTAGAGGTGATAGATTTGGCATTTAGAGGTCGGTGTGACAAGGATTCCCTCTTGCACCTCTTCTATTTCTAGTTGTTGCACAGGCCATGAGCTCTTTTCTGAGGGAGAGAGCTACAAGCATCCAAGGTATTAGATTGCCCATCCCAGATTTTGAGCAGCAGTTGGACCTAGATTTTGCAGATGACACAACTGTCTACCTAAAAGGGCCTTTGTAGCTGCAATGGAGGTATTTTGTAGAGCTGGGCCAGATTGGAGTCCACATGAGAATTTCATTGGTTTCCCCGCAGTATTCAGTGAGATACCTTAGTTGTCATGTGGGCATTGATATTGCATCAGAACAACAGTTGGCACCCTTTACTATTGAGCATAAGGGAGAAGCTAATGTATTGGAGCATTGTTAGATTATCACTAGGAGGGAGGTGGTTGTGACTAACCAGGTTTACACATCTTTTTGGGCCTTCTCCAGATCATGCATTGGTAGGTGAATAGCTTGTTAGGAATTCCATTTGGTTAGGTGGAGGTGGTAGTCATGCAAGGGCTAATGTAGATTCGGATATCATTATTCAGCCCAAATCTAAGGCTGGTTTGCATATCATTGACCCATATAGTCAAAGTAGAGCACTGATGCTGAAGTTTATTATGAGGGGCTTTTTTACAAATGCAAGAAGTTACTGCTATGGAGACTGAAGACCATTGTTCCTACTCATGGAGGACCATGGCAGCCCAACATCCATTGGATTTTTCAGCATACCAGCACAATAGGCCTTGGGAAAGGTTTTTGAGGTCTGATTTGTTGTATCTATTATATGGGTTTGGAGATTAGGTTCTCCAGCAGTTCACCACATAGACCAACTACTGTTGAAGAGATGCTGAGAAGGGCACTTCTCTTGAACCAGAAACTTAGGACAGAGAGTCCTCAAAATTGGAGAAAGGACCATCTTATCATGGGGGAGGTTCTCTTGATGGATAGCTTCTAAAATGGGAGAGTAGTTTCCTTTCTGGAGCTACTGGCTCAAGCTATAGTTGCCATGGGTTTCAAAAATGGGAGGTATGGAAGAGGTTTCCAAGGTTTCATACAAGTTTCCTAAAACATAAAAAACAGGTTTCATTCAAGATGAAAATTATTTTACTTTTTTATTCATATAAATGTATAAGTCCCATGAGCCACAGCAAAATACATATTGTACATAATTCAGCATTGTATATAAAACATAAGTGAACAATTAGTAGACCAACAATTTACATACACACAGCATACCATATTTCACGATTCATCATGTGGATTTCATAAATATAAAAGAAGCATAATGCCATAGATTAAAAACTGCTTAAACATAAAACTGCAATCAATCAATAACAATCCATGCCTTTATAGGACTTCAAAATTAATCCATGGACAAAGTGACATGTCATATGAATCATAAAAGTTGCTATTAAACATGTTTAAACTTTGAATACATCAATCTATAGGCCAACTTTGACTAGGCAAGAAAGAGCAATTTCATCCCACGTGTGAAACTAGGCCAATTGTAATCGTCACGAACCAAGATTTCAATTCAGCCATTTCCTACATTTCAAAAACATTTGGACATTTCAATCATTTCCTACCTGTAGGAAACGCATTTGGTGGAAACTATAGCTCAAGGACAAAGGCAGAGACTTTGTGGCATCAAAGGGGCTAGAGATATTATGGAGAGCATCAAGGAGGTAAGCACCCCTTGAGCAAAGAATTGACACAGATACCTCTTAGACATGGATTGGGCTCTTCACTAGAGGAGATATCCTTCTTGTAGTGGTGGCTACTAGTGAAGAGAGTGTGTTTACTTTCTTAGTATAGGAGGATGGCAGACTTAGGAGGGAGAAAAAAGATTAATTGGAGTTCTCAAGATGCTCTTGATTGAGGATTAGGGGTGTGGCTCATTGTGACTGGACTTGATAGTAGACCCAAACCCTAAGACATGCATGATGGATTGCAGAAGGCATTGGGCATATAGGAGAAGGCCTCTTTAGAGACAACAATGAGACCCTAGGGAGTGGTTATGGAGAGATCCATTTGTAGAGACGCCTAGGATGTTCCTTTTTTCAATACACCACTAGACTGGGGAGTTGGATAGAGATGAACTAGATCAGAGTGCTGCCAATGGCGACTCGGCATTGAGCTGCTCACCACCTTCCCTTCTGACATCTCGAGGAGATTGGAGAATAGTTTTAGACCAAGACATGTCTTACTCTTTCTTGAATTACGAATGCATAGGAGTTTAGTAGTTACGTGGCTTGTTGGCTATGGTAGAGACCCTGTCCCTTGTGTTAGATGCAGGGAACCAGTGGAGACAGAGATATTACATTTTTGCCCTAGGGCTTACGAGGTCTGAAGGAGAGCCATTAGGATGTTGTTTCATGGTATTGAAGACCTTATGATTGTTGCATGGGGGATGATTTCTTGGGTCACGAATAGAGGCTCAGCTTGCAGGTATGAAGATGTATAGACATCATTGTTGCCTTGTCTTGGGCCAAGTTGTGATCAAGATCACCGTGCCAAATTTCTCACAGATTGTGGACCTAAGGGCATTGTCACAGTAGGGAGCTCATAGCTAGGCATTATTGCTTGATACATATGGAACTCGAGATGCAGCCATGCCATGTCATAGGCTTTGAACATATCTACTACAAAGACTCTCTTTAGGATTTGGACATATATAGTATGGCACTATAGACCTCCCAAGTGGTTATTCATTCAAGCCTTGCAATAGACTTTCCATTGTTGTATAGATTTTTTGGTACGAAAGTCCCTTACAGGGCTGCTTTGTACTTTGCATTTTGCCTTGGGTCTCTTCTGAAGAGAGCTAGCTGATCTACCACACACTACCATGAACCAAGAGTCTTTAACTCTAATCAGGAAGATAAAATCCTCCCAAGCTACCTACTCTCCTCATCTAATAATGGCGATGCATGTGTCCCTCCTAGCCTCCAAAGCTTGTACCATACACCGACTATCGAATAACCACATGAGCTAAAGACTGACTGAGGATGGTCCAAATCTGTCTTCTTTCTTATCCAGGGTTAGGGGCCTAAATGACCAAGAGTCCGATAAGTGCCTCTTATAGTCTCACAGAAACGCATAAGGCCCTCCCTGAGAGCAGGACGCCCCAATCCTGTTCTGCGTTCAGCCGATGCTCTGTTGCCCACACAATTACTGACACCTGCCCGAATCTCTGACACCCACCACTAGAGCATCGGCAACAACATCCTACTACAGTGGGATATCCTCTCTTTCGACAAGTGATGCTACTATACAATAAGAAAGTCCATTGACCTTCCAAGCGATGTTCTATGAAGAACCCCTTCTCATGAGTCTCCAACCTTGGTGAAACATACACCTGACAATGCCTCAAGCTACATGAGAGAATCCTCATGGAAAGCGCATAAGTCTTTAGGATTAGCATGGCTCCACCACCCACACTTGTCCTCTGCCTCTTGGTATAAACAACAACATCCTGCTATAGTGGGATATCCCCTCTTTCGAGAGGTGATGCTACTATACAATAGGAAAGTCCATTGACCTTCCAAGTGATGTTCTATGCAGATCCCTTCTCATGAGAGTCCAACCTTGGTGAAACAAACACCTGTCAATGCCTCAAGCTACATGAGAGAATCCTCATGGAAAGCATGTCAGTCTTTAGGATTAGCATGGCTCCACCACTCACACTTGTCCTCTGCCTCTTGGTATAAAATCTATCCTGTCTCTTCCTTGAAATCTCTACAGCCTCATAAAGAGTAGGGATATCGATCAAGTCTAGGGAGTCATGTGAAGCTGGATTCTTGTCCTTTCTTTCCTCCCTCCCCTAGGTGGTCGGGATCTATGAAACCAACCTCTCTTTCCACGAGGAGAATCCCCCTGTACTGAGTACCAAGGGCCTGTGAAACTAGCAAATCCATATCTGACTCGACTGCAGTGACTAGTAGCTAGGGTGAATTTGCTAATGTCTAGCACTGCACAAGTCTTTGAGGAGGGTGAGAAGGCTGAAGTGTCTCAATCCACTGATGGTCTAGGCGAGGGGGATACAAGCAGCACTCTCTCTCTCATCACTGGTATTGAAGGTGTTAGTGTGTCTAGCACTGTCACACTTGACTGGGTGGATGGGAGTCCCTCGATCACTGATGGCCTAGGGGAGGAGAGTGCAGGTGTTAAGCTTCCCACTAATATTTCCTTTTGAAGCATCATATTTTTCTAGCTCTTTAAACAACCCCAAAAGGTGTTTTATTTTTTGTAGGACACACGAGACGCTCAAAATGTTCTATAAATAGGTACTCAATGTGCACTCCCACTTTCATTCCATGTTCCCACATTCAGTGGCGAGCTCTCCATCACCTTTATGCGCATTATCTTCCTCACTAGCCAGCTGCTCCAGCCTTAGAAGCTGCCATCCAGTGCTGCTATCCCTTCACCATCAACCAAGTGCTGCCACCCACAGGTGCCAACCAGCAGTCCTCTGCTGCCACCCAGCCAATACTGCTACTGCCAGTGCTACTACTAGCCTGAACTGCTGCTGCCCTCCCCTGTGGAGAACTTCTACCTGCTGCTTTTTTGTTCTTAGCCTTCATCCCCTACCGCTGCTTTCACCAATCATCATCATCTAGAGGATATGTTTTTGGTTCCAGAATGCTGTCCAGAATCTTCTTCAGTATCTGCAGCAATTGCCTACTCTCAAGTACTCTCTAGGTGGCTACATTTTTTCTGCCAGCTGCTCCTTGACATCATTTGTTATCATACTTTGCATTGACTGGCCCTCCATTGTTGCATTAATCACCCTCGGCTCTAATCCTCTGCATCGACATGTGCATTGGTGATTTGCTGCACTCAAGATCAGTACACAGAGTACGACTCTCTTCGGCACTCTCCCTCAACATACACCCACAAGAGACACTGGTTGTTGGACGATCTCTGCTCCTTGAGCCCACACAATAGTATCTCCTTCATTCATTCATCCATTCATTCATCAAATTCTTCTTCTCCTTTTCCATTTTGTGTTCTTGTCTAAGATCATTGTGTGCTAGTCATGTTTGTACACTCTCAGTGTTTTCTCTACAAACTCCTAGCATTTTTTCACATGATATTACAGCCGGTGCTCTTCTAAAGAGTGACTTGCACAACTATCTTGCAAAGCTTGGTTTGCGCGAGTGACACACAAGTAACTCATGACATCCTAGTCACCTTCTCGGGAGCCTATACTGCCAAATCAGGCCTCTCATTCATTGGAGTTTTAAGGTGGCATTATTATGTCAATGAAGACAACCCATCATCTCTCTCCTCTTCCTCAAGTCTACTGGATGTTGACTTCATGGAATACATGCATAGAAGGTGGCCAATCTTCCCTTTACACTCTGTCAAGAGGTGTGCATTAGTCAATGCATTTAGCTGGTGAAGTTGGCCACCTCTCAGGTTGGGGAGGACAGACTAGTTCTCAGATGATTTGTGATCCATCATCTTTATCGTAGCCAAACACGGTGTCAAGTTCATATAATCAATTTGAATTTTATGAGACAAAACCCTTCTCTATTGCTCCTTCCATTGTGTAGGAACCAATTATAAGATACTTCAAAGACTCAAACCTGTATCGATATTTACATGTTAATAGAGGAGGCTCTAGAAATAGAAGCATCTATACAGGTATACCTCCTACTTTACCTTTTGTTTCAATTGAGCATGCTATTGGTGCTACTCATTCCAAATTCCCTTCCAACCCTCCCTCATCAAATGATCATTTAGATTCTCTTTCTCATGCTTTTAGAAGCTAGGATTATACTCCCCCCTTACATCTTCTACTCTATGATCAATCCCTTCTATGTCTAGCACATTAGGCTTAGGATCTTTTGTTTCTTCTCAAGACTTCTTTTCACTCCCTCAATCTAGCTTAGATCCTTCACATCTAGTTGTTAGGTCTCGGACTTCAAGTGCATACTGTCAAAAGATGACGTACCAGTGAGACAGTAGGGTTTGCGGGGAGGAACATGGAGTGAACTCGGCAAACATGGAGAAGAGAACAGAAGAGAGAAGAAACTCTAATGAATGGAATGATGAAGTTCCGAATCATGGAGTGAATGTGATACAAGGGACCAAGGGTGCCGTAGCACAAGGAAGATGATGAAGACAACCACAAACCACGAACCACAATGTCCTCCTGAAGGGGTGTGAGGATAGTGGAGAGGCTAGAGAGAAGAGGTGACGGACTAAATGAATCAACCGTGAGGAATGATGTTGGGAATAAAGGCCTCGTGCCTTTTAAATGTGCTCGGGTGTGAACATACCCTTAGCACTGGTACTTACACATATATATCTATCTTAAAACCTAAAGGTAC
The DNA here is from genome assembly GCF_053477565.2 of Lygodium microphyllum. NCBI lineage: Eukaryota > Viridiplantae > Streptophyta > Polypodiopsida > Schizaeales > Lygodiaceae > Lygodium > Lygodium microphyllum. Next base: position 103,233,857 of record NC_141150.1, on the reverse strand, counting down.
ATACTCGTCATTGTACCTACAAACGGGCTCACTCTCTACTCTGCTCTCTCTCACTCTCTCTGTCTCTCACTGTGCCTAACGACAATCTATCTCAATCTCCGTGCCTAACCGGTCCCTACAAACTGGTATCAGAGCTGCGGTTGAGACGTTCGTGCCTCTCGGAGTTCGAGCAGGACAGACGAGCAAGTCGTGAGCTACAGGCATCGTGTTGCTAGTCACAGGCGACAGGGCCAAGCTCCAACGAGGAGAGTGTGCGACAGGACCAGCCGGGAACCGGGCATGCAACGGGCAACAGATAGCGTGCAGCCTGCAAACAAGGAGTAGCAGTCGACTAGAGCAGGCGACTATAGTTGACGTGGACCAGGTGCGCGACAAACAGCAGCTAAAGCATGAGCAGACGAGCAAGCGTCGTCGCGTGACAAAGCGTCGTCGAGAGCAGGCGTCGACAGCATCACGTGACGCATGGCAAGTCAACAGACCCGTCAGAATTTTTTGGAAAAATGAATCTTTTTTTTTTAATTCCTTTTACCCATTGACGGGCATTTACACGTGGAGGCACAGCTTCCAATTTTCATGCAATCTTGGCCCAAAAATTTGGGGCTTTTCCCAGATTTGGGAATTTGATGCAGGACAAGCATATCTGTCTCAGAAATTGCAAGAATTTGTGACATTTTGTCCCCAAGATTTGGGGCTTTTAATGTGCATGCACAAATTGGGCGGAAATTTACCCAATTTCTCGACATTGATTCACATTGGACCCCGTGCAATTTAGGGCTTTTGCAATTTGGGCAAAATCTGTGCAGCATTTGGTCATTTTATGTACAAGCAGGTTGAATTCCATACAATTTGGACATCAACACTTGATAAAATTTGGGGGTTTTGCTGAAATTTTCCTATTTTGGCAAAATTGGCCTGTTCTATGCATGACAGAGAAAATGCAGACGTGTGTTTGATGCTTTGAGCACAAAATTTTGGGGCTTTTGACTGTTCATGTCAAATTTTATGCCCGTAGATACATGTACAACAGAAATTGCAGCTGAAATTTTGGGATTCCTCGTGTAATGTGATGCATATGCCCTTGGAACACCTGTAACTAGACCGGAAGAACTGTATGCACAAAAGAGTGTTGAAGCAAAGTGTATTGGCTGAAAAAGCTTATGGATTTGCATATGAAAGAGGGTAAAGCAATGTCTAATCCCTTGAGTGAATTTAACTCAATTTTCAGCCAGCTAGTTGCCTTGAAGTTCATGATTGATGAGGAATTTAAGGCTACTTTCTTGCTTTGCACTCTACCAGAGAGTTGGGATACATTCAGGACTGCTATGAGCAATTCTAATGTGATCCTTTTGTATGCTGATGTAGAGAGTGCTCTACTTATGGAAGAGATGAATCGGCAGAACAATGCATCTAGTAAGTCTTCCAGTGCTTTGCATACTAGGGGCAAATCACAGCAAAAGGGTAAATATGATGGCAAGGGACGCAGTAAATCATGTGGCAAAGATGTTGAATGCCATCATTGTGGCAAGAAGGGTCACTTTAAATATGACTACTACAAATGGAAGAAAGAGAAAGGAAAAGGCAAGAAGACAGATGATAGCAAGGAAGAGAAAAAGGATAGTCAGCCTAAGAAGAGCAGTATAAAAATTGAAGAGGTGAATGTAGTCACTCATGACAGTGACAGTGGGAGTGGCGTACTCTTTGTCTCTTCACACTTTGGCGCACATGCTTTGCTTGCAGATACAGATGATGACATGCATACCTGGATTCTCGATTCAGGTGCTTCCTTTCATGTCACCCCTCATTGTGAGTGGTTCTCCGCCTCTACAGGGGGTCGACATGGTGTTGTCCATCTTGGGGACAACTATGCATGTGAGATTGCAAGTATTGGTAATGTGTAGTTACAGTTTTAGCATGGCTGTGTCTTTACACTTCAGCATGTACAGCATGTACCTCAGCTCAAGAAGAGCTTGATTAGCACAAGGTAGCTAGATGATGATGGTTTTCATACCACCTTTGGTGATGGAAAATGGAAGATCTGTAACGGATCAAGAATGATTGCTAGAGGTTGTAAGAGTGATACTTTGTATCCACTTCATGTATCTAGTGTGCGTGACCATGTTATTGCCGTGACTGAGCAGCCAAGCGTTTCTTTGTGGCATGGCCGGTTGGGACACATGAGTCAAATAGGAATGAAAGTGCTATCTCGTTTGGGTTACTTGCCTTGTCTTCGTTATGCTGATTTTGAGCATTGTGATCATTGTATCTATGGAAAGCATGCACAGACATCTCATAAAAATTCTCTATCTTTGAAATCTTCTCCTCTAGAGTTAGTACATTCGGATGTATATCAAATGCCAGGATTATCTTTAGGGGAAAATAAATATTTTGTCACCTTTGTCGATGATGCTACACGGAAGATATGAGCTTACCCCATTCGTAGCAAGGATGAAGTGCTTGATAAGTTTAAAAATTTCTTGGCATTGGCTGAAAATCAAACAGATAAGACACTTAAGTGTCTTCGCTCTGACAATGGTGGGGAATATGTGTCCAAGACCTTTCAGGCATTTTGTGACAGCAAAGGGATAAAGAGGGAGCTCATCACTGCCCCTCATAATCCGCCCCAAAATGGAATTACAAAGTGTATGAATCAGACCATACAGGATAAGGTCCATAAGATGTTGTCTCATGCTGCATTACCCCATGGTTTTTGGGCAGAGACTGTTATGACAGCCGTTCACTTGATCAATCAGTCACACCAAACAGGTCTTTGGAGAGGGGAGTTCCCCAAGAAGCGTGGTCGGGCAAGCCACCTTCATATGCTCATCTGAAAGTGTTTGGCTGCGAGGCTTTTGTGCACATTCGTAAAGAAAAACGCAGCAAACTTGAGCCAAAGTCCTGTAATGCATTTTCCTAGGATATGGTAACGAGGGTGAAATGGGGTATAAATTGTGGGATCCCGAGAAAAGGAAAGTAATACGCAGCAATGATGTTATCTTCCGGGAAGATCGCATGCACAAACAACTCAAAAAGACTGAGGAGGTTCGTAGGATTGTATTCCGAGAAGAAATACCTTTTGGACAGCAAAATGTGCCCGTTGTACAATAGCAAATACCTGCTGTAAATGAACGTGTAAATGAACGAAATGATGTTGGAAATGATTAGCCAGCTATTGTCCATGAAAATGAGCCATTACATGTGCAGGAACAGCCAGGACAGCAAGCTGTTAATGCTGATTTGCAAGCTGAAATGCCAAGACATCATGCTAAACATGAAAATTTGTAGAAACAGCCAGCAAACAATGACCATTGGGTTAGGAGATCGTCTAGGGCTACTAGACAACCTAACAGGTTTGTTCCTGGTGCAATTAATGTGGCTGATTATGTCATGTTGACAGACTGTGGTGAACCGTCTTATTTCAAGGAAGCAGTGGAAAGACAGGACAGCAATAAATGGTATAAAGCCATGCTGTCAAAGATGGAATCTCTTGAAAAAAATGGCACTTGGGACTTGGTGCAGTTGCCTAAAGGGCGGAAAACCCTTCCATACAAATGGGTTTACAAGATGAAGGTCACTTCTGATTCCTCACCAAAGTACAAAGCAAGATTGGTTGCAAAGGGGTACAAGCAGGAGCATGGAATTAACTTTGATAAGATTTTCTCTCCTCTAGTCAAGATGACTACATTGAGAACCATTTTAGGCTTGGTTGCAGTTGAGGATATGGAGCTCATACAGATCGATGTAAAGACTGTGTTTTTACATAGTGATGTACATGAAGACATATATATGCAGCAGCCTGAAGGGTTTGTTGAACAAGGGAAGGAAAAAATGATATGTAAACTCAAAAGAAGTTTGTATGGGCTGAAACAAGCACCAAGAGAACGGTATCATAATTTTAATACATTCATGTAGTTCCAAGGCTTTCATAGAAATCAAGTGGATCACTACTTGTACACCAAGAAGGCAGCAGATGGCAGCCTGATTATCTTGGTTTTGTATGTTGATGACATGCTGATTGCTGGCAGGGATACTCATGCCTTGGATTCATTGAAGCAAAGTCTTCATGGCAGCTTTGGCATGAAGAATCTTGGTGATGCAAATCACATTCTTGGCATGCGAATACTCAGAGATAGATCAAAAGGCTTACTCTATCTATCTCAGTAGGAGTATATCTCCAAAGTTTTGCAGTGTTTCAATATGGACGAGGGAAAAACAATTGGGGTTTCATTGCCTCCATATGTGAAACTTAGTGTAGAGGACAGCCCTACATTTGATGATGAGAAGGCCGAAATGGCTAAGATACCATATGCTTCAGTTGTTGGCAGTTTAATGTATGCTATGGTTGCTACACGTCCTAACATTGCCTTTGCAATGGGAGCGGTTAGCAAATATATGGCAACTGTAAACACCCCGAACAACGTAGTATGCTTAACAATTATGATATTCGCTTGTTTTCGAGATTTAATATAAAAGAGAAGCCATGAAAATGTAAAAGTAATGGAGACAAGATTGAGGGTTGAAGATGGGCAATCCCCCCCCCCCCCTCCGCGAAGGAATGTATTTCTGCTCAACCCAAGTCCCTTAGGGAAGAGCTCTGTTACAATCAACCTGAGAGTGAGGAGAAGTAATTCTTACTCTCACAAGATCATGCAAAGATGTACAAACACACATGCATTATCTATTATGCAATGATAAGAACTGATTTCTTTACAGTATGAGAGAAGAAAGAGGGAAAATCAGCCTTTCTCCATCGTTGAATAGTAGTACATGGATAGGGCTTGCTTCTTGTTGCTAAAATGAAAGAAAGAGCTTGAGAAGGAGGTGCTGTAATGAATTTACAGGCTTGCTGTCCTGTAAAACAGCAGTGATAGAAGAGGAAATATGGAGGAATTTGATAATGGAGAAGTGGGGAATGATGATGGGGATGGATGGGGCCAGTTTCTGGCTATCTGGGAGTGTTGTACATGAGTTTACAGCAAAGAAAAATGATGCTGAATGAAGAAAAACGAGCTCTTATTTATAGGAGAGGGAAGAGCTAGTACAAAAGGGGAAAGTGGAGTAGCACAAGACAAGTATCCAGCCACATGTCATGAGATGTGACAAGTGGTGGGACACTTGGAAACTTGTGTGACAAGTGTCTTGATACTTGTCTCTTCTCTATGGCCTTCCTTTTTGGGCTGAATACTGTCAAGAATAGAAACAACCAAATTTAGTAAGCACAGTCAGAGTACAGAACTTACTATTTTTAGAATGACATCCCTATTTTTTAGGACTAGCATTTTTAGGCTAATTCGAGGCTCCTAAAATTTAGGGACCTCCTAAAATTTAGGAACCCCCCCAATATGGGTGTCATATGAAAACTTTTTCCGTGTACATCGCAAAAACGGTATCAAAATCTTCATGTGACTTTCCTATGCAAAGAAATGTACATTTCAAGCTTTCAGCCTACACATGCACATTATACAAGCATTTCATGATCATGCCATCTTGTTGATTGTAACTGTCTGTTCTGGTGGATCTAGCCCACACTTCAAGGCATCAATCTTTTCTGTGTGCGAGTCTAACCGTGATATGCGTGAGTTCTGGTCACAGGCGCCTAATCGGGCCATATAGGTGGAAGTGTGAACTATCTTTTCTCTAACCCACCACGTGGGTCCACCATAACCTGTGACCACTCATCAGTGGCTAGCTCCAATGCACTTTTCTTTATATCTAATTAGTGCACACTGCAAAGGAAATAAATTTAATAAATCATTATATAGACAAATTAATGAAAAAGGATACAAATTCTGTTTCTATAGAGTTGTGACAGCAACCCCTGGCAACAAGCATTGGGATGCAGTGAAAGATATTATGAGATACCTCAAAGGCACAAAGGAGTTGTGCATCTGCTTTGGAAAGTAGAGGGCATCTGTTGTTGGCTTTACGAATGCAGACTATGCTGGTCATGCGGACTGCAAGAAGTCCACTTCTGGGTATGTGTTTACTTTCACAAGAGGAGCAGTCTCTTGGATCTCCATGCTACAAAAGTGTGTTGCATTGTCTACTACAGAGGCAGAGTATGTGGCTGCCACTGAGGCATGCAAGGAGGCTTTATGGATTTTACGTCTGGTGGGAGAGCTTGGCATCACAGAGTTACCTGTTCTCCATTGTGATAGTCAGAGAGCTATCATACTAGCACGGAATCTTGTCTTTCATGCAAAGACAAAGCACATGCAGGTAAAGTATCACTTCATTAGAGATGTACTTGACAACAAGAGCATTGAGCTTGTCAAAGTGCATATAGATGATAACCCTACAGATCTTCTCACGAAGGGTCTTTCAGCAGAGCGGTTTGCTCATTGCCGATAGATGATGGGAGTTGGATAGATATATGTATTTCAGCTTTGTATATACCTAGACTTAGCTGATTCTTTTCTCCTCTTAAGGCACATTGCCTTTAGGTGGGAGGTGGTTGGGAATAAAGGCCTCGTGCCTTTTAAATGTGCTCGAGTATAAACACACCCTTAGCACTTGTACTTACACATATATATCTATCTAAAAACCTAAAGGTACACACTCGTCATTGTACCTACAAACGGGCTCACTCTCTACTTTGCTCTCTCTCACTCTATCTCTCACTGCGCCTAACGATAGTCTGTCTCGATCTCCGTGCCTAACCAATCCCTACAAATGAATGAGAGAGTGGCCTATAAATAGGCACAGTCAGTCTAGGATGGCGCCCCTTTTTGGGACTACAAACCCTAAACGCAAAACATAGAAATGCAAATTGCGGGTGAAGGGTGAAGGGTTTCTCAACACCCCCTCTCAAGCCCAAAAAGGGAAACGAGAAGAGTGAGGTGGAGATGCAATGCTTATGTAGCAGGTGCCACTTGGACAGTGTCCCTTGTGGGAAAATCGTTCACTTGCCCAAGCGTCCTAGTACAAAGATGATAAAAACATGCAATGCATAGGAGGAATGTCGGACTTTGTGTGGTGCCGAGAACCATAAGGATATATGCCTGTACTTGATCTCGGAAGGTGGCTCCATGCTGATCGAGGGATGAAGAAGATCCACCCTATAATCTGAGAATAGCACCTGAAAGGAGACATTTGAAGATAATCAAGAGACAGGATGAGTTGTAGAACCCGAAACTCAACCTCAGGAGAGAAGCCACTAGCTCCGTGCATCCATGCTAAAAGAAATACGAAGACCTAGTCACCTAGTCGTGTTGAAGATCCAAGGGCCCCGATCTAGGTAGATCCTCTAAATCTTGGGTATCAATAGAAGAGATGACTGGTCGAAGACAGCCATCCCAAGAAAGTAGAGGATGGGTGAAGAACTTCATGTGAAGTAGCTTCCCCCTCTGAGATGGGAGGTGGAGGGGGCCCCCCTGAAGTTGAAGAAGAAGCAGATGCCCCCTCTGAGAGCAAAGAAATAACATCCCCCTCAGAATCCCCCTCTAAAGTAGATAGGGAGTCCAAAAACTCATGGATCACGGACTCCAAAATATTTGATGACGAAGGAAGTACCGCCGGTTGTGCCGAGGAAGGTATCTGGGGTATCAAAGAGCTCCCAGAGGTAGCCTCTCGAACCTGAGTAGTCGAGGATGGGAAAGGGTAGGGCTCAGAATGAGCAAGAGATAGGCAACAGTCGCTGTCTCTCAGTGGACCAGACTGGGTAGCCAAAGAAGAGGAAGGAGTCGAGCAACCACTGTCTCTTGAAGGAGCAAACTGACGAGGAGACGGTATCAAACAATCACTATCTCTCGATGGAGTGGAAACCAGAACCGCAGGCCATGGTAGCCACTATACTCGAAAATAGGTGGCAGAAGACTGCCGTTGGCATTGCGACGATCTCCAAGAGGTCGTAGCACCAATCGATCCTCCATGTGCTCGAAAGGACTTGGTGCGCAGTGAATGCGTCTTATTGCCTTGAGCATAGTACTCTGATAGCTGATGCAGAACAATCTCTGTGGCCCAGAAAGGAGAGGTGGCACAAGGAGTAAATGGTGAAAGACGCATATACTCCGGGGGGTGGGGAGCAAAGGTCGAAGTCGGCAAGCATCGGTGGTATGTCCGGTGATGCCACAGTAGGAGCACCCAGTAGTCAGGTCATCTATTGGTAAAGAAGCCATGGATACCAATGTGCCTTGTTGAAGAAGGAAAAGGTCAGCCATCATGAACCACGAACCACAATGTCCGCCTCAAGGGGTGGGAGGGCAGTGGAAAGGCTGGAAATGAGCTGCAAGTGGGAGGAGGATGCAACCAGTAGAAAAACGCAGGTGAGGAGAGAGAAAGACTAAGAACGCAAGCAAGACAACCTGCAGGAGAGAGAAAGACTAAAAATGCAGGCAACAAGACTGTGATAACGTGGCAAGCTGTACGGCAGCAAGTCTGCACAGGAACAACAGTCGCCTGGCTGGAATCAGCTCCAAACTGCGTGAAGAGGGAGGGCTGAAAATCAAGCACCAACTGATGGAGACAGCAATGGACAGCTTCGGCTAAGATGTCCTCCGCAAACAGGGTGTGGGCAGCAAGCTAAAACACCTGAAATCTGCAAAAACGAGATTTTGATGCAGCGAAAGAAGAGAAGTGGATGCCGAACCCGCCACCGGTCTTTGCCTTCACTCGAGTGGAGGATCTTCGCTTCTAGGTGAGCAAATCCACCTTTGATACCATGTCAAAAGATGACGTACCAGCGAGACAGTAGGGTTTGCAGGGAGGAACACGGAGTGAACTCGGCAAACATGGAGAAGAGATAAGAAGAGAGAAAAAACTCTGATGAATGGAACGATGAAGTTCCGAATCATGAAGTGAATGTGATACAAGGGACCAAGGGTGCCATAGCACAAGGAAGATGATGAAGACAGCCATGAACCACAAACCATAATGTCCTCCTAAAGGGGTGTGAGGGTAGTGGAGAGGTTGGAGAGAAGAGGTGACGGACTGAATGAATCAGCTGAGGAATGAATGAGAGCATAGTCAGTCTAGGATGGCACCCCTTTTTGGGGCTGCAAACCCTAAACGCACCCTAAACACAAACCCTAAATGCAAAACGCAAAAACGCAAAAGCACAAACTGCGGGTGAAGGGTGAAGGGTTTCTCAACACATACCATTCTACACCCTAGTGCTCCCTTGCTAAAAATGCTACCGGCACACACCATACCTCTCACCTACTAGCAAATGAGAATACCTATTTAACCCGGTGTGGCTATATTGATAATACCCTTCACGCCCATTGAATCTCTACCTTGGTCTACTCAGACACAAGGATATCCATCCCCTACTTCTAGTACATGTATCCACACTCCTTGGACCATTCAAATACAAAGATATCCATCTCATGCTTATGATGCTTATGATGCACCTACGACCATTCAAATACAAAGATATCCATCTCATGCTTATGGTGCATCTACCTACCCCCCCGACCCCCCTCTTGGGCTACTCTGCTGGTGACCATGCCTATGCCTATTATTACAATTGGATCCACTATGCCTATCTCACCAATGCAAGGTAGGTACTAGGCACTTTGGGTCAAATATCCAGTGTTCTCCATCCATCATCCCTAACTTCAGGACTAGGTCAGACATCATGCAACAAGTGGTCCAGTCAAGAATGCTTTCAGTCATAAGACTCATTTTAATGAGTTGAACTTCAGGACTAGGTCAGACATCATGCAACAATGCTCCAGTCCCAGGGTCTTTGGAAGTAGTAGTTGATCTAGAGGCTATGCCAAACCCTCAACTTAGTCATCCTGATCATGTCCATCAATGGAAGGCTCATAATGCTACAGTGAATGTCAAGTTAATGTCAGGGTTACCACCTGATTTTTGCTCACAATTCCAACACTTACCCCTAGCATCAAATTGCTTGTCATTGATAAATCCACATTGACAATGGTGAACAAATGAAGGAAGCACCTACTGAAGCCTAGCAGCCAAAATCTTGGCAAAGATCTTATAAATCATGTTCAAAATTTAAATATTTATGTGATCATGTCTTCAAGTGAATAAAACTGATCCTGACCATAAAACAGCCTGAAAATTGAAAAGAAAACTGTTGTTATATCATCCACACTTATGGACTTCCCCCAAGGAAGAGAGACCATGACCTGACTTTCTTCTCTTAAGCTTCTCTTAAGGAGTAATAATTATACCTACTAGAAGAGTATGGCCCTTTGTTATGTTGAGTAAATTGATAGATGAGTGTTAGAAAGGCTTATAAAAGGTAGTTTGTGCTAGTGGCCTTGGTAGGTGGGTTACGCCTAAGTGCTAAGTTGGTTAATCTCCTAAACAAGTGGAGAGGGGTGAGGTGCTAGAGTGTCCCATCAGTGGTGTGCGGGGAGACCCTCCCACTACTGATGGATACAAATAGAGATAGAAGTAATCTAAACTGGCCTCGTATGTCTTTTGAATGAATGCTGAATATACATCATGGTTTCAACATGTTAACTTGACCAGGTTAGAATGCACAAAATTAGGGACAGCCACCTGCTTAGTAGAGCCCTAAGTGATAGTGATGCCTAGAATATTTGCACATGGTAACAATCAAATGTAGATTCAGTATATCTATCTCTCCTCTCAGCAAACTGAAAATAAGCTATTTGCAACCCCTATGTCTAAACTTATCCAACCTGGCCCAACAGTGTGAATACTGTTGACTATGCAAGTGTATCCACATATCGTGCAATGCACATGTCACCTTCAAGTCCATCCAAGCCTCCCTTGCCCCACCTGCAAGATGCAATGCAGTAGATCTGTCATGTCAGTCTCATGTTTCACACATTACAGGCTCCTAACATCAATGATGATAAGTCTATACGAAAAATTAAGTGTCTTCACAAGTCAATTCATCTAGACATAAGAGTGGGGTTCATAGATCCAAATAAGCAGAAGATTCCCCACACCGATCTCTGTAAACCACACAAACAGAAACCTAGAAATGACAACTGTAGTTTATATTTTTAGGAACAGTCAACAAGAAAAATACACACACACCAAAATCCATACCAGCACAAAAAGACACATACTTGTTATAATGAACCTGTTTATGTACAGTCTTCCCAAGCTCAGCTTCTGGATTGGATTCAATCACTATCTTTATGCTTGCCTCTCACATTGCCTAGGCTACAGTTCCAAAAGAAGGAACTTTTGTGGTTTGTCTCATCTTGCCCCAAGCCTTTTAGGAGTTTTCCAAGACCTCCACTCTCTGGTGGGTCTTTTAGAAAATGGTTTTATATTCATTGTTTCTTGGTAGGTTACTTTCAACTTGGAGTTGGACCTACATTATTGTATCCCTTGCTACCTGGTCACCCCTCTCTTCCTAGGCTTAGTAATGGAGTATCACCACCTTGTGGAGGACTTCGTATCTTTGACACGGTTCTTCCAACATCTTTGCACATGCTCTAACCTATCACTTTGAAGGATATGTGAATATAGTTTTGGAGGTTTGAAACATCCTAGATGCCATAGAGATTGTAGTAGAGAAACATCATTTCAGCAACCAATCACTATTTACTAGCCACCCAAACCAATATCTTCATTTCCGTGAGTTTGATCATCAGGCAGCCAACTGCCACACCTTGGTCAAAGACAGTAGGATAGCACCCCTCTTTGGGTAGAGCCTACTCATAAGTAGGCATTGGGGCATTCGTCTTAGTCCAAGAGTGTGACATGTAAGGTAGTGGACCAAACCTTATTCACTTTACAGCCGCAAAACAAAGCCAAGCTCCCCTAATCACTCTCAACACCACACCGGCCTTTAGAAACCCAAAGGGTAAGAAGCCACATTTTAGACAACACTTAATTCAAGCTTTGTGAAACCGGCCTTCCTTCTCGGATAGGGTGGTAATTCCTAATCAAGCCCTTAATTACAACAACTAGTAAATAATCACAAATCGAAATGCACACTTTCCCTTGTAATTATTGGATAGTAGACACCTTGTTGGCCCTAAAACTAGTGCCCCTTTCAATTATTCTTAACTTTATTGACTAATGGATTGGATACAAGTTGAGATTTCACAATCTCCTTGGCTGATCCAAAAGCCCCTTGTTGTAGATGCAATCAGCACACAAAATGTGCCCCTTGAATTTCACCTAGGACTTGCTCTAATTGGACCCCAACTGGCCAAATGTTGCCCCAAATTCACAATGGATAGATTGGCATCTGAATTTCCCAATAATTCCACAAATTTCAAGTGTTGAATTCAATGTACGATGCCTTCTATTGATGGCACAAGTCCCGAGATGACTGCTAAATCCTAATTTCTATGGAAATTTAGGGTTTACAGCAAAATTCCCTTTGCTATCCACCAAATTTAGCTAAGATTTGCTCCAAATGATTGAGATGAGCTGAGATCTTTTGAGGATTGACTAAAGGAGGTGAAAGAATTCCGGAGAGAAAATTCAAGGATTTCTTGCAAAGATATCCTCCAATCTACCTACTATCTGTTTCAACCAACAAGAAAAACAATTGCCTGCAACGTGGGAGCTCCAGAATACTATCACCAGTCTCTAATCATTAATGGGCCTTCTCCTACTGTGGCCTGCCTGTTGATGGCTCTAGATGGCTGTCAACTGCTGTAATCTACTGTTTTCTGCTCAGAAAATGGACTAGCAACCTCTTCTCTCTCCTCTTCCAGCTAAAAACTTATCTGAATGGCTAAGTCTAAGCCCTAAAAATGCTTTCTCGGTTTGCATGAGTATTTTTGCCAAGTGGCAACCTTCTAAACCCAATTTTCAGCATTATCCAGCCATTAAACTAATTTTGAAAATTAAATAATTCTGAAAATTAAATTAAACCCTTCTGACCCTGCCCAAAATTAAATGTGTACATCCATAATTAAATTGGCTAGGCCATTTGCAACCTAGAATGGTCCCCAATCTCGGTTGACCCTTAGGCTAGCATTAATTGCCAATCCCTAGTATCACCATTGACACTTATTGGCCAAACAATTGTCCTAGGATCAAAATTGACACCAATTGACTATCAAAGCCAAGTTGTAATAACTTGTCACAACTTTTGCCCTTGACACCCATTGTATCCTTAAGGTCCTTGGCCTATGACCATGAAATAATTGCCATGTGCATCACATGTGCTAAACAACCTTGCACATTTGATTAGTAACTTAATCAAATGTTATCAACAAGATTAAAGCATCTCAAAATTTCACGTCCCTGTGACACTTTGTAATAGACTTCCCCTTGTTACATTTTTCTTATATGGAAGTTTCTTACAAGGCTGCTTTGTATTTTGCACTTTTCCTTGGGATATTTTGTTTTGAGGAGTCTTATGAACAAGATTTTTTATCTTCTCGAAAAAAATATAACTCGTCGCTGCCAAGTGAATAGAAGATGTGAAGTGAAATGAGTGGGTGGAAGCAAGTGAGCTAGATTTTGGAAGAATTCATGTAGAAAATGAATTTGTGGGTGGAAATGGTGAAATTTGTGAATATGATAATAATGCACCATGTAACATTTCACTAGAATGTAAATTTTGGGGATCCCCTCATCCAAAACTTTGACTTCCTCTCCCCCAATTTACACACAACTAACAAATGAACTCAAAAATGAAAGATGAATGAATGGAATGAGGCTCAATGAATGGGAGTAGAGGGTTGTCTAGACTCTGAACAGCCAGTGTCTCTTAAGGCCACTTAGGCTGAGGGATGCTGGAGTATGCTTTGATAGATCCTGAACCCCTCATGCCACTAAATTCAATGCCAACAGGTGATGCAGAGGTCCTGTCACTGCAATGACAGCAAGGCCATGTCAAACACAGCAGTGACCAGAGGCTGAGAAGAGCAGTATATACTGCAAAAGGCAGCAGTCTTTGGAATTCTAGAATGCCAAGGCTGAAAAATGCAGCAGCTGATGCAGTTGACCAGCAGCAGGAGTTGGCCATATAGCAGCTTGATGATGATACATTAATAGCAGCACAGATCGCCCATCTCTTTGGCACAGAGGATGATGGCCATGGAGCAGGCAGGGAGGGTACAGGAGAGTGCTGGCTGTGACAAAATACACAATGATGCTGATGGCAAGGGTGATGGATGCAGGCAATAGGAATAGTGGGTTCATGGATGGAAAATGTGTCAAGCCCATGGACTCTTTGAGCCCATTCTCCTACCAAAATGTTTGGTTCTCTTTTTTTTAATGAATTTCTATTCGGGACTATACAAGAGCCAAAGAAATTAGCCAATAATTTGAGGTTAACTTTAGGCTAAAATCTGAGGTAGCTTAACAGGTGCAAAGATCCATTGTGTACATGTGCCCTCAAAAGTAATGATCGTGTCCAAAAAGAAAAATCAACACTGTCAAATGATTGAATAAAGAACAACAATTCCAAAAAAATACGTGTGTACCCAAAGGAGGCCCAACAAAATGAACAACCTAGATAGTCTTACACAATGTTGAGTCTGTATAAAGTTATCGTAGTTTATTTTGACAACTTATGTTTTGGGCCCTCTGTGAGGATTGAGAGTATGTATCCCATCATTTTATGCATACCATGAGCCTCAATCTTTAAGGTCATCTGTCATCTCCAGCAAGTAATGACTTTTGAACCAGATTTCCACAATACCCCTATCCAAACATGATATGAGATTTTGAGTTTAATGTTGTACTAGAACATATTTGCTGAAATGTGCAGTGCTAAAGTAGTGGTTTTCTTTGTTTATCTTGAACAGGATTAGATAGCTTTTCTGAGGTTCTCCCTATTTACATTGGTGATGACAGAACAGATGAAGACGCATTCCAGGTATATTTATGTTCACATTTTCATTGTAATATCAGTCTCAATCTGATACTTCTGAAATGTCTAAAATCATGTTTGATCTAGGTTCTGAAGGACAGGGGATTTGGTTGCAGTATTTTGGTGTCAAAGGTGGCCAAGGAAACATGTGCACTGTATTCACTTAAAGATCCAGGAGAGGTATGTCAATATTGTGTGTGTGTGTGTGTGTGTGTGTGTTTCTAGCAGTGTTTGCATCATTTTAAACACCAGTTTCTTTCTTCACTGTTTCATATCAAATTCTTCACTATCCCCTCCTTGCTTGATTGGTGCAGATCATACCTAGTTTTCCCTCACCATAGCCACTTCACCACATGTACAAGCATAGTTTTTCCATACATGAATCAAACGTCCAATTCAAACACATAAAAGTATGATTTGGACCTTGGACCTGAATCATACATGACCCTTATTTTTTAACATATTTTAACAAATTATGAGAAGAGGACTAACTTACATGAAGCTTTCTTCCTTGCCCGAGCTTCACTAACAATCATGCAATATAAGCCATTGCACTATTGTAGCATCTCCCATTCAACATATTAAACGTATAAGCAAATCACCTAGTTGAGGGCTTCAATAATTCTTTATGGTTGAATTGGTGATACCATGCTAATATCATATGCTTGCATGTAACAAATGTGATAGCTTTGTTTGCTCGAGTCAAAACAGGCCCAATCCATGGAAGCTTCCCAATAGCGCATACATCTAGTTAAAAAGATGTTAGGCCACTCCTATCCAATCAGATCGCTAACCCCCTCACAATTAGATGCATTATCTATGTCTACTTGCACCAGATAATTTGCCCCAATATCAAGAATTATATCTTTCAAGATGTCAAAGATAAACTCTCCAAACTTGTACTTTTCACTTATATCAATAGCTTTTAAAAAAATTGAATCATAAATTGATGTAGCCATGACATTTCTGATAGGCTTACACCTTGCATTTGACCTTCCATCACAAACAATACAGCATCCATATCTCTTCCACTTCTCCTTGATGTCAAGCAAGTCAGGTCAATGTATTTAACCTCATCCACAAGGTCCTTTGTGCAAAGGCTATGATATGAAGGTGCCTTAGAGCTTTAACCCACTTGCCCTACTATCTTCACGATGCCAAGAAAATATGGGCTCTTTACTTTTCAAAAAGGGATATAATTTACATAAAAAGAAGCAATGAACAACAATGTTCACCTTCTTATGTGCTTGTATATCCATGCTTTTGCCAAAGCACCCTGTGATTTGGACACTTTTTTCTTTTTTCTCACATGCTCTTCAGGGCTCAATTGCCTAGACCACTCAACACTTGCCATAAATAATATATTTACATTGCCACCCACACAAGAAACATCTCCCAAAATTGACACACATGCATCAATATTTGCCATGGAGTCTTACACTTCAATACCCACATTGGGATGTGTGTCCTTTGCATTTTGTGGTGTTGCATTGCACTTTTCAATACCAAGACTTGTCAAACCCAAAATGCATGCCATTATGCATAGTGGGCCACCATTCCAAATGTGTCCACAATACTTGCATGTGCACGTATTTTGCCCTTTCCCAATTGTTTTTACGATGGTCACATTTGTCAAGAAAAATGACAAGATGGTATGCACTCATACCATATCAGAGAGATAGTAGGGTTTGCGGGAGAAACACAGAGTGTACAGCAAACACTGAAAGAAGAAAAACTCAAAAAATCAAAAGAAGAAGATGATGGATGAATGATGAATCACTGAATCACGCTGATACAATGGAGAAAAAGTGAAGACGACTACATTGTCTTGGCTAATCAAGCAACAACACCTATAGGGAATCTATGCAGTGAAGGGAGCAAAATGCAATCCTCCGGTCAGTAGGGTATCGAAGGTAAATGCTGAATGGTGAAGGATAGCTGTAGAGGGAGTGGAATGCAATCCTTGAGAATGCCATCGGAGAGAAGACAATGACCAGCAACGACAAGCTCCAGTCAATGTAGGGCAGCAGGGTGCCCAGCAATAGGCTGAAAATGCAGCGATAGAGGGCCTCCCAGCAGCAAAAAGCAGCATGGAGGGGTAGCAAACTGCTTGTTGGAGCCCAAACGCATGCCGGAAAGAGGCTACACTGCAAAACGCAGGTACAAACTGGTCACTTGGCAACAAGAAGCAATCGTCGGCAAGGAGATGATGATCACCAGTCGACCTGGGGATAGTGGACAGAAGGCAGCCTGATGGAGTGTAGTCAAGGCACTTGGCAACAAGGGAGAAGATCCACGAAATGTAATGTCCTCCTTGTCAGTGGTGTGAACAGTAGCGGAGTGGTTGAGATAGAATAGAAGAATGATAGATGAATGAATGATAAGTGTGTGAAATGGGGAAAGTCAATGCCCTATTTATAGGCACAAGCAATCTTGGATGGTGCCCCAAAATGTGGGCATCTAGCCCTTTTTGGGGCTATAAGTGTGAAATTGGAATAGATTAATGAGAAGAAATGCAGTTAATGAATGAGTTTCTCAACAACATTGTCCCATTCAATTTTCACTTCTTCCCATCTTCAAAACTTGACACCAATTTAATATAGATGTGATATCAACAATGTCAGATGTAAAAATTGGACTGTAAAAGCTTGTTGCCTTTTGATTACAGCAAAGCCCTGATTTCCAAATTCGAAATTTCAAGCTT
This sequence comes from Lygodium microphyllum, assembly GCF_053477565.2. Classification (NCBI taxonomy): domain Eukaryota; kingdom Viridiplantae; phylum Streptophyta; class Polypodiopsida; order Schizaeales; family Lygodiaceae; genus Lygodium; species Lygodium microphyllum. The sequence goes on along the minus strand of NC_141150.1, from coordinate 103,216,419 downwards.
AACCTTTGAGAGAGAGAGAAGAGCGATGGCTGATCGTGGAGACGCGCGCCCGCCGCCTGACTGAGTCATCTGGCCCTGCCGTCGTCGAGGTCCTGTGCCCGTCACGTTGCCTGGGCCTGCGCCGCAGGGCCCTCTGCCCGTTGTGTGCCATTGACTGGCTCGGTGACTGTCCTTGGCGTCGCCCCTTGCCGCCTGCACCTGCTATGCGTCCCTCCTGTCGCGTGGACGTGCGCACGTCCCGTCGACTTGGTCCTTCGTTCCTGCACACGTTGACCGCCGTCCTGGCCTGCCGCCCTATTGATTGTCTTCGTCCTGCCCAACTTCGGCCCTGCACAGTTGCCCGCCATGATTTGACCCTTTTTTGCCACCAAGGGAATGCGGCCGGTCACACCCAGTTTGCCACACAGCGAGCGTGAGAGCGTGAGCCAGCAAGGGAACGAGGCCTCCTGTTCCCTGCCTGTGGATGTGCCCTCTCTGCACAGCGGGCGTCTGTTTCTGCTCGTGTGCTCCCTAAGCCCCTTCATTAGTCCAGTGCAGGGTCTGTTTTGCCGGAGAGAGAGAGAGAGAGAGAGGCCTGCGCGGTTTCTGCCTCCCGTGAGCTCTTGGCTCGGTCTCTGACCGGCATACGTAGTGATACAACATGGCTGGTCTGGATCTGGCTTTTATAGACCAAACGGTGGTAGCTCTTGGTCCGGATTCTAATACAGAGAAACCAGAGAATATGGTTCCGTGCACAGAGGAGATGCCCCCTGGTCCTGACTTCCAGCCTGTGGGCAAACGCACCAAGCGTACTTCGGAAGAGACAATGGATCATCAGGATCGTTCCTATGCTCAGGTTGCTTCTGATTCTGTGGACTCTCAGGATGTTGACTGGGAGCATTTGCTGGAGTTTGCTAACACCCTGCTTGGCGATTATGTTCAACATAATCAGGAAGTCTTTTCTGACTCTGCAATTGAAGATGTTCTGGAAGCCACTGTGGACCCGAAAAATGTCTTACGCTCATTTTCAGTGTTTTATGAACGTGCTGTGATACTCTTCTTCACTAGTAGGATCCCAGTGCTTTCCCGTATTTGCCAGTGGCTACACAGTCTGCTACAAGGGAAATGTGTTGAAGAGATCTTTGTTGGGCCCCAAGGCTTTTTTGAGGTGCTGTTGAAATCTGAGACGCACCGTGTTGCTCTCCTGTCTAAACTGCCATTGTTCTTTGATCGCCGTTTGGTCCATGTTGTGCCATGGCGCCCAATGGCAGATTCAGCGCCTGCTTCAACGTGAATGTCCTGTGTGGGTTGAAGTGAAAAACTGTCCGGCTGTCTATTGGCCACTGTTAAAGGATGCCATGGCCGCTATAGGCACTGTTCTGGTCCCCCCGAGCCTAAGGGCCATGAATCGTAACCATTTGTGTATGTTATAGGACACTGCTAGAAAAAGGCCTGCTTGGTTACGTCTTAATTGCTCTGGCATGCATCCTTTACACTTTCGTTTGAAATGGGGCAACTTTGCAGGACATTGCTTTTCGTGTGGAAAATTTGGGCATTTTATGGCCGAATGCCCAGAAAAGCAACAAACTTCAGATGCTGAGCATGTTGCACTGCCCATGGAAGATATGGTGTGATGCTCTGCCGCACGATGCCATCCAGCCACCTAAAGTTTTGGATAAAGGTAAACAACAGGTTTCGGGTTTGGATTCCCGTGGCAATGACTGGGTAGATGTACGCGCAAAAAAAGGCAACAGGCTTGTTGCCGGCATGGCGGATACTGTGCCTACTGCCTCACAAGATTCCATGCGCACTTATATATGCAGGAAAGAAATGTTGTCTTCAGAGCACACTGCTCCTGCTATGGTTTTCTCTACTCCCCGTCATCAGCCCACTAGAAGAGTGTATACGGATGGTCCAAAGGGTCCACTTGCTAAGTTGGCTTTTGATACTAGAGGTAACGTGATTACCCCATGGTATCGTCGTTATCCCCGTTCCATCCCCAAGACAGCGGATATGCCATCTACCTACAAATCTGGTCGTCAGAACTCTTTTGCCGTGTTAGCTGATTTTTTGGATGAGGGAGTCCTGGACATTCTAGTAGAAAAGGTCAAATCGAGGCAAGCTGTGCCTCGTACCTGATTTTCTTTTAAATACACATGAAGATAGCCACGTGGAATGTGCGAGGAATTTGTTCTCGCCATAAGCAACATGCGATGTGGACTGTATTGCATGAGAATCAGTGCGATGTCTTGTGTGCTGTTGAGCACAAGAGTCACGGTGAAGCGAGAAAAGTTGTGGATTGCCATGGCTTTCGTTTGTTCTATGCAGGGATCCATGCCATGCATTATTCTGGTGTGCTCATGATTGTACATGAAAAATATCAGCCTGTTCTTATTAAAAATGATGTACATGGCCGCTTTGTGGTGATTGAAGTTTTATTTGAAGGAGAGATCTTATGGTTACTTGGCCTCTATGCTCCGAATGATCCTTTATCTCGTCGAGATCTTTGGCATACTTTGCAGACCTCCTTGTCACTTGGCAAACGGGGTTTTTTTATGGGGGATTTCAATATGTGTGTTGATTCTTCACAGTCCACATCAGAGCATTCGGTAATGGACGCGCCGGAAAGTCATGTGTGGCATGAGTTGGCTCTTACTGTTCTTAAGCAAGATCTCTGGTCTTGGCTACACCCTTCTTCTACAGGGTTTACTTTCCATTCTGCCCAGTATGCAATGACATGGTCGCGGTTGAATCACATATATATCATACAGAATGATGATTTTCTTCCTGAGATGCTCGAAATGAGAGTGTTGCAGCAATATGCCTTGTCGAACCATTTTCCTCTACAGCTTGAGATGCTTGCACAACCCATTGCACCTTTTAAGCAATTTCTGGATAGACTCCCTTTGCGTTTCAACTCGTCTTATTTGAAGCATGCAATCTTTCAGGGCTATATGCAGCAATTGATTGATAGATTCTTATTGGACTTCTCTCAGGGCACTGCTTCGTTTGAACGATTGCTCTCTAATGTGCAGCGGGTTGTTCGGCAGTATGGGATCCATCATGCCTCTCTTTGTCGGCGGCGTCGACAAGCAACGGAGGACCTGCTGGCTTTGGTTCGTTCTCTGCTAGTGGACACTCCAGATGATGTATTTCTGTTGTCACTGGCAATGCGTTTGGCTGATCTTATTAAAAAGTTTCAGTTGAAATCTTTTCAACAGGCCAAATTGCAACATCTGACGGAGAATTTGCAAGATAGTGCTTGTTAAACTCATAAGTTCTTTCGAGCTCTCCATGCCTCTCCTGCTTGAGAGAATATGACTAGACTCCAGGATGCAGAAGGTCAAATGGTCCTTGATCCGGAGACTATTGTGAATATGTGTAGGAATTATTTTCTCGACCTTCTTGGTTCCACTTCTCCACCTTCAGGCCAAATTACTCATGCCCGTTCAGTTTTTTATGATCTGGTCCGCAATCAGGTTCCGCAGGACATGCAAGCTACTTTGGAGACAGATATTTGTGAGGCGGAGGTTATGGATGTTTTGTTACACTTGCCCAAGGATTAAAGTCCTGGCAGGGATGGTCTCACCAATGAGTTCTTTGAGGTTTTTGCTACCCAACTGGCGAAACCATTGACGGCTTTGTTTCAGCAGGTGTGGGAAACGGGGATCATGCCTTCCTCATGGAAAGAATGACTTATTAAACTGCTTCCAAAAGTTCCTTCGCCGTCTATGTTGAAACATTGGCGCCCAATTTCTTTGATGGGTTCTATGTATAAAATCTTTTCCAAAGTAATGGCGAATCGGCTCCATAAGCATCTTCCTGCCATTGTGCATCCTCTCCAATATGGTTTCATTAAGGGCTGAAACATTCTGCACATTGTATTAAATGTGCAACTGGCGATTGATTATGCAAGGCATTCTAATCAGAAGGTCGTACTGATTCAATTGGACCTGGAAAAGGCTTTTGATTATCTGGACTGGTCTTTCATTGCAGAACTTATGTCTACTATGGGCTTTGGTGCTTGGATGTCTCGTCTGATCTACACCATTAGTGCTGCGGCTTCTTCGCGAGTCATGCTGAATGGAGGCGTTACCAAGCCATTTGTCCTTGCCCGCTCTGTCAGACAGGGGTGTCCTTTGAGTCCTCTCTTCTTTGCCCTTGCAACTCATCCAGTTCTTTCGATGTTATCTCATATGGCAGCTTCTACTTAGTTGGCTGGATTGTCGCTTCCTTCTGGACAGCACTTCATTAGTCAATCCTTGGCTGATGATAGCTTTATGATTCTGCGTGCGGACAAGGATAACCTTCGCAAAGCATTAGATGTTTGGGCTCTCTTTGGTCAGGCTTCCGGTCTTCGCATCAATGCTTTGAAATCAGCCATTCTCAGCTACACGGAGTCGGACTTGCAGTCATTGGACTGGCAGGGAATGGTTGTTCCCTGTGGTTCCATTGTCAGGCATCTTGGGTACCCCTTGGGCGTTGATGTTCCGCCAAAGCAGCTACTACAGTGGATTTCACAGAAACTGGCGGCTAAGTTTCTGTATTGGAAGTCACAGGCTTGGCCCTTCCATGTTCGTCTCAAAGTAGCCCAGACAATTATGTTGCCAATGCTCACATATTTCTTGCCATTGTTGCCCTGGACTACTACTACACTGAATGCTCTTACTCAGTCTATTCGTTTCATGTTATGGAAGAAGGATTCCTTGCATGCAGGCATTTTCTGGATTTCTTGGTCGCATGCGTGCACCCCCAAACGCATGGGTGGAGGGGCTATTTTAGATGCCCAAACTCATATGCTGGCACTCCGTGGGTCTCTTTTTCGTGCCATGTGCTCGGATCATCACCCGTGGGTCGTTATAGCCCGTTATTTTCTTGAGGATCACTGGCTTCTGCATGGTAATATCCAAATCCGGAGTTCTTGGTGGCATGTTCTTAATGCCGATTCTCGGTTTTCCAGTTCTTCATCATCTCTGCTTGCCCATTTGGTATGTTCCTGGAGACTGGTCCTCCGGAAGGCTCAGTGGCATCCAGCGGAGGATCACTTAGCTATAACCGCATGGCACGTTTGGGCTTGACTTCAATCACAGATGCCACCCTTGCCAGTCGCAATGTGTTGATATCGTTTCGTACAGCCAGGAGGCTTTTCAGGATCCCTCGTGGATACAGGGATTTATGGGGATAGCTTTTGATGGTGCTCCAGAGCAGACAACCCTTTCCTGCCCTTGCTTCGGATCGTCCCTGGTAGGACTGGGACTTTGCAGGCCGGCTGGATTTAGAAAAGGCTTCAGCTAACCAGGTGTATCATCTTCTGATTAAAGATCATCAATGGCTGGTTACTAAAGCTAATACTCTATGGGGATTGCGTAAATCCCGATCATGGTGGAGGGCAACTGTGATGGAGGGCTGGTTGAACAAGACACCCTTCAAATATAAGGTCTTTCTTTGGAGGGTGATGATTGGTGGTCTTCCGCTTGCTTCAGCTCTCTCCAAGCGTCGAATCTCCAAAGGCAACTGTGTCTTTTGCACCACCAGTGTGGAATCCGCCCGTCATCGATTTATTTCTTGCCCCCTCGCTAAGAAAATCTGGTCATTCTTGTCAGCCATTTGGCGAGAGCGGTGGTCGGTTTCTTGCTACACCCATTTGATTGGGTTTTTGTGCAGCCCATATACCCCACACCGATACAGCCACATATGAAGATCTTGTTTCACTTTCTTCGATATTGGGGTTGTTGGCATAACTGGACCATTCGGAATGCTTTTCTTTTTTATTCCGCCTATAATGTTCAGCGGCATATTGCTAGGCTTAAGGGTCTCTTGCATTGGCAGATAGATCTTCTCCGGCACTCTGACATGCTCCCTCGAGAGGACTTACATCCCTGGCATATGGCAATTTCCTCTGCGTCTTTGCCATGACTTTGTAACTCTTTGGTCGTTTAGTTCTTGTAGAGAGACAGTGTTTTTACACACAATGGGGTAGAGCCATCGTGTATCTTGTAATCATGTAAACTTGTACCTTTTTCGTAATTAATACAATTACCTTTTACGAAAAAAAAAAGAGACAGAGAAACTTCAGCTTTAACGGTACAAACTGAAACCAACCTTCCTTGGCAGCAAGGGTGGTGATAGCTTGATTTAACTCAAATTACAGCAAGCAATTAAATACATAAATCTGAAAATACACACTTTACCATTTAACCTTGGATAGCCAACAACGGATTGGTCCCCCAGCAACTGGCGTCCCTTGCAATATTTCCTTATCTTGTATTGTATAACAATCTAGGCTTAGATCGGATCTTCAATTTCTCGCATGCTCACCACAATAATCTGGTAATGTGCTACCCCTCGGATCAGTTGCAAATTAATGCCTTCAACTACTACATTGAGTATGTGGGTCTTCAATAATTGGGCATGAATCTTGAGGTGGCTGTGGAAACCCCATTTTCTGCTGTAAATTAGGGTTTCAACAACAATTTCTTCAATTGCTCTTCACCTCGTACTGAAAATGGCTGAGAACTGTGGAGGGCTGATTGGTAGACAAGAGAGAAAATCAACTAAAAGGAGTATCGTTGGTCAGTAGCTTTGATGGCACCAATAGCTTCAAAAAAGGGTAAATCCCCAGTGGGACTAACAAGCCCTCCTCCTCTACCACCGCCTTCTAGTGAGGCGGAGAAGAAAACTTGCTGTCCCTTTCTTGTCATGCTACGTGATCAACTATCGCCCCTCTCAAAGCTCATCTGATGGCAGCTCCTTCCTCCCTCAACCTCTAAATGCTGGAATGACCCTCAACTAGCCCCCAAATGGCCCTCTTGCAATTTGCATCAGAAGTTTTGACAATTGGCAACCTATTTTGCCACTTGACAACTTTCCAAAAGTAATTTCTAGCTCTAATTAATTAGTTTTCAGAATTTAATTTCTGAAAATTAATTGATTGGCCATTTGACCCTGCCCAAGAATTGACTAGTGCCCATTCACATTAATTGTGCTAACCCCCACTGGACATTATATTGTCCCACACATTAATTGGGCTAGGACTAGCATTAATTAAATAATTAATGCCTAGTCCCAATGTCACCTCTAGACATTTAATGTCCTAGACCCAAACTAACATCAAGCACCTACAAGTACCTATCTAGCATAACTTTGTATCTTTTGCCAATGTCACCCACTGATCATCACGTTTACTAACTTGCATTTCACATGTGCACCTCACATGTGTACAACTTAATAATGCCAAAGCCAAGCATCAAAAATACATATCCTCATGACATACATCCCTCTTGAAATCCTTGCAATCATCCTTGATTGCATTGCCAGGTGACAAAAACAAACTAATGCTCAATTGCAATCATCCTTGATTGCATTGCCAAGTGACAAAAACAAACTAATGGTGAACTGGAAAAAGCATAGGCATCATAGTCAAAGAACATCGGCCACTATTGTTCTACTATGCTATTGCCCAACTCATGTTGAAATTTCCAGCCCACATAACTAAGTGATAATATTACCAAAAGAAACTCTAACCGCTATCTAAACCACTGTGGATGCATCCACAGTGGTTCAGATAGCAAACAACCATAGTAAAGTGTTCTGACCAAACAACCATAGTAAAGCATAAACCGAGCATCAACCACGGCTAAACCATCAATGGCATTCATGAAACACACTACTCTTCATAAAACCAGCTAAATACCACTAAAACCTAATAATCATAATTGAAAACCAACAAACTAATAATCAATCTCTGATGCTCATATTCTGATAACCATACTCTAATGATCATACACTGATACCAATGAATAGTTTTAGAGCTATAGTAAAAACCATACCCATTTGCATACCAACTACAATGACTAGTACATTGAATAGTGACTTGCTGGCAAATATACGATCAACAAACAGTACCTTGGATGCATGTTGAATACACCCAAGGTCCACTATATACTAGAGATATCCATTACTAGAGGAGTGGAAGTGCTACCTCCCCCTTGAGCATCAGGCAATGCTTTGAACCTTCTAAGCTCTACTAAGCCTAATTGAGCCCGATCTAAAGTCCGCTCCAACTAAAAAGCTTCTACTTCTAGGGTGAAGTTGCAACAACTAAGAGTGGTTTGCCAAGTGACTCTCTTTCATCCATGTGGCATCCATTGGTGAATAATTCTGAAATTTCACAAAGTACCTCTTAGGAACTTTACCTCTAATCTTTCTTATCTTCAACTTACTGCCTATTGGGGCAAAACTTCATGAGAGCTTACGGGCTAGTGAACGAGGAGATAAGGCTACATTTAAAAAGATAAAAGAGAGCCAAAAAATGTGTTTCCTACAGGTAGGAGACATTAGAAACATCCAAGTGTTTCTGAAACATAGAAAATGGCTGGATTGAAATTTTGGTTCATGAAGATTACAATTGGCCTAGTTTTGCATATGGGATCAATTTGTCCTTTTTTTTCCTAGTCAAAGCTGGCCTATAGAGAGATGGATTCAAAGTTTGAACATGTTTAATAGCAAGTTTTATGATTCATATGACATGTCATATGGTCCATGGATTCATTTTGAAGTCCTATAGAGGCATGGATTGTTATTGATTTATTGTAGTTTTATGTTTAAGCAATTTTTAATCTATGGCATTACGCTTTTTTTATATTTATGAAATCTGCATTATGAATCATGAAATATGATATACTGTGTATGTAAATTGTTGGTCTACTGATTGTTCACTTAGATTTTGTATATAATGTTGAATCATCTACAATATGTGTTTTGTTGTGGCCCTGAGACTTAAAGTACATTTATGTGTAATACTTTTCATCTCAAATGAAACCTGTATCTTATGTTCTAGGAAACTCGTATGAAACCTTGGAAACACATTCCATACCTTCCGTTTCTGAAACTCATGGCAACTATGGTAGAGGGATGTCTTGCAACTTGTAGAGACTTACACTACTTATCAAATGCATTCTTTTGTAAGACACCGTGATGGTTTATATCCTACTTACCACTCTCTATACAGTATAAGTGGATTGTGGACTCAGTGACCATGCTTGTAAGTTTATGGCAAATGAGGTACATTGTACTTGCACGGAAAGATCTCACAATCCAAGTTAAAGGCCAAGCCTTGAGGACGTGGGTCTACTAGTGCTATGTACAGGTTCTTATTGGAAGATGTGATATGTTGATATGGATGTGTGGGAAAGATCAGAGCTAATAGAGAAGATCTTGTCCAGGGCTCGTCAGGAGCTCCGATGTCATTTCATGTGCACTTGGGGCGACCAAGGCTTGTTTTTCGTGATGCAGGCAAGCAGCCCCAAATGGCAATACACCCCCCTCCATGGCTTCTTGCCCCCATCCCCCCTAGACCGCCCTGAGAGGCTTGTATACTTGATATATCTATGACTCTGATCAGCTCCAACTAGTTTATTGAGAATGAGCACTTCCTTGTACTCCGGTTTTTTGTGAAGTAATATAATTAGCCACACTTTATTTGCGAAAAAAAAAAAAGAGAAGATCTTAATGCATATGAAGCTAGAGATTTCTTCTCTAGGATGAGAATTAAGCTTGCACTTACATTAGTATACAATCCGAAAGGAAATGGAAAGAATGAAAGAGGTCACCCACTGATTGTGAAGGCTTTAGCAAATCATGGAGAGGGAAAATACGGGAGTGGCCAAGACTACTTCCAATACGCTTTGTGGGCTGATCGCACTATTCATAGTGCTACTTAAGGTTATATACCTATAGAGTTGATGTATGGACAAAAGCCTCTCATGCCGATAGAAGAAGTTGAAGCTAAATGGAATGGCCTACCTTGGGAGGAACTCACAAGTAGAGAAGAGCCTCTTTCCTTACAAATTTCACAATTGGAGAGAAAACGTGAGGATATAGAGCTAGCAATGACAAGATTGAAAGAAGCCAAGCTAAAAGTGGTGGAGAGTATCTCCCACCAATTTTTTGAGCTCTTATAGGAGCACGACATACAATGCAAGCTCACCTCTACCAACTCCCCTTCTCAAAACAAAGTCATATAGGAACCTAACTATGATAAACATGGCTGGTTCTATGCTATTCACAATAGAGCTATATGAGTACCTGTGCGCTAAGGCTACTAACACTTCGATGTATATTCTCAACCACTACCCAACTGAGGTGGTCCCTCATGTAAGACCCCCTTTGAGGCATTTCATGATACCATTTCTCATATACAAGTGTTTGAGAGTTATGCATACATAGATACTCTTGATGACAAGGTGGGTAAGCTCATGCCCCAAGCAAAGCTCTTGATTTCTGTAGCCTATTATTTCGAACCTAAGATGTACTAGTTATTTGATCCTAAAATTAAGGTATCCTCACTCGAGAAGATGTTGTATTTGACAAGAGAGACATCGTGCAGCCCCCTACATCTATCAAGTTCTATGATCGTATCCCTTACTCTACACTACCTGAGATCACGCTATTTGAGACTGGTCTACTTTCGGCTCTTAACCCACTTCTAGAGTCTTCAACACCTAGGCCCTCTTCCAAGGATCTATTACCTCGTTGATACTAGTAGATTATGTAAGATTTAGAAATCCTTCCATTGGATTCTACCCCGAAGGGACCAGAAGATTTGCTGGACTCACACCAACTGTTTCATTTGTCTCTCTTTACGATAGATTACATAGTGTACTTTGAGCCGAACAGTTAGTATGAGGCTCTAAAGCATCCCCAATGGCAAGAGGCCATGGAGAGGAGCTTGAGAGCATTGATCAAAACATAACCTAGACTTTAGTCAATCGTCTAGGCCACAAGAAGGCCATTGGGACAAAATGGATCTCACATACTAAATTGAAAGTTGATGGAACTTTGGATAAGTACAAGGCTTGCCTTGTGGTACAAGGATTTCGACAAAAGCATGGTGTTGATTATAAAGAAACCTTTGCACCTAAAGGACAATTGTTGTGATTCCAGCTAGTAGTTACATAATGCCCATCACAATTGGTCTATCTGATAGATGTCAAAAGTGCCTTTCTAAATGGTTATTTCGAGAAGTCTATGTGGAGCAACCTCTTAGGTTCTCTCTTCCAAACCATAAAGATAAGGTCTTTCATTTGTGGAAAACCCTTCATGGGCTAAAGTAAACACTGCATTCCTAATTCCATAAAATGGATGAGTTTCAAGATCATATAAATTCCATCTACCCCTTATGACCCAAGGCTATACATTAAAATCATTTTAAAAAGGAGTCAACTATATTCCACTCTATGTTGATAATCTATTGATCACTAGCTCAAATTCTGCTACTATTGTAGATATGAAGACCGCACTTTGTTCCACATTTGAAATGGTTGTGACCTTGGTCACCTATCTTATTTATTGGGCATGGAGCTGTCCATCATGGGTATGAGATCTTTAGATCCTAGCAAAAATGTACCCTTTAGTTATAGTAAATTAGTATTGCATTAATCAAACATAGCCCATAGTTACACCTCTTGATTCCACTATGAAGCTTTCTAAGGATCCTCATCCATAGCCTTTTGATGTGCATACCTACTGTCCTATGGTGGGAAAGTTCTTATGGTTGATTCATACTTGACTAGATTTAGCATATTTAGTTTCATTGCTCTATCAATATTTTAATGAACCAAAACTTTCACATTGGATTGCATATTTGCATATGTTGAGATATGTTAAGTCTATTTATTCTTTTGGCTTGTGTTTTGGTAAAGATTTGATTTTGCAAGGGTATACTGACTCTTATTGGGCTAGAGATCCTGATACTTGGCATCCCCATGGTGGCTACATTTTTTCTTTGGACATGGCTCCCATTGTTTAGTCACACTATAAACAAGAGACGATGGTTGTCTCCACTGCTAAGGTTGAGTATTGGGTTCTCTGCAATGGCACCACTGAGGTCGTCTATTTAAGGAGCTTACTAGTGGAGCTTCAATTTCCATGCACCATACCGATTGTGATCTATTGCAACATACAGAGTGCCATTGCACTAGCTAGTAACCCCATTATTAGTGTGAAGATTATGCATGTCAGTGAGCACTACCATTTCACCAAAGAGTAGGTGGAGCTAGGCACTATACATCTAGAGTTTGTACCATTATCAAACAATGTTGTCGACATCGTAACCAAACCAGTCAACTAATCCTACAATACCTTCTTCCATGGATCAACATGTATGCTCCCTCCCCTTTAACATTGGCATGATGAAAAGAGGGGGTCCCTGTAGCTTTCCCTTCCACTGTCAAGTGGTGAGAGAGAGCAGCTTCTTCTCTTGGTGCTTACAAGATTTTGATCACTATTCTATCAATCATATTTTTACTTCATATCATCATCCATTTGTATCTTGATGATCATGATTGTAAAAGGGTGCTTGGTCAAGTAAGCACTTCCCCTATGAGGGCATTGTCTAAGTAGCACCGTTGCATAGCATTTTGTTTGAGTATGACACACTGCATTACCCCCTCGCATAAATCGTGCATTGGCATTGTGTTTTTGTGAATGAAGTACTTTGGATGAGAAAAAATCTTGTATTTGCAGGAGCCCATCCAAGGATGAAAATCTCCTTGCATTTGCACATAGTATCCCTTTTTCTTCCCCTTAAGAATATCTTGGAAGATTTTGGAAATTGTAATAATTTATTTTGGCTTTGTGACACTATCCTCAGAGCCAGGTTCCCTCCTGTGCAAGTTGTAACACATGAATGTAGCTTATGAATATGGTTTAAGTTTTGCAAGATTGAGAAGACCAGTCTTTTGGCCAAACGATGAGTAGGGTGCCGAAGGGAAAAGGGAAAACCCTAACCTTGAAAATTTGTATAAAAGGGATGAAGATGAATAGAAGAGGCTATTCTTGTGTATGCCAACTTCTTGTTCTACCTTCTTGCCTTTTGTGAGCTAAGAAGAGAGAGAGAGAGAGAGACACATGTGGAGAGGGAGTGAGGGACCAAGGGTGATGCAAGGACTAATCAGTCCTCATTTGTATTCAGCTTTCATTCAGTTCAGTGTAGATTTTCTCCTTCCGTTGGGACCCACCATATTTAGAGCACATCATATGGCAATCCCTACAGCAGTACATCCTATGGCAGCATATGGCACATACTTCTATATATTTCCTTCGTCTCACTGACATCCTGAAGAGTGGCTGGGATTGTCTTTCTATTTTGTGATATTGGAGCCAACCTTCCTCTTTTTCCCCATGGTCATAGATCCCCTTTTCTATAAAGGGAAAAAGATAGTTCAAAGTTGCTTCATCACCTTTCCAAGTTCCCTTAGGCCACTAGGCAGTCAACGAGCACCCTTTGTCCCATGCCTTGGTCTCTCTAGGGTGGCCCTTTGGGGTGCCAAGGTAAGATAGCCATCACCTCTGTAGTCTTGGTAGGTTCTTGGGTAGCCATCATGCGCCCTTGAGCCAAGGCCTTGGCTGTGTTGGGCCAGGATGCACCAGGGTATTCTAGGGTGAGCTATGCTTGCAATCCCTTTTGGGTTTCAGTTTTAGGCACAAGAGGGGTATTAAGCTAAAAAGGATCCATGACCAGTTAAACCTTCATTAGCTCATTTTAATCAGCCCAAAACTAAAAATGCTCCAAAGTTTCTCTATCCCATAAGCAAACACCCAAACTTTTAGTTGGATCCACGCCTATAAATAGAGAGGCTGCCTAGCCACTCACCAATCCTGTTTGGCAAATCTACACTCTCTCCATCAGCTGGTGCATCATCCACTGCTGTCTACATCCCTCCACTTATGGATACCACGTTGGGTAGTAAATCTAGCTACCTAGGTGACCTGTCTTGATATCATCCAAGGCTGCGTTTGCTGTAGGCGCCCCATTCGCTTCCTAATCTTGGCATTTCGCAACTATCGCCAGCCTTCTAGGCTGCATTTCCACCTGTGCAAGACAATGAGACTGTTGAGGGCATCTTCTTTGCAGTTGCCAGCACCTTCAGGAGCAGCAAGAGGCTGCATTTTCAGTCTATAGCAGCCGCCTGCATCACTGCCATCATCGTGAGCCTGCTGCCTGATCAGGAGGTGCTGTGTTTTGCTGCAGCCATCATCGGAGCTGTTCCAATTTGCCCTTGTGCAGGCCACCTTGCTGCCACTGCCATTGATCAGCCTATTTCGGAGACTCCACACTCTGATCTGCATTTACTGCAGCTGATTGCCTTCAAAGGCTGCTTGCTATGATTTGGGATCCATTTAGAGTATGACACTCTTTAGTTCATCTCTACCCTAGTCCACTCTGAGACACGGAGGTTCAAGGTTATTGTATGCAGTTTGCATAGTGTGTTTTCAGCATTCATTCTCATTCCTCACCTTTGAATTATATTGTTTTGTCGTACACTTTGTGTTTATCTTCTTTGCTCGAGTATTTCTTTGCACACCCCTCTCTGAAGCAGCCAACGCACTCGAATGAGGGCTACCAGAACAAGATGGCAGCCTCCCCCATAATCATCAGGCAGATTCATGCTTGAGCAGTATAAGGCGCTCAAATGAGGGCCACCAAAACGAGATGACAATCATCTAGCAAATTCGTGCTGAAGTGGTATCAATGGCATGTGTTGGAAACTGACGGGAGAATTAGATGTCGAAGCTCATAAGGCGTTTGCCATAGAGGGTAATACCCCTCATGGTCAAAAAGCCTCGTACATAAACTAGAGCTTCTCCCGCACCTTGGGAGATGCCCTAAGAGGTGACCACCAGGCAAACTTCCTTCATGATGCCTTGAAGTGCTCAGTTTGCTTTGACATCATCGTTGTTCCAATCTATGATTGCTTCCTCATAATTGTCTTTGTCCCAAATGAATGGAAGCAACAGAAGCAAACCAATGAAGCTCTAGCGTACACAGAGAACTTAACAAAGGAACAAGAAGAGGTGGCCTAAGGATAGGTAGAAATGGGGCAATAAACAAATCAAGTCAGCCAGCCACAAATGCAGCTCGGCCAGCTGATAAAGTGCACCCACTCAAAAGTGCATTGCAGTGAAATAATATGCCCATACAGCTATGATATGTACAATGCTAATAAAAGCATCCAGGCCCTTGGCACTCTAGACCTTGGAGGGCCATAGAGAGACACTACATGTCCTCCCAAAGTCGATGACAATCCAAGCTACATTAGGTGCATACACTCCCACTAACCACATACATAATCTCCACTCAAGAAACTACCTCAAACACCCCCAACAAAGTATGGCTGCAATGAAAGAACAAACAGCCAACAAAACCCTAAATGTATGATGAGCATGACCAATGAAGAAACCAGTATAATCCTGATATACATAGGTGGCACTAGCCATGGAGTGTTACTTGTGTTCCACTACAGAAATTATATTTCGATCACTAAATAGTCCTCCATATCCGATATTGTTTATCTTGATGGTTAGAGATATACTTAGTGCAAAGAGACTTAATCATACGATTGACCAATGCTACAAAAAGATAGGCCAAGAACAAGAAAAGCACCATTCTAAGCTAGTGTCAACTTTTGTAGGAACTGACTCAAAAGATGATCCTGAGTCCTTTACCGATGACAGGCTATGATAGTCATTGATAAATTAGTGTAACTTGATAGTGACCAACAACATTATGGCTTGGCTTCTTAAGCCCCTTTATCTTTCAATAATTGTGTGAGGTTCTATGCCCAAGTTGTCTCCCAAAATGAGGGGTTTTTTTTTTTCTTTTTGCACGAGTCTCACATAATTTCTTCTAAGGGGGAGACGTACTTGCCACAGCCTGTGAATTGCCTCTAAGCCCACTCCAGGAAACATGTGGGCTTATCATGTCCCCTATGCCTTTGACACGCTGACCTTTGTCCGCAATCTAGCATGCATACAGTCAATCATCTGAACCTGTTGAGTCTCTCACCTCTAAGATGACTAGTAGGACATGTTCTTTCACACCTTCCTGCATTTTTCACTCTCTCCATCGAACAAAACTATTGTAAAGGATTACACACCACTTGGAAACAAGTAAGATCTTCCCATGTCTTTTCATCCATGTTTTGTATTGTAGGTTCAGTCATCTATGACCCAAATGAGGGTTGGTTAGATATTAATCCCTCCATGTGAATCCATCTGTGTGTATTTGAGTGTGGGTGTGGATGTGAACACCCATTCCCCCTTTTTGCATTTAATAAGGGTCAAAGAGCTGAGTGTGTGCTTTGGCCTATATAACAAGACCCAAAGCTTGTACTCAAAAGGAGTGAGCTATTAGTACATTTGATACATACATATACATAAGTGTGGATGCTCTAGTAGAACAAGTGCAGGTTTCAAATAAAGTGATGTTATGTGTGGCCAAAGCAATGTGCATGTACAAGTGGACTAAACATTTATAGAGCTAGCTTCTGTTCTCCTGTTCTTCTTTATCACTGAGATGTGCTAGATTGCAACAAATGTTGTGTGAGACCGAGGACTTCTGAATTTGCATGTGTCATGCGTTGAAAGCGTTTAATACAAGTGGTCTAAACATTTATAGAGACGTAGATTATGCTACCGGTCTGATTGGTCTCCTGTGCTTGCTCATCATGAGATGTAATATACTGCACAAAGTTGTGTGTCGGACTGAGGACTTCTTAATTTTGCAACTGTCATAAGTTGGAAGTGTCCCATGTGTTTAGATAAGGAGTCTAAAGGCATATACAGACTTAGATTACAGCTTCTGCTCTCCTCTTCTTGCATATGACTGAGACGCATGTAGACTGGAATGAAGAAACTGTTATATCTGAGAGTAAGGGCTTGTCAATTTCGCACCTATAATTAGTTGGAGTGTTCGAAATTTCTCAGTTAAAAAATGAGCATTTACTCTGTAATTTTTTCCAGGTGATGGACTTTCTACAGCATTTAGTAGTGTGGAAACTGGAAGATCAAACCTGAAGTGCGTAAATTTATCTTGTCTTATTGGATTGACTTGTTTATTTTTGATGGAGGAAATATGGAGTAGTTACAATATTGGCATGTCCTCGTGCAGATATTTGGCATGCGATATACAAGCAATCATTAGAAGTTTCGAAATATCTTAGCGAGTAGGGCATGCCTGCACATTGATATTTGCAATCAATGGTAATGTACTGAGCAGATTCCCTCTTTTCATGACAGTCCTGTTTCTAAAAAGCATCGTGCAACAAATCAAGTGATGTGTGCACACATAGAAATTAAAGAAACTTCGAGGCTAGAGGATTTATTGCATACAATATTGTGTCCATGAAAAACTGAGGTTTAGAATCAAGTGAATTATTAACTCTGAGAAAAAAAAGCCTTTGAAATTATTGGGGAGAAGGTCTTTAAAGGTTTAAAGCTACGATCATTTTACTTCTAATATGCCCAAAAACTTGCAAAATCTAAGAAACAACCTGGGAACTGTCAAAATGGAAGGTCTTTACTTATCATATGGCTAAAATACTTGCAAAATCTCAGAAACAACTTGCAAACTGTCAGGTTGAAGGTTTTTGTATGGGCTTGGAAAGATGTTTTTCTTGAACACTGAACCGAAAACCGCACACACTACAAAGCTTAGAAGAAATCAGCTGCCAATTACATCAGGACTTCATGAAACTCACCGCAGGGGACATCCACAGGGGGATCATTTTCGCTTGCAACAAGTGGAAGCAGAATCAAGGCACAGGCATCCACTTGTGTTGTTCGGAGGGTTCTCCAGTTCAAGACTCCAGCTGATAACGGGAATGAACCATATTCTCATACTTTTGTCCTCTTCTCAGGATAGAGAAAGGCACAAACGAGTTTTTGATAATACTTCAGCATAGATTCTTGTTGAGCGTAGTATAAAACTGTGATTTGTGACATCGGAATTTGGTTTTTTGAGGTTTTTGTTTGGGGGGGAGGGGTGGGGCGGGCTGAGAGAGAGAGAGAGAGAGAGAGAGAGAGAGAGAGAGAGAGAGTGTGTGTGTGTGTGTGTGTGTAAGCCGAGTGATTAATCATTGGCCTGCATACCTCACATGCATGATGCTAATCGCCCAACATGAACTTTGCGAAAACACTACAAAGAGGACAGTCCTCCAAGCAAGGACAGTTAGGAGCACACATCCATACGAGAAATTTGCACATCACACATAGCAGCTGTCGTTTAGGGATTGTTGTAATCAAAAGTTTTGGGCCCCAAGAAATACACGATTATTTTTTTCCATATTGTCCAAACGACAGATTATCTAATCCACCTCAAGAACTTTGGAGATAAGTACTTTGGTATGTGGAAGAAGATTTATTTTCTTAGTCTTTTGGTAGGAAATCTCGCATCTCAAGGTGTGGTGGTAAAGCCTAATCGGTAGGGCAAATAGCCCTTGTTTTAAAGGCAATTTGGTTTTCCATATTTTATTAGTATTTGTTTCCCACCATTTTACTTTGCATGCTCATCCACCCATGAATAGGGTAGAATGCATGTAAATTTGAATTGAAAACATCCGATGCAAGCTAAGTGCACAAATCAAAGGGGGGTTGATTCAATGAGCAATACTTATTCAATGAACACTTTATATTAGAGGTTATACATAAAGAACATATGATGTAGATTTTCAATGAACACTTTATGTAAGAGGTTGTACATAAATAACATATGCCTATATCTCTACAGTGGTAAATCTCTTTTTGTTAAAGCGAACAAAAAGTTTTCTCATTGCATATGTATTGACAATGAGTAGTCATGTTCCAACAAAGGTAAAACCTCTTATTTACCATGAAATAATAGCTTGGAGCATGCATTTTGTCTCATTGACACAAACTATTATGTTTAAATGACAAGTTAATTATTACATATGGCTTGTTCAAGATTAATTAGCATGGTCAAGAAAAGGCCATATATATAGAAAATTGACATTTAAATACATGCAAATGCAAAATGAAAACTTTATGATGATATGTTGAAATTCAAGAAGTGGCTAAAGTTTAGACTTTGCAAGTCACATTTTGGATGCTTAGAGTTATATTATGCCATGGGGATATGGAGTGAAGGATTTGAACTCACTCAACCCACACCCAGACCACTACACTACAGCCCCATTTGCATATCACATTTACATTTCTCATGAATTTGTATAATTGTTGTACTTTTAATTACTTGCACACATATACCAAAAAATTTTATTATATATGATGACCTATTTATGCATAAACTAAGCTTGCATTATTGTAAAGTGAGACCTAAAACCAAAGGCATTATTGTGAAACTAACAATAGATTGTGAACCATCCTAGTTGTGAAAGTAAACTTAGATGCGTCCATGTTTGGGGTGCATAGAATCAAGTTTCTAAGCAGTAAAGGAAATTATCATTAAGAAGGAAAATACAAGAGTTTATTACAACTATGGAAGTGGAATCTATAATAGAAATGATAATTTTAAATTCAAAAATGGACTTCAAAGGATCTTGTAAGGTAAGCCTTGGCGGAAGGTTATTGTGCTCTTATATGAAGATTTTGCTTATGTGCATGAAGATTATGAGGTGCCTTTGCCTACACATAATAATTCTTTATGATAGTTTTGGTTACCTTGCACTAAATTATTTGGTTAAGGATATTGAACCATGGCTCAAACCTATGAGGATTTTTGTGGTAGTCAATGGATCTAATGATTTTTTTACACATTGTATGTATTGGAAATATACATTGAAAAAGTTAATTTACTTCATCGAAACCAAATGGTGCATAATTTGACATGATTTATTACTAAATGTTATGGGGACTTATTAAGCACAAGTGTTGTATGGGAAATCATTAAGCATTAATATAGATTGAGGTAGTAGATTTGTTCAAGGATATAAACAAAAATTTTATCAGAAATATCACATCATTAGGAGGAGCATCATACCTTGTCACAATTATTGATGATACTACACAAAAATATAGGTTTACCCTATTCAAATAAGGCATATGTTAAGAAGTTTAAAAGTTCTTGGTATATGCTAAGAATTTGTCGAGCAAGAAACTCAAATTCTTACGTAGTGGGAAGTATACTTATGTCTTTCAAAAAATTTGTGAATGTAGGGTATCAAGAGATAGTTGACTGCTCCTAATAACCCATCTTAAAATGGGTTTTTAGAGAAGATGAATATGACCATATAGGAAAGAAATTATGAGGATGCTATTCAATACAAGCTTTCCATATGCATTTTGGATTGAAGCCATCAAAACAACGATTCATTTTATCAATAGATCACATAGCAAGCCAGTGGAGTGGAACATTTCTAAAGAGGTGTGGTTTAGAAAGAAATGCATTTTTGGATGCTTACGTCTGTTTGGTTGTGAAGTCTATGTGCATATTTTTCTAAGTCACAAAAATGTATTTTACTTGGGTGTGGAGATTCAAGAGAGATAGGATATTGCTTACGAGATTGAAATGCTAGGAAGATAATACACACCCATAATATCATTTGAAGGAAATATGCATAAATAGCCTATGAAGACCATTAAGATATGCAAGGTGGTGATTCTCATGAGTGGAAAAAAGCTATGTAAGCAAAGATGGATTCTTTGATTAAGAATATAGCTTGCGATTTGATTCGATTGCCTCAAGGAAAGCATGTCACCACCACTCAATATTCCTCCTCTTGACCACAAGATTAACATCAATAACCCTATCCTAAGAAAGAATCTAGTTCAAAGCTTCCTTTCTCTTCTCCTTTGCAATCAATATTTTGAGAATTTGATGTTCCTCTAATCTTAATCCCATAATCAGTCTATCTATCTAGAAGGTTCCTAGGAAGTAGAGCAGAGGAAACCAACTTATGACAATAACTTCTTATCTTCAAGAGGGTTGAATAATCCCAACGAATATGTCTTTATGAATTGAAGTAAGGAGAAGCCTTTGTATTGGCCTAAAATAAAAGCATGTGAATTGGTCCTTATGTCTTCAAGGAGTAAAAAAATCTAAATGTGGATGTAAACCATGAACACAAGAACAAATGAAAATGTCACCATCAAATGCATTACACAAGTATAAGGCAAGATTGGTAGACAAAGGCTTTAAGGAAAAGAATGAGATAGGCTTTGATGAGATCTTCTCATTAGTACTCAAGCTAGCCACTCTTTGTACAATGCTTGCATTGGTTGCCAAGGATGACATGGAGCTTATCCAAATGGATATAAAGATAGATTTCTTGTCCACATGGATATAAAGGGGTTTGTTATGCAAGGCAAAGAATAATTAGCATATAACCTCAATAAAAGTCTATATGGACTATATTGGGCTCCAACAAATTATTACCATAATTTCAAAGCTTTTATGAGGTCTCAAGGCTATATGCAAAGTGAGACAATTTATCTTCTCTACACAAAAAGGGTGATAGTAGCCTTATGATCTTGATGATTCCCAGGAAATCTATCTTGAATGTGGATGCACTGAAGAAAAGGTTGCATAAAACATTCAGCAAAAACAACTTGGGAAATGCATGTCATAATCTTGGCATGAGGATTATGCAGGATAGACGCAAGTAATTTCTCTCTTTGTTTCAAAAAGACTATAAATGTTATGTTGCCTCCATATGTTCAATATCTAGGATTTGGGAAATGCAAGTTATAGTCTTAGCATGATGACTATGCAAGACAAACACTAGAAATTTATCTGTATATCTCAAAAAAGATTACATTTGAAAAGTCCTTTAGCATTTTAATATGGAGAGGGGGAAGGCCATAAGTGTTATGTAACCTCCATATGTGAAATTAAATAAAGAGAATAACCCTAAATACTTTAGCATTCTAATATGGAGAGGGGAAAGGCTATAAGTGTTATGTTGCCTCCATATGTGAAACTCAATAAATAGAATAGCCTGAAGTCAAATAAGAAAAAGGCTAAAATGTCAAAGATATATTATGCATCTGTGCTCGATAGCTTGATGTATACTATGATAGTTGCACATCTAGACATTGATAATGCAATGGGGATTGTTGGATGGTTTATTGCAAAACCTAGCAAGAAGCATTGGGAAGTAATGAATAGTATCATGATATATGTGAATGGTACAAGAGCTATATGCATTTGCTTTGGAAGGAAGGATACATCTGTCCTTGGATATGTAGATTCAAATTTTCCAAGGAATGTAGCCTCCAAGAAGTCCACAATAGGATCTGTTTTCACATTCATATGGGATTTAGTTTCATGGATATCTAAATTGAGACCATGACAATCTTGTCTACCATTGAGGCCCAATATGTTACTGACAATAAGGCATGCAAGAAAGCTACATGACTTTCTCATTTGGTGGAAAATCTAGGCATTGAAAGAGAGGTGCCTATTTTGCATAGTGATAGTCAGAGTGCCATCCAACTAGCCCAAAATCTTGTCTTTCACGCAAAGATAAAGCATGTTGAGGTGAAGTAGCACTTCACCTTGTCCAAATATCTAGTTCAATTCTTCATTAGGGAAGTCTTGGGGACAAGTAGATTCAACATGTCAAGACTCACGTGAGTGACAACATTATAGGTCTTCTTTCGAAGAGCTTACCTTGTAAGTACTTCCACATTTTAGAATGTTGATGGAAATTAGATAATATCTTCACTAGCTATCCTCCCTTGGAGGCATATTGGTCTTTAAATCGAAGGTTGTTGTGGTAAAGGCCAATGTGTCAAAGATCAAGTGAGCACTCCAGGTATAGGTGTGTATATTATATTTATATATAAGTGGAGATAATAGAGAATATGGTAACTTGGTATTTCACAAAAATCGTGCTCTTCTCTCCCTCTTACTTTCTTGCTCTCTCATGCTTGTGGCTCCTTAACCTATCATAAACTATCAAGAGGAGAAATAGAGACACCATTAATTGAGGAGGAGGAAGAGTTTAATAGTGATAGAGGAAGCCCTTAGCTCAAAGACAAATGAAACTGTAACAAATGGTGTGCTTACTATAGATGCATCCTTTGCAGCAATTAAAAGTAGCACACATGATTCATTACTAGGTAACACTATATGAATTTGAGCTTGAGCATTTCACAAAATCCCTAATCATGGATACTACTATTTGTCTATTTATGCTCATAATTAATAGACATATCTCTTCATGCTACCCTTATGTGCATGGAGAAGTATACATCCACATGCATGGTTAGAGTCCACTCTTAGGTAATATGCTGCCCCAATAACAAACCTTCAACCTAGTCCTCAAAAATAAAGGGCAAAAATGCGTTACAAATATGCTTTGTAAAATAATGATAGGATTGTCCTACATGTTCATGAGTAGCAACCATTTAAATGATAAGTGCACATCATCTAGCATTATGACTACAATACTAGTTGTTGGCACCCATATGGGTAGCCTATTGCTTCAAAAATGAAACTTGACAACTAGTTTAAACCTATGCTAGCTTATGGTATACGCTATACTTCCATTCGAGTAAACCTACAAATTGCAATCTTTAAAGGAAATATTGATCAATTGCAATAGGTTATTTGAGCCATAAGTAAAAATTTTGATCAAAACAATACATTGTCCAAGGCATAATTGTGCTCTTAGAACCCTAAACTTGCATTGTGCATAATATTTACTTGATTTTGCCACAAACCAATAATATTTCATTTACTACAAACAAAACATATTGATTAGGCTACTAAACAATAATCCTTTAGTGCATATAATTTTCACAACTTGTAGATTCTGAAGACCTACAAATACAATAGCTCTTAAGTAAAGACAAGAGCTTAGAATAACACTTTTTTCATTAGAAAGTGAATCACCACTCTAGTTCATTCCAACAAAGATAAAAAGAAGCATATCAAGCAATACATGTATCACAACAAGTGAATCAAAGTTAAATCTTTCCAAAAGCTGTGGAACATCCCTACATCAAAGATTCTAACTTGCATTTATGAAAAAACTATATGCTCCAAATAGTTGCCCATAAGAGAGCATAGGTGTTGAACCTCTTCGCTATTCAAATTCAAACATGGCTACCTCAATTACCTCTTTTTGAAATGGGGAAGTAGCTAAAAATGACTTTTCACACCCTACTACCCATCATGACAATAGAAGTTAGATTGCTACCACATTTGAAGGATTTACTTTGCTATCTAAAAACAAACATAAAGTAGATGGAATTGAAATATAGAATATACTATTTGATTTCATAACATAGCATGTACACATCTTCAATTTATGCATGACATTTGGAAAATTTTGTAAAAAGGTTGAGCATGCGATCCATGGGCTTCTCCAAATCTAGATGTAGCCCATGGGCATTGACACATCGATCTTATCTTTCCTTTTACAACATCAAGGTCTTCATAATTTATTTTCATCCTATAGGCATTTAAGACATTAGGCATATTCTCAACTCAACTATGGGGCATCTACACATACATCTAGTCTTTCCTTTTAAAGCATCAAGTAAGGTCTCCACCATTATCATGTTCATCCTATATGCAATTGAGGTGTTAGGCATATTCTCTCAACTCAATTTTGGGCCCTTTAAGAATTTCAAAATCCACAAAGAGAAGAGAGAACAAAATATCCTAAGAATATGTGAAATACTTGGATTTCAATGATTCTTAAACCATTAACTAGTTTTATGATAGTTATTATTATCAATTGCAATTCGTTCTTCTTGTTCATGGAATACAAAGTAGATGACAAAACACAAAATGAAAGTGTGCTTTTCTAAGTGAGAATGCAAAATGGAAGTAGATAATGGACATTAGATTATGTCAATATACAAGGTGTCATGGAAATGTAACAATAATGGAGAATGACTAGTATGTTATCCAATCCTATGTACTAATATAAACCAAATCAATGTTACCTACTATGATCTTTTGAGTTTTCTCTCACAATGTAGTAGTACACCTCTATACATTTTGTCCTTGCATGAAAGGCTTAATTTTGTGCTAATTCTATGCTACTCATGTTGTCATAAAGTGCCACAATTGCTCCATGTATTTGCTCTCCTATACAACAAATATTGTGATGGTGATATGTGAATACATTAAGACCACCAATGTTTTTATTATGTTAAATAGTAGAGATGTGAGCTTCCTCTTGCTCCTTCATCACAACTTGCATTCTTGCTTTGCTATGTTGCCTTGTCTCCAACAATTGGTATCAAAGCCTCCATTCCACCCCCTCTACAAGCTTCTCATGCACAAGTGCAAAATTTTTCGAATTGCTACATCATTCAAGGTGGTATGCAATGCAATCTACTCTGTAAACTACAATTTGTGGCCTATTTTGTAAAAGTTGCAAAGTCTCAAGCTCTGTAAGTAGGTCAAAGAATTTTTTACAACCCCTACAATGATTTCTATCTACTATTTTTAAAGACATTATGGTGCCTCGTGGTGAGTTTGTATTGGCCAAAATCACCCACCCTATACCAACTAGTGGCAACAACCTACCATGGTGGTCACACACCCAAAGGATCCTTGGCCAACCTAACATGTCCTAAGTTTACATGCAAGAAGGACATTAGTCCTCCAAATGCTTTGAAGTTTCCAATTATGATCCAATGAAAGAAAAGAAAATAATCAAAAAGTGTTAGCTTGTACTAAATCTTCCTTCTATTACTATGGTTCAAATTGAAGAAATACCCACCCTAGCAATGAAAGTTAATACTAAACTAGCATAAAGGCCAACTAATCACCAACTAAGGAGAAGCATCCAACTTTGACTTCCTCATCAAATATTGGCTTATTGGCTTACCTCGTTTCTACTCCATTCAACAACTTGTTGGCTTCACTATGTGTTTTACACACCCATCTACATGAAGCAATTAAATCCAAACAGGGTCCACAAGTACACCTAGCTCAGCCCATGCAAACACCTATTAGATAATCAAATCCATATAATCATCATCTACTTCAAACACCAACCAATTTCGCAAGTATTGCTCGCATAGATTCCATGGTCAAAAAGCATCACCACTAGCACTTATTATGATATTGGTCTACTTAATCAGCACAGATTTCCTCATTAAGATAGTTGCTAACATGATGAAGAAATGGCTAGTTTAATATGATAAGGACGCTTTTATTTAAGCTTACAACAGCTCCACATACTAGAAAGCCAATCTTAACATGAAGCCCATGGACGATTTGAAGCTAAATTAAGAGTGTTACACTATCCTAGAGGCAAATGAGCAAGCTTAGTTTTGATTTTGTTATACTACTCCACAACAAAGGGTTCATCGAACATTTGTTGATATCCAAAATGATACGATTCCATAAGACATAACAACACAAAACATTCAAGCTCCCAAAGATTCCCAACACCAACTCCATAAAACTACAAAAGATTTATCTAATCCAACTCAAATATCTAAAGGGGGAAGGGCAAAAAGTGAAATTTTCGAGTGATCTTTTGAGCAAGTTTTTTTTAGCAACTCTATTCTTGTTCCACATAGTTCACTTATTCCATCCTAAGATGTACCCACCTCTACTTCCACTTCTGCCACCACCACCACCTTCACAGGCACACACACACACACACACACACACACACTCTCTCTCTCTCTCTCTCTCTCTCTCTCTCTCTCTCTCTCTCTCTCTCTCTCTCTCTCTCTCTCTCTCTCTCTCTCTCTCTCTCTCTCTCTCTCTCTCTCTCTCTCCCCACCACCACCACCACCACCAACTTGAGAGGAGTGGTCATAGAAGGGGGGTGACCTTATATAAACACTTTGAGATAGTGAGATAGTGGAGTGTTACATGTCAGATATGAGAGAGAGAGAGAGAGAGAGCGAGCGAGTGACCAAGAGTGAGACAAGCAGAGACACAATGAAGAGGGAGAGAGCAAGGGGGAGGGGGGTTGGATATATTATTTATTAACCAAATATGTGGGCATCGAAAACCCTTTTTTCAACGACAAAATAATCCTAGTGCACACACACTCTCTTCCCTTCCCTCTCTAAATAATCCCAACACACACACACTTTGTTTCTCCCCTTCCCTCTTCAAATATCTCTTCCCTCCCCTGTCTAAATAATCCCAATATCCCTGCATCGCCTATGTTTTCTCTATATCTCTCCCCTCCCAATAAATCTCTCAATTGCTTGCCTTCCCTATATCTTTTCATTCACGATGGTGACCCCCCTTTTAACAAAAAGTAAACCCTAGACACAGCTCTCTCTCTCTCTCTCTCTCTCTCTCTCTCTCTCTCTCTCTCTCTCTCTCTCTCTCTCTCTCTCTCTCTCTCTCTCTCTCTCTCTCTCTCTCTCTCTCTCTCTCTCTCTCTCTCTCTCTCTCGTCTTCTTCTTCTTTAGACAATTATAAATAACTAGTTTTAGATACATTATGATAATTGTTGATAATTGCTTATTATTAGGTACTCCTTATGCTTCATCTTCATAAGGTTATTAATAAC
The DNA here is from genome assembly GCF_053477565.2 of Lygodium microphyllum. Lineage (NCBI taxonomy): Eukaryota > Viridiplantae > Streptophyta > Polypodiopsida > Schizaeales > Lygodiaceae > Lygodium > Lygodium microphyllum. Next base: position 103,189,174 of record NC_141150.1, on the reverse strand, counting down.
TAACTTTAGATACATTTGGATAGATGAAAACTTATTATTAATAGGTACTCCTTCTTCTACTTCATCTTCATACATTTATTAATAACTAGTTTTAGATACATTTTGATAATTTTAGACACTTATTATTTACTAATAATTAGATACTTACTATTAGTAGAGAGTATTAATAATTAGATAATAAATAAATTATTAATTATAAAATAACTTATTTAACATACAATAATTAGACACCTTATTAATAACTGGCACATGATATTTATTATTTCATTGAAACATTAATAATGTTAATAATTATATAATAATTAAATAAGTAAAAATAACTAATAATATTATCAATTAGATAATATTAGTAATAAACTAATAATAATAATAATTAGATATTTATTAATTTAACTAGTAACTGATAATATTATTATTTAAATAATGATATGAATAATTAGATAACTAATAATATTAACAATTAGATACTTACGTAACTAACTATTGGACATTATTTAATATCAAATAACAATACTAATGACTAGACAACTAATAATATTAATAGTTAGATATTAATTATATAACTAATAATTGAATAATTAGCATTATAATATTAATGTTTAAATAATAATATTATTATTAAGTTAATAACCAAGTAAAAATAGATAAATAAATAATAATTAATAATATTAATACTTAGATAGCATGAATAATATTTATATAATAATAATGAGTTATTAATTGATAATACTTATGAGCAAATAATAATATGAGCAATTAGATAACAAATAAAACTAATAAGTAGATATTAAATAGATTACTAATAATAAGATTATTAGCACAATATTATCAATAATTAAATAAAAATACTATTAGATATTAATATGAGTAATTAGATAACTAATCATATTAAAAAATGATCTTACTTAAAAGGCATATCTTATGTACCCTTATAAGCGATTCATCAACGAATTGAGTAGGTGGATGCTCCAAGTATGAAGTACCCTATGGTCCCATGTCAATCTCTTGACACAACTCCACATACACTGGAAGGTTGATAGACATGTCACCACAAAAGGATGAGTCCACCTCGTTCTCAAAGAATTCTCGGACTCCTATATTTCCATCATTGTTACCCAATGCTGGCTCCTCTACATGCTCCAAGCTTTCGGTGGCCTCCACCCCTTGCAATATCGACCCCTCTATTTACATACTATCCTCATCTATACTTTGGAACATTGCTTTGATCATATACTCTCGCACTTTGAGAAGCTGAAGGTATAATGTACCACCATCGAGGTTGTCGGGGGTTTAGATAGAAAATTACATGTTCAAAATCACGTACAAGAGAAATTTAACTATTGTGACATGTAGCATGTCGTAATACAATTGAAAAAAACATGAGTTCGTACACCTGTTCACAATGGGCCGACAACACAAATGTGTCGCGTAAATTCGTCCATTTTTTTCGGAATCTATTTTGAGAAATCCAGATGGACCTCGTCGAACTATTGCTCCAGATCCTTCAAGTACCACTAAACCACTGCACATCGAATAGGATCATGGAGAAGCTACGGTAATCCACTGTGACAATATTTTGCAAGTTCCCAAAATATTCCATCTCATCTATAACCATGATCTCATCTATTGCTCGTCGTTGGCTCTCTTGCTCGAGCCTTGCTATGATACCACAATCTGTTGTGAAGTGCATTTTGTCAATACGCTCCACGCGAAAATGTCGTCCGCGCGACCACACGGCACTATATATTTTGTATTGTACATTGAAACACTCAATTAGTTGTCGCATATAAAATATAGATACGACAAACCCTAAACACGGCATCACCTTTGGACTACATCCCCTCGAGAATTTTCACTCCTCAGTTGAGACCTACGTCCCTTTGCGAGACACTGTGGTCAAAGCTCCATGCAACCATCACATTGACATAAACCGCGGCATCTCCTCCATGCCCTCGGGATATCGAATCTGTCGATGGTGTGTACTACGTCGAAAGTCAGATCGCGCTTCCTCCCGATCTTTCCTAGCTTGCTGGTACCTAATGAGTCATATCTCCATGGAGACATGGTACAACATACAAAAGCGATTCACTTTCTCCTCCATTGCAGCATCCATTCTTTTTTTACCCCATTTTCAACCACCACATCTCCGATCAGTTTGTCACCATCCTTTAGCGACCATAGCATACTGTTGTCTAAATCCACCGTTGGTAGCCATTGTGAAATATGCACTAACACCTCAGACACCAACCAACCTTCAGTCATGCTACCTTCTGGCCAAGCTCATTGTCACACAAAGCCTTTCAGGGTTTTCATGAAGCGCTCCAAGAAGAACATCCATCGCGTGTGGACGGGTCCAGCAATCTCCACTTCATCTACAAGATGCACAAGAAGGTGGATTTGTATCGTGAGCATGCTAGTAGGCAGGTATTTCTCAAAGAGACAAACTGTCTCCAATGCTCCCCGCCTTACGGATTCAATAGAGGACGTCTTAATCTCCTTTTGTGAGATCCATTGCACTAAAGTTGACAACCTGTAAATCGCCCCATGTATTTCTGGAGTAAAGCATTCTACGATCGCGATCGGTAGTACAAACTGCCACAAATGAGAAAGCATTATGAACAACAACTACACTCCAAATAGCAAAATACACAAGCCACTTACAATCCATTCGTAGTACAAACCTGACATATCTTATGCCAATAATGGGATTTTAGCCCTGATAATTAGTCGTCTTTAGAAAACGTGGACCTGAGAGAACGCATCATACCCATCGGAGTGCGGATAGACTTCACTATTTACTTCACAATGCGCTCTTCTTTAGTGGACAAAACCCAAGGAGCACAAGGTAGTTGCAAGCGACCATCAGCACTCGACTGTGGCCAAAGCGTCTCCATCTTGCCTACTTCCTTCAAATCCATTCGTGCCCCTATAGTGTCTCTCTTTCCTGTGATGTGATCCCATAGTAAGTTGCCCACATTCTTGAAAATATGCATAGGATCCAACAAGTGGTTGATCTGTAAGTGGGTCCAATATGGCAATTCATAGAAAATTTAGAACCGTCGCATTCCGTTTGGATGTGACTTCGTGTGGACCATTTTCAGCTTGTACCAGCTTTGGGCATTCATACGTGCTGGAGGTCATCCAAGAAAACCTTCAAAGAGTTCATGACCCTCTGGCAAGAAAGCGGCATGTCCTTGATATACCATCTTCTTCATGGTTCGTGACGTTCAGGAGTCTAACTATGGCCCACACAATGGATATGCATGATAATTTGAGGTAACCAAACCTATCCCAACACCTCTATCTAGTGAATACAAACTTGAACGAGCTATGATAGATATTACCAACGAGAGCGGAAGCCTACTTACTTGAGCACTCTTTGAATCCTGGAAAGTCATGCATGGTCCACATGAGAATGGCTCGAATATTGGCAAATCGTCGACCATCGCGCTTGCTCATATCTTGCACGGTGACCCCCTCCTCCCACAAAATCTTAAGCTCATCAACTAATGGACGAAGATACACGTCCATATTTTTGACTTTATAGCGGCCGGGAACGAGCAAGCTAAGGATGAGATGTTCTTTCTTTGTAGAAAGCCATGGAGGGATATTGTAGTTGAGAAGGACTATAGGCCATACACTGTAAGAAGTTGAGCATAGACCGAATGGGTTCACGCCATCCATAACAAGACAGAATCGAAGATTCCTTGGCTCTCGGGAAAAGCCTGGGAAGGTAGAGTCAATGTAGCTCCATGCATGTGAATCCATTGATATTCGTTGAACTCCATCTGTGGACCTATTTTGCGCATGCCACGTTGTCAAGCTCGCCATGCCAGATGTACGAAACATGTGGTTTATGCAAGGGATAAGCAGAAAGTGTCTAAGAACTTTTTGAGGGATGGTTTGCCCTTGCAAGTCATGTCGATACCTGTGAGCACCACACTTTGGACATCTCTCCATAGTCTCGTATTCTCCTCGAAATAGTATGCAATCGTTGATACATGCATGGATGTTGTTGTAGTCCATGCCAAGCTTTCGTAAAACATGTTGCACATCATCACGAGACTCAAGCATGGTATTTGCAAGTGGTAATATATGATACTTAAGTAACCTGAAAAAAATCATAAAACACCTTAAAAAAGCACAAATTTTTTTATGATACTACCGAAAAGAAATCAACAAAGCGTACCTACAAGGTACTTGAACAACTCGGTCACACTCGCATCTCTCCACCTGTATTTTACTTGCATACTTAGGAGTGCAAGTAGTGTCTTCAGGTGAGATACTCGGCACCCATCATATAATGGTATGGATGCTTTGTCTCTAAGCAGATCAAATGTCTTGACATCCATGGGCATCAATGCATCGATCATTACCTCCATCTCAGGCTCCAAGATTGTAGGAAAGTCTGGAAGGCTGCCTGTCTCCTCTGGTATTGACGGTATACATTGGGTGGTACCTTCCAAGCGGTGGATTGGCTCAGGCACTTCATCCATCACACGCCCAGGAACTCTTCTAACTGTCTGCAAAGGGTGCACTCCTCCTTGGGACAAGACGTCACCTCCCTGGATAGAAAATTTGCCAGCCACACCCAATCTTTTTGTATATGGTATTCAATTAGCTTGCGAATACAATGCATGATTAATATACACTTTTCTTACCGTTTGCTCAAAATCTGAAATCGCCTGATCAATGATCTCTTATTGAAACTCACCGAATCTAATTGCTAGCTTACATTGAGAGCAAGGACATGGGACACGTGATTAAGATACACCTCGCAATCTTGAACATCACGACCTTCATCGTTTTCCATTTGGTCTATGTTACGACAAACAATTTGTTCTTGTTATCATTCTTTTTTTCTTTCTTAAATTGTTTGAGAATTTATTTCTTCTCTTGTAACTCAACAAAATTAACGTATGTAAAGTCTCCACCCACCCACAAGTTAACGTATGTCGGAGTGTTTCCCGTCTCGTGGTATTGTACCGGACCTCACCACCACCACCACTACTACTACAAACAAGAAAAGAATATGTTAAAGAACAATATCTTACCCTCTCTTTGTTTTTTATCCATTCATTCTCTTCTCTCCTTCCATCTCTCTCTCTTTTTCTATTTCTTTATTATGTTGTATGTTTATTCCCTCTCTCTCATTCCTTCTTTCTTTTACTCTTCCTCTCCCTCTCTCATTTCCTTTAACAAAACATCTCTCTCTCTCTATCACTACCACTACCACTACAACAAACAAGAAAAGAAGAAAAAACTACAACAACAAGAACAACAACAAGCAAGAAAACTAAACAACAATAAACAAGAAAACCAAAAAAACTACTACTACTACTTCTACAACAAACAAGAAAACTACTACTACTACTACTACAACCATGACTACGACTACCACAACAACAAACCACTACCACTACCACTACAATAAACAAGAAAAGAAAAAAAAACAACAACAACAGCTGCTGCTACTGCTACTGCTACTGCTACTGCTACTGCTACTGCTACTGCTACTGCTACTGCTACTCCTACTGCTACTGCTACTGCTACTGCTACTACTACTACTAAACAAGAATAGAAGAAAAACTAATACTTCTACAAAATTTTCATTGTAAAAGGGTAAATCAAGGAATGATTCACTACATGGTAAATCCCTCTTCCCGTCCCTTTTACCATTTCTTTTCCAATCCGATGTATATCATGAAATGAGCTAAAAGAATTGAAGTGCCATGTTGAAAATAATCACAAGGAAAAGTGAATGTTGGGTGAGATGTGAGATGTGAGATAAAAGAGAGGTGACCCTCCCTCACACTAACAATCTTGAAGGGGTGCACAACTTGACTTGAGGAAATTTGGACACCCCCGAAGTTTCAAAGCCCATGTAGGGAGCCCATTTTCTCCCTTCCCTCACACAAGTATAGTGATGAGAAGTGATAAAGACAAAGTATCTTATTGAAGTTTCAACCTTAAATCAATTCCCATAGGGAACTTCAACATTTACAACCGATTGAGTAGGAAATTACAGGGATTAGAGGTTAAAATAGGATGTTTGGGACCTTTCACAAGAGTTTTCCAGATTTGACAGGGTAATTTTGGACCTATTCATCAGGACTTGCAAGAGTACTTTTAGTGTACAAGTCTCAAACAGGGCATTTACAAAATGGTAAAAAACAATTGCAAAGGCAAGGCTAATGAGGACCTGCAATAGCAAATCAAAGATTCCAAGGAACCTAATGCTAGAAATACTTATGGGGATGATTAGATGAGAATGTATATGAAATTCTAGCTTACATTACATTGAATAATACCTTATAATAGTGGCCTTTGTGGTACATATAATTATCAACCCCATGGTGGACAACCAAATTATGGTGATAGAGAATTGATAAATAAGATCATGCTATCCAAGTATAATGGTCAATCATCCTCTCCATCAAACCTTGAAGAGTGGCTTCGAAATTGGAGGATTCCTTTGATATATTTCCAAAGGCTGATTATCAGAATATTCACTTTGCTACCATACACCTAAAGGATTTTGCCCACACTTGGTGGCGATACATGAAGGAGGAAAACCATCAGTTAGACACTTGGGAGGATCTTAAGACACTCATGGTGCATGCCTTTGCTTCCCTTGTGGAAAAAAAACCTTACCATATATGTGGAGGGTTTGGATCCCAATCTTTCAATCGATGTGATGGCACAATCCCCTGCAAGTTTGTTTAAAGTTATTGAGTTGGCTAAAAGATATTCTAGGAAAAATAAGAGAGAAACTCCTTTGTAGTCATCTTTTGGGCATTAAAGAAATACTTTGAGGCAAGGCCAGTTAGGGATAGGTTGTGGAGTTAATAATAGGCCATTTAGCAACCCCAAAATACCTATGTATCTACCTTTTAATGTTTCAAGACAGTAAGGTAATATTTTGCCAATAAACAATTCAAGAATGGACTATAAACAAGGGGGCAACAAGCTTTAAAAAACTTTAGCATTTGATAATTAATATCAATTCCCATGGACTTGCAGTACAAGGAAAGAAAAGAAAAGGGACTTTGTTTTAAAAGTAGTAACAAACATATGATAAATCATGCAACAAAATTGTAAGAATGCAAAAGCTAAGATTCATAGCATGCTAGTCCTTTAGGATTCAAAGGATGAGAATGATGATGCAAATGTACTTATGGTTGCTACAAAAAATAAAGATATTGAAGAGGACATTGGGCAATATCAGTTTTATGATCATGCTGATACTTTCCCTTTTGACCCAAGTGGTAGTGTTCCTTTTGATCTCATTGGGAATGATGAGTCACATGATATCACTATTTGTTTCATTTCAATGGATGCATGAATAGGTTCAAGAAGCCCAAACACACTTCGTATTCAAGAGAGCATTAATGGAAAAAATGTATTCATTTTGGTTAATAATGGTAGTATCCACAGTTTCATAAATAAATCAACCCAAGACAGGTTAAAGTATTTCCTTAATGATTAACAGCAACCCATGAAAGTGCAAATGGAAAATGGAGATGAAAAAATTAGCAACCAAATGTGTCCCAAAGTGCGTATTTAATTGGATGAAAATTATGGGTAGCAAATGGACTTAATTGCTTTGGATACGGGCCCCATTGATATTGTATTAATAGGCTGCGGTTGGCTGATGAAATTAGGCAAAATTGTTATGGATTTTTCTCAGCTACTATATATGGAGTTTGTCAGTGATTGACAACTCATGAACTTGGAAGAAATCCATAACAAAACAAATTTTCAAATTATTACACCAAAGCAAGTTAAAAAAGGGTTCAAGAAATACTCTCAAATCTTTGTTTTGCATCTCAACAAAAAAGTATCAGATCAGCCCAAAGAATCGGCTAGAAATTCAACAATGAAAACTCTTTTGGAAGAGTACAAGGATTTGTTCTAGATACCTATAGCATTGGCCCCTAAAAGACTAGTTGACCAACCAATTGATTTAGGGCCTCATTCTAAGCCAATTAATAAAACCCCATTTAGACTCTCCAAGTGTGAAAGAGAGGAAGTTCGAAACATATCGAAGAACTGTTTGAGATGGGATTTATAGAGCCTAGTTCCTCATCATATCCATCTCCAGTCCTCTTGGTGTAGAAGAAGGATGGATCATTTAGGATATGTATTGACTGCAATGATCTTAATAAGATCACAGTGTAGAATACATATCTTATCCCTAGGGTGGATGATTTACTTGATGAGTTGAAAGGAGTAAATTATTTCACCAATATAGATTTAATGTCTAGATATCATCAAATTCATATAAGGTAGGGTGATGAGGTTAATACCACCTTTAGGACAAATCATGGGATCTATCATTTGTTAGTAATGCCATTTGGATTGACAAACACCCCAAATAACTTTCAAACTCTCATGAATAAGATTTTGCACTCTTTCCTCTTTCATTTTATACTGGTATTCTTTAATGACATCCTCACTTACAACAGATCATTTAGCACACATAAGAAAGGTATTTGATGTCTTGAGATAGCATAGGCCATTTGCCAAGGAGTTCAAGTGTTCATTCATGCAGATTGAGGTGGAATATTTAGGGCACATTATCAATGAATATGGAATTCAGGTTGATCCTTTAAAAATCCAATATGTAAAAGAGTGGACAATGCCCACTAATCCCACTTCTCTTCATGGATTACTTGGTCTACATTCATTCTATCGGAGATTTGTCTGTCATTATATTACTACGCAACAACTCTCATAGACAAGCCTAAAAAAGAAGCTTTCTTTTGGGATGCCATAACTAATCAGAGTTTTAATTAGTTGAAAGGATTGCTTACCTTAGCCCCTATTCTTATTAGCCCTAACTTTCTAAAGAATCCACTATCTAGTGTGATGCTAGTGGATGGGGCATTGGAGTAGTTTTATTGTAGAAGCATGGGGTAATATCCTTTAAGAGTCACAAGCTCAATAACAAAGAGATGGCAATGAATGTCTATGACCAAGAGATGTTGTCCATTTTTCATGCAATCAAACTGCGGCATCATTATCTTTATGGCAATCAATTCGAGGTGAAAAGTAATCATAGGATCCTCAAATATTTCCTATCATAGTCAAACCTCACTCAAAAGCAACATAGATAGGTAGGTACATCATAGAATTATGATTTTGATGTTATACATACAAGGGGCAGGGATAACATAGTTGATGATTCCTTATCCAAGATGTGGGCATGCACAATTTCAACCATTGCAAAAATTCATAGTGATTGGAGAGAGCATTTCTAAGAGGCTTATCTTTTAGATTATGAATTCAGCTCTATATTTCGAAAATTATAACAAGGCATTATGGATGAGAACTCTCAATATCAGTTGAAAAATGGTCTTATATGGTTTCATGGTAGGATTGTCATTCCACACACTTTCCCATTTACATAGAAAATCATCCAAGAGATGCATTTCTCACCTATAGCTAGTCATTTTGGTGTGTTCAAGACTTATAACAAGATTGCTAAAAGTTTTCATTGGAAGAGCCTTTGGAAGGATATGAAGACTTTTGTCTCTAGCTTTGTACCATGCCAGTAAAACAAGGATAGCATATTAAAGCCAAGAGGTTTATTGTAACCATTGCCTATCCTTGAAGGTAAATGGACACATATTACTATAGATTTCATCATTGGTTTACCGATGGGGCCAAGAAATGATGGAACAACATTTATGTGGTAGTAGATAGACTCAGCAAGGCAACCCATGTTATTTCCACAAAAGTTCAATATACAACATCTCAAGTAGCCAATCAATTCATGAGCATGTTTTCAAGCTATATGTATTACCATGATGTATAGAATGCATGGAATTTGTGGTTACACTTGGGGGAGTTTGCTTACAATAACTCCACTCATTCATGCATAGGAGTTTTGCCTTTTGAGGCTTTGTATGGATACAAGATTCCCCTTTCCATGGTCATTTTCAATGATAGGATAAACCCTCAAAGCAAGGAAGCATTGGATCACATGCAAGCTCTTCTTCAATAATGTAGTGTGGGAAATATTAATGTGGGGAAATATTAGCTACACTATTTGGAATATAAGGTGTAAGAGACTTTTATTTTTCATCATCAATAAATACAAAAGTCTTTTCATCTTATATCTTCTCTCTCTTAGCTCTCATGGCTTCTCTCACCTATTTCCTATCTTTCCCTCTCCTCATTTAGATTGTCTCTCCTCTCTAAACTCATATGTCCTCTCTCTCCCCCTTTACATTAGAGAGAGAGGAAGACAATAGAGGGGAGTTGTGAAAAAAGGGGTTGCCACATTTGTGCCAAATTAGGAGACACACACACACACACACACAGTGTGTGTGTGTGTGTGTGCCTACGTGTGTGATTAGGCAAGCACAAAGACAATTATAAAGACACTTGCACGGAGAGAGAGAGAGAGAGAGAGAGAGAGAGAGAGAGAGAGAGAGAGAGAGAGAGAGAGAGAGAGAGAGAGATGTGTGTGTGTGTGTGTGTGTGTGTGTGTGTGTGTGTGTGCCTACGTGTGTGATTAGGCAAGCACAAAGACAATTATAAAGACACTTGCACGAAGAGAGAGAGAGAGAGAGAGAGAGAGAGAGAGAGAGAGAGAGATAATGGGGGTTGATGGAGACAAGTCACAATGTGTTTTCTTGGTGAGGAGTTATTTCATAGGCAAATAAGAGAGCAAGGTAGAGAGAAAATGGGAGACTAGGTGTGTGGTAGGGGATAGGGAATAGGGAGGGAGCACTTAATGTAGTATTTTTTTACTAGTAATAGGGTTGTCGACAAACAGGATTGTTGACAACCCTTTCCTAGCAAAAAAAAATTTCACAACTCTCCTCTGTCATCTCTCTAAGGGGAGTTGTGAAACATTTTTGGGCCAGTTTGTTCTTGCCCAATCATCGTGTTTACTTAATTTGTACTATAATGATACTATTTGTGGATGATACCATAGAGAAGATGCAAAGTAATCCACCTAGCTCTTTTGTATGCCTACCTAATTTGAGGGAAATCCCATGGATAACGTCCTCTTGAAACATATACTTCCCTATTTGACTGAGCTAGAAAGTTTTCATGAGGGAGTCCAAGTTTTTCTTAGAGAATACCAATTTCACCCTCTAGCAATAAATCTAGATTGATATTTGATGTTTGCAATAAATACGTTCACTTGCTTTGCACACACCAATTCACTATCTTGCAAATGTATTTGTGGATTTAGTATTTTTTAATAGAAAGTTCATGTAGTATAATGTAAAATATAATAGCAAATCAAAATATTTGATTATTAAAGTTTGGAGTGTGAAATGGTACAAACTTGGAAGGAATAACTGATGTATGTAACAAGGCAATACTGCATTTTACAAAAAATGTAAACCAATTGCAAGGTTATTGTAAACGGATGCATAGAGAGAGAGAGAGAGAGGAATGTGTTAAGTGTATGTGTATGTGGTTTCATTAATGTGTGCACAATTGAAGTGTTAATACATCAATATGTAATTATAAAATATGTGCAAAGAATTGAGAGAGGGGGAATGTGAATGTGATATCACTTGTGTGTGCGTAATTGAACCAGACATTGTGATAATATTGTCAAAAATAAGCACACAAGCTTAATTTAGTGATGCAAAGAAGTTAAGGAGAGAGAACTAGAAATGCATTTTATATATATATATATAATGTAGTTAAGGAGAGAGAACTAGAAATGCATTTTATATATATATATATATATATATATATATATATATATATGATAAATAAGAGAGTTGGGGATGAAAAAGAGAAAGAGAGAGAGGGTTGTATTGGGGGGAGGGAGGAGATGGAGATGTATGTCATAGGTCCCCAACATGTGTGTGTGTGTGTGTGTGTGAGCTGGGGATGAGAGAGAGAGAGGGAGGGGTGTTATTGAGGGGAGAGGAGAGGAAGATGCATTCCATAGATCCCCAACATATGATAGAGTCTATGATTGAGAGAGAGAGAGTGTGTGTGTGTGTGTGTGTGCATGCATGGGTCCATTATAAACGGATGCATAACTTCAATCTATACATAAGTCTAATTAGATGAGGAAGAGAGAGAGAAAGAGAAAGAAAGAGAGGAATGTGTAAGTGTATGTGGTTTCACACATGTGCACAATTGAAGTACTAAGACATTAGGATGTAATTATAAAATGCATGTAAAGAATGGGCAGGGGAGTGAATGTACATGTGAGTGTGATATCGCTTGTATGTGCACAATTGAACCACTGATATTGTGATAATATTAACATAAATAGGCACATAAGCTTAATTTAATGATGTGAGGAAGTTAAAAAGAGAGAACTACAAATGCACAAAGAGAGAGAGAGAGAGAGAGAGAGAGAGAGAGATGTTACAGAGTGGAGGGAGGTGTTGGTGGCTGTCCCCCAACATATGAGGGCAGAGAGAGAGAGGAGAATTGTACTTGAGATAGTTAAAAAGCAGGGAGAAAGAGACTAAGTGTTAGTGGTGCTATTGGTTGTTGTACTAATACGAGGAGGGGGCAAGTAAGATGCGGTGGTGGTGGTGGTGGTGGTGGTGGTGGTGGTGGTGGTGAAGGTGGTGGGGGAGTAGTAATGGAGGTGGTGGTGGTGGCAGTGGAGGAGTAGCAATGGTGCTTGACATATACCCACAAGAAAAAGAGGACCAAGTAGACTATGTGGAATAGAATTAGAGGTTGCCAAAAAAAGCTCAATCAAAAGCTCACTCCAAAAGATCGCTTCCCACATGCAGTTGATCTGAAGGAGTCTTTAACTGTCTTCAACAAGAAATTCATAAACTTCTCAGATCCCACCTTCATTACCACATGCACCTACCTATGGTTACTCATGGAGCTACTAAAACAAACCCATACATTGTACGAGGACATGATCCCTAAACTATCCTTTGATGTCAATGCTAAGATGGATTCCATAGTGATGGCATGACTCCATTTTGTGCATTGTTTCTCCCATATTATTGTTTAGAGCTACTAGAAAACATAGTGGACAATAGGTTCACCCCTTCATCCCTTTTTCTCACAATCCATCATACCCTTGTGATAGTCCCTTGGAGAATATTTCCTAAGTGAGATTTACTTGCCCATAGACAATGCACCACATCCCTATAAGTTAGCATTTGAAAAATAAAAACATAAAAGAAGAAGGATAAAAGAAAAACAAAATAAAACAAATAGAGAGAGAAATAAAGGAAAAGGAGAGCAAAAGCTCCAACTATAAAAGAGGTGCACTCACACCATTGCACCTAAGAGTCACTAAGTTAGAGACACCTAATGGCTTCAACAAATGGCTCCATCTCTACCCCTTTGGCTCCTTCCCTTCTACACAATTCAAGGCACATTAAGAGAAGGACATCACGGGCTTCCTCAATTGACTTGTCACCTTGAATTCCATTGGACCACTCACCCCTTATATCAATTGGGTCCTCAAGTGTGGGACACATCCAAATAGTCTTGATTTCCTAGCATTAGATCCATCTCCTAGTTGCACATAGCACAACCACCATCACAACATGATTAGATAGACAACCCCCAAGGAGAGCACATTTGCCTTTATAGGTACACATTGGAGGATAACCTTGGAGCTACTAACAATGTCAACCCTTCCATTCCTCTTTAATACTTCCTTCCCATCCATTGAGTTCCATACACATTTGCTACTCCAATCTACTATTTTTTATGGTGCATGACATGGGATTAACACCCACCTAGCAAGAGGGATAAATGTTAATCTAAGGAGACAACAAGCTAGGGAAAAAGCTAGTCAAGTTGGAGAACAAGAAGTGAAATGATAAACAACTTGTGCGAAAAATGTTCTAAAAAACGTGATGTGCTTTTTTGAATTTCATTGTATTATTTTTAGTCACTTTAATTCCATAAAGTGGATATTTACTTTTCCCATTTTACCACCTACACATATTAGATTTGTCTATTTTTGTAAAAGGAGCTAAGAGCCAGGCCCACTATTAAGAAATTTGTGAACTATATTAGATTTGGATTTAGGAGACCCACAATAATTGTAGAGGTTGCAAGTAAGGTCTGTTCATTTAACAAAGATTGTGTTCACAAGTCCACTATAGGTGGATCATAAAGCCTAAGTGCAATGTAAACAAGAGGAGGAATCATAAGAGAGAAAGGGTTAAGGGTGCTGAATCAAAAGCAAACCTATGGATATAATGTGCAAAGAGAATAGAAACCCTCATTCTTTTGTATGAAAACTTTTGAGAGCCTTTTCTTCTCTATCTCCATCTTCTACTTCACACACACACACACACAGTTGAAGAGGTAAAGTCACTCATCATTCTTCCTCTTCCTCTTCTTCTTTCCATCTTGGTGAGAGCATGAGGGTGAGGGATTAACTGAGAGAGTGTGTGTGAAAGAGACTATGAGGGTGGAAAGGAGATCTATTCCTCTTCAGACTACTTTGTTACAGAGATAAGTTAGGTGCTACTACATATCATATATCTTCTTTCTCTCTTTCTTTTCATGGGTTTGAGTAGAGAGAGAGTTCAAAGCAAGAGTACAAGTGGGCTATGTGAGAGATAGCTTCAATCGGAGGCTAGATTGAACTCTTGAAAGAATAAGAGCTCCATCACTTATCCATTGTGGTGCATGAGCGAGCCATAGCATCCTTTTCCACTCTTGGGTTTTTGGTTGGGTAGTTTTTTCTTTTGATATTCGTGCTTTCACTAGATCCTTTGACCTCTCCTTCGTTTTTTTCATTGTCCTCAAATATATCCCACAAGTTTTTGCACATTAAATGATCCATGGTTTTCTCTTTCCATGCATGAAAACCCTTCCCATTAAACTTGGCAATCTATGCAATATCTCTCTTTTTCATTAATGAAGGGGCTTGTTGTGGGCTTATATATACACGAGCAATGTCTACCCTTTTGTAATTATGAACGCATTATTGGATTTTATTGAATAAGCACATTCTTAGGGTTCATCATATGAACAACCCCTTAACCTTTTAATTATTTTTAATGAGAATATTAGAAGAATATAATGGTGGTGAAGATAGCATTAACCATTAGCATTGATTATTTCATTCTTCTTATTCTCACTAATTGATGGCATCTATAGTAGTATATCATTTTTCTTCTCTTTTCCTTGTTAGCTTTCACTTGTTCATTTTTGTTATGTTTTCCCCCTATATATTTCACTTGCTCTACTTGTGGTACTTCAGCCAATCGCTGGTTAGGGTTTATAAGCTACATGTGTTTTCTTCCTTTTTCAGCCCAACATACACACATGTAATCTTCACTACTAATAGAGGATTGAATCTTCTTCTTTGTTCTTGGAGACTTGGTGGCCGGTAGTACTAAAGTGAGCATAGCAATAGGGCGTGTACAATTGATGCAAGTAATAGTTGATGGTAGTGAGGTGGCTTCTATCTCAATGCATGCACATGATAGAGCATCAAGTAATTATTGCATTATTTAGCGAACAAACTAGGGCTTTCAATAGGTAGCGTTGAAGGAGAAAAGTCAGGAGTTTGTCTTGAGGCGAGGTCAATGATTGTGATCAAGAAGAGTGTGGTAGTTTATGAGTCTTTAATAGTGCAGTTGGAGATTCAATGCTAGCAATAATTGTGGTTTTTACTAATGTTTCCCCTTAGGACATATGCTATCATAATGGTACAGTGAGAAGGCAATCCTTTGTTGGACAATTATACCTAGTAACTCTAGTTAAGTGGCCTTCTTATGGAGAAGAATGTTAATAGCAAAAGAAATTTGCTATTTTGCACACTTGTTTTAGATTATGGCAACAACATCACAGGTTGAATATTGTCATGCATATATGAGAAACGGTAGTTGGCAACCAAGCACTAGTTGTTGGCAATATTTGTATTATGTGATGCAATGAATAGCTTGTAGCAAGGACAACATATCGTGGTCTTGGTAACCAATAGGTCAACTATTAGCATTAGTCATTGGAATGTGTGGAAGCCAATTTTTCGCATTGCACGATCTCGATTTTTATCTTCTTATTGTGAACTAGCTCACATGTGACATTAGGAGGTAGAGAGAGAGTGCTCCACAGATGTTGTAGAGAAAGAATGAGAATGTAGACATGGTGTTCAGGCCTTAAGGTGGTTTAAATCCTACTATCTACTTGAGTGACTAGATGAGAGAGAATACTAATAGCAACCAAACATTAACTTACCAACAAGCAAAAACTAACCTAAGTGACAATCTAGCATTGACTAGAGGATCTTGATAGAGATAGCATATTAAGAACCTTGCCCTTCCATAACTAGTGATAGCTCAACATGGCTTTGATACAATGCTAGAAAAACATGGTGATTTAGAGCTACGATAAGCTATCTAGATGAAATTCAAGGAAACAAAGCATGATCAAGATTGGTGAATAAGTGAACGATAGAATGAGTAAGCTAACTAGCTTTCCAAAGTGGAAGCTTAGAGGAACATGGAAGCTTGTGTCAAGTCGTACTTAGCATGTTGAAATTTGAGCCAATTACAATCTTATATAGCTTTTGGAATTATCAATCTTCCTCAGATTGCTTATGGGTTCTTGCACTATGTCTAGAATAATATATCATCATTTATATATACTTAAACATTTACGTGTTTCATCTAAAACATAATTTCCACCAAATTCTTTTCATTATATGTGAGATAAAACATTGCATGCAAGTGCCATTGATCGCAAAATTTTCCTCTCTGTTTATATTTCATGATAAGTTCTACTACATGTTCTATGTTGTTCAAGTCCTCTAAAAAGGAGTCAAGAATAGTGACTTGGCTTGTAGTGGTCATTAATGCATGTTGGAACATAGGATCCCATATTACATTAAACATAATGAAACAAGCAACAATTCCTTCTGTCCATGTTATCTGTAATGTAGAACATTTTGGCTATTAATTCGTATATGTAAGTTATTAGCTAGAGCTTCAACACATATTTTTGAAGTTGTGAACTAGGATATGGATCTGTACTTGCATGTTTATTATAGATGGTGATGCTCATGTAGTGCCTTCTACATTCTTGGTAAATTTGGGACAAGGTACGTGCATGAGAGAATCCCAAAAATTTTAACAAAGTTCACACATTCGGCAAGTGGATTTGCACAACATATCGTATTCTTTCTAAATCATAAAATATATTATTTTATTCTCCTAGTTGACATAATAAGCAACTTTTTACATTTTGCATCTCATCTACATATGATAGTTTGAATCACTCAATTTTATCAATATGTTGCCAAATGCTCAATATCTCAATGTACTAACTTCTATTATTATTATTATGTCATGTGTAAGAATATATATGTATATGTAAGTTATGCTTTTATTTTTATAGAAATGGCTAGTTTTATTTTATTTAAAACTTCACTTATGACATAATTTGGATTATTAAGACCCTAATATATATATTTTTAAAGAGTTTTCTTAACACTAATGGATCTCTATCCAAAAGCATGTCTAAATATGCATGTTCAACCAAATTACATTTTAATATTAAAAAAATACAACCATTTTATGCCTATGATTTACATCAATATTCATTTTCACATGATAATTTCAAATTTAGCTACTATTTGATTGATATGTAGTTGCAAATATTAGGAGTATTTTCATAGTAGTAGAAAGTATTATCATTTTATTTCCAAATTTTTTATCTCTCATGCGTTAAGGCTATGCAAGAACATATTATTCAACTTTGATATTTTCAAAATTGCCCATGACTTTTCACTGTTTTTTTCTACTCAAACAATAATCATAACAAAATTTTACTTCTTTTTTCAAGAACTTTTAGAATTTACAAGCAAGTCCAAAACATTTAGATTTGTAGAGTAGTTCTAGATATTTTGAGCTAAATAATATATTCTAAGATAGTTTTGGTCCAAGACATTTTGGATCGAAAAGTTGAGATGCCACTGAGAGAAATAATTTGTCAATATGACTCAAAAATTTTGGGTTTCTTTTTTGCCCCTTCATTTAATTTATTATTCGACCAAAATTTGTGAGTTAATGTTAACTAAATTTTTGAATAATGCACCTTAGGCAAATACCATCACATACTTGCAAAAAGACTAGATATTACATCTTTTAAAAATTGGACATTGCAATATGGACTTCAAGTGTGTAGCAATGGAGGAATGCTTCAATGAAGGGCAAGTAAGGGCGGGTGTTAGGAGACCAAGCACTAGACCACCACTTCAAAGTAGCATTAAAGAGAAGTGTAATGACTTTTTGACCCATTAAAGAATTAGTTGCTAAGGTTGTGAACTATGCCAACAGTATATATTGGAACCACAAGCAATCACAAATACAATGTTCACACAAAATCAACCATTGGTGTTTTTATTGGCTAGATTACCCAAAAAATCAATTGAGATTCAAGTTTTTTGTCAATGCAGAAAATATATGTATGTTGGGTCTTGATGAAAAGTCTCTATTTTTTTAAGATTTTAATCATAAGTCCTACAAACATTGAAACTTGAGTTTGTCTTGATGAGAATCTTCTAATGCTTTGATATTTTACTTAAATAACTAGTTAATGTCATTATAATTTTCCCCAAAATTGATGACATTTTCAACCTTTTCTTTTTTCCATTGGATGGGGAAATGAGTTTTTGGGTGTAACAATGCACAAAATTGGTCCTTTAAACTACTAAGGGTTAGTTTATGCAAGGCCCTAGTGGTGTAAGGTAGTGTTTGGGATAAGTAGTATTGAGAAATGTACATAAACTCCATTAGACTTATCTTAAAACAACAAAACAAGTAACTTGGACATACATTTATAGAATGTATTACTATTATAATGTATGTACTTCACGAAGCTAACGCCGAACATATATGTCACGTCTCTAGGGCTCCCCAAACATCCTTTTTCCTTTTCAAGAAATAAAATTACAAAAGTATAAACCCAATGCCAATCACATGTAGTTACAAAAGTATAAACCCAATGCCAATCACATGTAGTTACAAAAGTATAAACCCAATGCCAATCATATGTAGGTACCAGCCAACCATAGGGTGATGAACTTTGGGTAGTACCTAGGGAGTGGGTTACGCGACCTGTGCTTGATGAGGTGTGTCATGCTAGAGAAGGGCACACCGGAGTAAGGATGCTGAGATCATCTTTCCTGCTTGTCATGAGGAGAAGACGACAGCAGGAGGAGGAGGAAGCGCCAGTGGGAGGAGGAGTCGGTGTCGGCCTTTTGATCATCTGCAGCGCTGTAGGAGGAGCTCATGGAGTTGTTCCTTGCAAATGGCAAGGAGGCTATGGAGGAGATGTATCTACGTATGTATGTAGAGCTTACTAGCTCCCCCATTTCCTACTGTTGTTTGAGCCGTGGCAAAAATCTCCATATAAAAGCCTAGCATTTAAACAATTAAACAATTAAACTTACTTCATTTGTCAATGTGTCAAACATACATGATCCTTGGATGCATGCACAAAGGATTTGGATACATACATAAATCAATGTACATTATGCATATGGTGCCAGCCCAAATATTGTAGTGCATAATGTTGATGCATGTGCTAACACACTTGTTTGGGCCTACACCATAGGCTCTCATTTTAATAGTATTGCCATGCTTTTATGCATATTGTGGCAACCCAATATTGCAATAGACATTACATCATGCATGTGTTGACATACATATATAGGCCTATGCCATAGGCTCTATTAGATAACATGTAGTTTTGAGTGCTAATTTGGAGTGATTGCGAAGTAAAAATGACATTGTTGTCTATATATGCACAAAAAAGCAAGGCTAGCTTCATTAGTTTGAGTCACCCTTAGCTTGTGCCTTAACATGTGTTATTGAGTATCAACATAGATAAGTTTTTTGTAATAAGAAAGCATTTGATCACGTGCACACAGAGAGAGAGAGAGAGAGAGAGAGAGAGAGAGAGAGAGAGAGAGAGAGAGAGAGAGAGAGAGAGAGAGAGAGAGAATGTGTGTTTACATTGTTAAACTTACATAAAACCTATAGGAAAAACATTTGTTGCGTGCAAAGTGCACTTTTTTTTTGGGTAAGTGAAAGGAAGCGACCTTGCGATAGCATGGTCATTTCCTTTCACTCACAAAAATGCAAAGTAAGTGAGGAGTAGCTGCGATAGTAAGGTTACTTCCTTTCAATCACAAAATTGTGAAGCAAGCGAGACATAGCCTCACAAGCTTAGCAATGATGCCGACTGCGCGAGCCTGCAATGACCATGCTAGGTAGTTTTACATTATTAGCTAAAATCCTTCTTTCAACACTTCTCTACATACGAAAAGGGGTTGCTTTCCCTTAGTTTTTATTGTAGTGTTCCACCTCATTAGCTTTTGCGTGGGAAGTGTGCATACCTAGCTAGATGCGGTTGGGCTTTGCTAGGTATGTGATGGCTTCTAATTAGAAGGCCCGATTGTACCTAGCTAGGTATGCGGTGCCTCTTGAATAGAAGCTAACGGGCTGCTGCGCTCAACCACACCTAGCTAGGTATGCCAGCACATGATGTAGTTGTAATGAAAAATGTGGGATCTGAAACTTCTTTGTGTTCGAAACCCCAACCACCACCAATAAAAAACCAGCTTGTCACTGGTTGCGGGCAGCGCACCAGACTTTTGGAAGGTCGGGTTTCGGATAAGGCTGAGTGAGCTAGGCGTCTTTCCCTCTTCTGCTTTCACTTGCGAGCAGCCACCTGATCTCTTTCCAGGGGAAAAGTACAAGAAAGAATACAGGGCAAAGGAATCACAGAGAGAGAGAGAGAGAGAGAGAGAGAGAGCGAGGGAGGAGGGTTTGGTAACACCATAGCCTAATCATATCCGTAAATCATAACATACATCTGCACCTTTTTCTGCTGGCGAGCTCAAACGGCAACCCCAGCGCTGCTTGAATGGCTGCCCTAGCATCATCAGTCTCGTCCTTGTCCTTGACGTCGACTGTGCGGCAATCTGTCGATACCAAGTGTCTTCTTCTTCCCAGCACTCGTCTTATCGGCCCTCCTACTACTTCTTTTGTGGAACTGAGGCTGGCCTGCTCTGACACGCTCTTGAGCTCCAAAGACCGTCCAAACTGCCTTCGCTTGCCTGTGCAATGTGTGGCGATGGCTCAGCAGAGTATGTGCTCCGTTCGTCCAATGCACCGGGGCCTCAATTTGTAGGAAATTTAGCAAATGAAGAATGCGTCTTTGTTGGATGAAGCAGAACAAGCTTCTTTAGTTCATTTGTTATCCATTCGTAAGAAAATTTCGAACTAAAGTTGTGCTTTCTCACTTCAACAGGTGTTCCCACAGTCTCTGAAACTAAGACTGCGTTCCTTACCAAGTTCCGTAAACCAATTCCTAGCATCTATAATAATGTCATTCAGGAGCTGATTGTCCAG
The DNA here is from genome assembly GCF_053477565.2 of Lygodium microphyllum. NCBI lineage: Eukaryota > Viridiplantae > Streptophyta > Polypodiopsida > Schizaeales > Lygodiaceae > Lygodium > Lygodium microphyllum. Next base: position 103,167,824 of record NC_141150.1, on the reverse strand, counting down.
CAGCACTTGTTGCGGTATAACCAGACGTACAAGTATGACGCTGTCTTTGCCTTGGGCTTTGTTACAGTCTATGATCAACTTATGGATGGATATCCGAGCTCTCAGGACCGAGAAGCAATATTTAGAGCATATATTGGAGCCCTTAATGAAGATCCTGATCAGTACAGGTACGAACCACATCCTAATATCATGTTTTGGATTGGAACGTCCCACTTTACTGGCAAAACTTTACATTTACAGACTGTCAATGTGAGATCATCATGCTTGTGATCAGTTACTGAGTAATCAAACTTTGTGGTTTTGGAGCTAACCAGGACATGGTCTAAGAGCGTGTTTGGTCAATTTATCTAAATTACAAAGACTTTTAGTTTTATCAGATAATGTACTGCAAACTCAGAAGCTGGAAAGTTGTTTTACTTCTTTGTCTGCCTTTTTTGAGCTTTCCACCCACAATTTCTGTGACTTTATAGTGGATTGGGCCACTTGCAAGCAGAATTCCTGGCCTAATGCTATACCTGAGCAATCAGACTCCAGATCCACTTCTGTTTCATGATATTGCATACTAAATGACTCCAGTTTAGTACACAAGCAAACTCTCTGTTCATATCATAAGCTGATGCAGTTGGATGCTCCTGCTCAAGCACTCATCTCACTATATATTTATCCCCAGAACTGCTTGCAAACCATGTTAGACTCACCATGAACGTGATGACTGTGAACACACTTTTCTCATTGGCGTAGAAAATTATGTCAACAATTCCATAAATTCTGTGAGTACTAATTCCTGCTCATGTGCATTGTATATTGAAATTATTGCTACTTGTGCCAGAGCAATACTCTTCCAAAAAGTGAAAGTTTTATCAGCTAGACTCTACTCCTAGATGAATCTAGTTTGAGAGGTGTGACTAGGTTATCAAAGATTGGGTTGAAGCCTTAAGCTGATGTATCAGGCAAAGATCTTGTAGCTATCCATAACTAGGTGATGGGCCTCCACTACTTTAGGATGATCCCCAAATGAGAAAGGCCATATATTGATAGAAGATTAAAGCCAAAATTAGGAACATATAGGACTTCTAATGTGAATCTAGGATCTTGGCAGTCTGGGAGTAAGCAGATTCGAGAGTTGTCACCCGTGGTGACGGAATCTCTTCTGTCATGGAGATCTTGGAGCCAATCATGCCAAAGAGTCATATTGCTTGGCTTGCCACTATCCATGAGCCAAGGGTTCTTGGAAGAAGAGGAAACCAATGAATATCATCCACCTCATACACATGGCCAAAGATGAATTTCATCATAGTAGCGAGTGTGGTGGTCTTCAACTTCTCCTGTCCATCCTTCACCCTAGGTTGAAAGTGAGGGCACTTCTTCCTACACTTCTCCTTGGGGTGAAGTAGTCTTCCACCAATGAGGGAACTTGAGAAAACCTTTTGGCCTCTCGTCTTGGTTTTTGCTAGATTGCTCATGTTTACCTTTCTTTCCTTTCTTTTGTTTTTGTCCATTGGTAGAAGTCCTAGCCTCAAAACACAACTAAGAGGACATGCTTCACTTATTTCCTTGTGCCAGGGCTCATGGTCCAAGATCATAGAGAATAGCTCCTCCTAGTTGATTGCTTCTTGTAGCTGAGAGGTGAGAATACTAGTGTAGAAGGCATCATACTTGGGTGATTCAAGATGGGACAAAGGAGTCATCATCGTATCCTTTGACAAAAGAGTCTTTCCAAGAGATGCCAATTCATCTATGATCTCCTCCATTTTTAAAAATATGATCCTTCATGTTGGGGAATTTGAAAGAGAAAGCCGCCTTAGTAGCATGAGCAAATGTTTGAACCTAGCGTAGACTTGCAAGAGAGGCATTACTCCTTCACCCTTGGGGAGGTGGTCTTGCTTGATCATAGCCTTTATGAACTTATTGTTGTTAGAAGTGGTGCAGCAATGGAAGCATAGAGAAGTGCTGAAATAAATTGCTGAACACAAGACAAAAGAACAAAAGAACACAAGAACATTGCAAAGGAAGAGAACTCAGAGATGTGGTCGGGAAATGGAATCCATATACCAAAAACACAAGAATGATGCGTAGAACAATGAGTCATTGGCTGTGTGGACACCGACATTGGCTCCTCTCTCCAACAAGAAGACCACCTGAAGAATGATAATGATTGAATGAGAGGAGGAGAAGCCACTGAATAAATAGGCCCAAAACATGCCAAATATGGCAGCTGGTTGGCTAGCATTTAATGCCAGTCGGTTAGCAATAAATGTCGAAATAATCACTAAAATGACCACTATAAAATGCCTAAATTACCCAGTAATATCAACCATAGCCTAAACTTACACATAAGCTAACTAGACTGCTTACACACTCTCTCAGATCATTGGTGATCTAATACAATACAGTGATACAATGATAATCATATACAACAAAGAACCACCAGAGTAGAACCATGGAAACCTAAGTAGTGGGTTATCAAGCCACCACCATGGTGCCTTGGAGAGAACTTGATGTCGATCGTACCAGCTTCTGAAAATAGAGAAGAGTCATAATAGATCTTTGTGTTTGTCAATAATGTCTCATAGTAGCATATAACACTATTGTGTCAAGAATGCCTCTGAACGTATGTGACCATTGATTCCCCGCCTTTGGCCAAGGCTGCCAAAGTGTCTGCTCATGTGAGCTTAAGACTAGAAGCCAATACCGCTCGTTGTCAAAGAAACAATCCATCATAAACCTTGATGTTAATCCCAGCTCTAGGATTTGAATCTGCCAGCAATGCATCAAGAACATCCCTCTATGGAACCTGTGCATGTAATAACCCCCGCCCACACTACATAAACCCCCCCCCCCCCCCCCCCCCCCCCCCCCCCCCCAAAAATTTTCATAAGAAAATAATTGATTTTTAAAAAAATTATTACACCTCTCCCCCCCCTATCAATGCCGACAGCTCTGGCGGAGGGAGGGAGAGAAAGCACGATGACGACATGGAAGGGGGAGAGGAGTCACCGACGTGGAAGACGAGGGAGGAGAAGACGTCAATGATGATGCAAGGGAGGTAGCCGAGGGGGAGGCCATGTGGCTTACCACCCCCTCCCCCTTGGGCATAACAGCCAGATCATGGGCAGCTGGGAGGCTGCGAGCCCTCACCGCCATGCAGAATAGGTGGTGGTCACTACCACCACCACTCCACCTTTTCCCCACGCTTCCTCCCCCTCCCAAAACATAGCCCTCCCTCCCTATTATAAAAACCCCCCATCATAAAGAAAAAAAGGGAAGTATCACCTCTTCTCCCCCCTTACTGCCGGCCTGAGAGAGAGAGAAAGAGTAAGTGAGAGAGAAAGAGAGGGAGAGAAAGGGAGAGGTGAGAAGAGAGAGACAAAGAAGAAGGAGAAGAAGAAGAGGGAGAGAGTGACAGAGAGAAAGAGAGAGAATCTTCCAAGAAGGTTCTCGTACTCTTTCCCTCCTTAGAGGGTGGCCACACGTATTTTCTCTTTTCCTTCTCCCGAGCTCATCCCCTAACTCGCAAGACAATTTTTCCCAAATTGACCCTCTTCTCAAGCAAGTGGTTGCTGAAGTCTTGTACGAGTCACGTCTAAAAGAGGAGAAGACCAAGAATGACCCCCAAGCGAAAAGTGTCACGCGCAAATGGCCATCCCTCAACGAGCAACGAAGTCTCAGGTGAGGGCATCACTGCCAATCCAACTACGATACCGGTCATAAGTAATGAATTTCCAAACTAATAAGATGCTTGTTTTGATTGTCGCATGAGGTACATTAGATGCCGCATGAGAGTAGGTCATGGAAAGGGATAGGTTTCATCTCACACATTCGAAAGATAGAGTTGCAAAGCGTAGGTATCAAGAAAAGTAAATTGTATCTAGATGCTATACGACAAATTCGTACATAGCATAATAGCGTTCCAAGGTATTGTCGACTCTCCTTTTCATGAAAATAATAGATAGGTATTTCCCCACATTGAAAGTATGTTGTAGCTTGCACACTTGACGGATTGCATGATAAGTAATCTAGCCTAGGGGAAATTCAATCTCGAATCTCTAAGATCTTTGCCCAAGCTCTCGCTAATATCACGAATCTGTTAGTTTATTGGGATCTTGATGATGTGCGTAATTAACACAAATGACGACCATAAGGATGAAAACTACGATGCCTTGAGTTGCCCGATAGCGACTATGTTTATCAATCCTATTCGGGGTTGGGCTAGATGCAACAACAACTCTAGGACAAATGAAGAGCTCAAGGATTAGGAAACCCTAAGTCAAAGGAAAGATCGATGCTTTTGTACTTGTTGGAAAGAAGACAGGGTTATCGATTAATGTAAGTGATTAATAGAACTTATGTCTTGTACAATGTTTGAAACCTTAACATATGCCTTAGCCGAAAGAAGGGTGTGTTAAGTAAAATTTACATAGAAGCGTTCTTGATCCCAAGGGGGAGAGCAAATATACGATGGAAAGGTTATCGCGACTATTCTTGTAATGTTTGGAAAAGAATACCATTGTTTTTGTTGATTGATCGATCAACACCCTAAATGCTTTTACAATCAACTGATTGCTAGATTGAGGTTTGAATGATTATTCCAAGCGCTTGTGATTGATGGTAAATGCATGGTAGGGTTTGTGATGACAAGTTGCCATGGAAAATAAAAGAATGTTTTCTTGAAAGATAATATTAAGCCGATTGCCTTGATTGTGCTTGATTTTTAACTAGATTAATTAAGGAAAGGATAATTTGCACGGGTGTATCATCTCCAAGTTCGCACCGCGGATTAACTCGAGAGGGCACTACTCGATTCACGGGCCGAAGGTCTAGTAGTAAATAGGCCAACCACGGAAAATGTGTCTCACTCTTAGGCCGCTTCGGGTCAGATGGAGCTCTGAATATCCCTTACCTAGTCTGGAACAGGGTTGAAGACTGCCGTGAGCCCAGGGTTTGTGGCGTTTGAAGATCCTATTCTAGATAATGGATGGAAATTATGGTGCCATGTGATTTGGACCGGATACTTCTACAAGGCAGAAGAGATATATAATTTCTCCTGTATGGGCAATAAACAAAGATTAACTTGAAGATAAGTTAAGGAACTTGTTTGACAAAGAGGTTGCTTGCTCTGTATTCGTGTTGTGCCATAAATTATGCGAACGAATCCTGTTCCTTAAAAGGCTTAATTAAGAAAATTGATTTTAAATGTCACACATAAATGTGATAGGACCTAATTAAATAACTAAAGAATGCCTATTGAGGGAAGCGGGTGGGCGGAACCCAGACGGGTCCATCCTACGGCAGGGTGGTCCTAGAGAATTGGGAGACTTCTCATAAGGTTTTATGGACGATCGATCCTTAGGAATTGTTAGGTTAGAACCCCGATTCATACCGTTTTAGGGGATTGGAATGGGACTATGCCCTAAGGCAGAGAGGTTGAGCGAGGGATACCTTTTGTTTTCCATTTTCCTTGAACTAAGTGCGGCATGGATTTGCTTTAGAATTGGGTATCTCTGCAAAAAGCAGGATGACCAGGACCTGACGCTAGAATGTTGTTAGGAGACCTTGACCTCTAGGAATCCAGATTTCAGGTCGATCCTAGTGGGTTCGGCTACGAATATTCTGTTGCGAGGTGGACTTGAGAAACCCTAGGCAACAAACCCCGTAACATTCCATGGGAGTGCCGGGCGGCATCGCTTAGACTCGTCCCTCGATCGACCACTAAAAACGTATATGGACAGTCGATAGGCGGGCACGTTACAGTTGGTATCAGAGCAAAACTTCGTAATGATACGTGATTGATTATTGTATGGTTTGTAGACATATCCTAAATAAAATAATCTAAGTGGTATGGCTTGATTGTTAGGCATCTTTTACACCCACGAATGCTGACATGCAAGAGAATAAATTCATTCTCACGCAACATAAGGCACCCAAGTTTGGTGGAGAAGGAATAGACGTCGTAGCGGAGGCGGAGGTATGGATTGAGTCGATGGACGATTATTTCTCTACTTCGGAAAACTGCTGCTACCAATCAAGCAATGATAGCCAAACTTAAGGTAGTTGGCTAGGCTCGGGTATGGTGGAAGCAATGGTGCAAAGATCAAGGTGTTTCTGAAGCCGCTGTCACTTGGGCTCAGTTGAAAGATGTTGTACGCGGACGATACCTTCCGCTAACCTACCAGACTTTGAGGATGAATGAATTCTTCAAGCTTGAGCAGTTGGAATTGACCTTGGAAGCCTACTACTTGAAGTTTGTAACCCTACTAAAATACGCATCACCTATGGATATTGCGCAGCAAGTATCCAAGTTTTGCCATGGCTTGAACACTCCTCTAAACCATTGTCTCGAAACAGTGCATCTAACGGACTTGCAAGTTGCATTACTTCGAGCGAAGCCAATTGTCCAAGAACTTGAACCGGGCAATGGTGACAAAAATGATTTCTGAGATCAGGGCAAGAGATGCCACACGTGCGGAGAAATAGGGCACATCCGTAGGAGACATCCCAACCGTTGATGCTTCCACTGCAATGAGCTAGGGCACGTCTGAGTAGACTGCCTTGACTTAAGTTTAGAAGATATTGAGCCTCCAAGAAAACAAAGCTACACAGGCGCAGTCTATGGATATATAGAGGAATCAGATGAAGACAAAGACCTAGAACCCACTACACCTTATCAAGATGACTAGAAATCCTAGAAGTTTTATTGACATGTAATAGAACTTATATTTGGAATAAATCCTACTCTTGTACCTACAATTAATTGCAATAATATGAGTTGCACTACTTGAGTCATTACTAGTAGCGCAACGGACGCATGGTGGGTCCTAACCCACAGACCTTAAGCCCCATTAATGCTTGTCTTCCCTAGTTCTTCCGAGATGAGGACATCTCGAGTTCTCTAAGGGGTTAAGAATATAATATTCCTCGCTCGCACTGCATAACTCCCCTCTCTCCCCCTAATTTTCATAAGAAAATAATTGATTTAAAAAAAATTACACTCCCCTTGTCAATGCCGACAGCTGGCGGAGAAAGGGGGAGACAACGTGATGACAACATGGAAGGGGGAGAGGAGTCACCAACGTGGAAGACGACGGAGGAGAAGACGTCAATGATGACGCGGGGGAGGTAGCCAATGGGGAAAACAAGGGAGATGATGACGATGGAGAGGGGGGAGGCCTACCACCCCCTCCCCCCTTGGGCATGACGGCCAGATCATGGGCAGTTGGGAGGCTGCGAGCCCCCACCACCATGCAGAATAGGTAGTGGTCACTACCACCACCACTCCACCTTTTTCCCATGTTTCCCCCTCCCCTCCCCCCCCTCCCCCCCCCAAAATAATAATCCCCTGCCTATTATTAAAACCCCCCATCGTAAAGGAAAAAAGAAAAGTACCACCTCTTCCCCCCCTTGCTGCCAATCTGCTAGCGAGAGAGAGAGAGAGAGAACGAGAAAGAGGAAGAGAGAGGGAGAGAAAGGGAGAGGTGAGAAGAGAGAGAGAGACAAAGAAGGAGAACAAGAAGAGGGAGAGTGATAGAGAGAAAGAGAGAGAACCTTCCAAGAAGGTTCTCCTTCTCTTCCCCTCCTTAGAGGGTGGCCACATGCATTTTCTCTTTTCCTTCTCCCTGAGCTCATCCCCTAACCCGCAAGCCGATTTTCCCTAAATGGCCCTCTTCTCGAGAAAGTGATTGCTAAAGTCTTGTGCGAGTCGCGTCTAAAAGAGGAGAAGACCCAAGGATGGCCCCCGAGTGGAAAGTGTCACGCGTAGATGGCCATCCCTCACTGAGCAACGAAGCCTCAGGTGAGAGCATCATTGCCAATCCAATTGCGATACCGATCGTAAGTAATGAATTTCCAAACTAATAAGATGCTTGTTTTGATTCCCGCATGAGGTACATTAGATGCCGCATGAGAATAGGTCATGGAAAGGGATAGGTTTCATCTCACACATTCGAAAGATAGAGTTGCAAAGCATAGGTATCAAGAGAAGTAAATTGCATCTACATGCTATGCGACAAACTCGTACATAGCATAATAGCATTCCAAGGTATTGTTGACTCTCCTTTTTATGAAAATAATAGATAGGTATTTCCCCACATTGAAAGTATGTTGTAGCTTGCACGCTTGACGGATTGCATGATAAGTAATCTAGCCTAGGGGAAATTCAATCTCGAATCTCTAAGATCTTTGCCCAAGCTCTTGCTAATATCATGAATTTGTTAGTTCATTGGGATCTTGATGATGTGTGTAGTTAATACGAATAACGACATAAGGATTAATACTAAGATGCCTTGAGTCGCCCGATAGCGACTATGTTTATCAATCCTATTCGGGGTTGGGCTAGATGTAACAATAGCTCTAGGGTAAATGAAGAGCTCAAGGATTAGGAAACCCGAAGTCAAAGGAAAGACCGATGCTTTTGTACTTGTTGGGAAGAATGTTGGGGTATCGATTAATGTAAGTGATTCATAAAACTTATGTCTTGTACAATGTTTGAAACCTTAACATATGCCTTAGTCGAAAGAAGAGTGTATTAAGTAAAATTTACATAGAACCGCTCCTAATTCCAAGGGAGAGAGCAAATATGTGATGGAAAGGTTATCATGACTATTCTTGCAATGTTTGGGAAAGAATACCATTGTTTTTGTTGATTGATCGAACAATACCCTAAATGCTTTTACAATCAACTGATTGTTAGATTGAGGTTTGAATGATTATTCCAAGCTCTTGTGATTGATAGTAAACGTATGGCAAGGTCTGTGATGACAAGTTGCCATGAGAAATAAAGAAATGTTTTCTTGAAAGATAATATTAGGCTGATTGCCTTGATTGTGCTTGATTTTTAACTGGATTAATTAAGGAAATGATATTTTGCACGGGTGGATCATCTCCAAGATCGCATTGCGGATTAACTCGAGAGGGCACTCCTCGATTCACGGGCCGAAGGTCGAGTGGTAAATCGGCCAACACCGGAAAATGTGTCTCACTCCTAGGCCGCTTGGAGTCAGGTGGAGCTCTGGACACGCTTTGCCTAGTTTGGAACAGAGTTGAAGACTGCCGTGAGCCTAATGGTTGTGGCGTTGGAAGATCCTATTCTAGATAATGGATGAAAATTATGGTGCCATGTGATTTGGACCGGTTACTTTTGCAAGGCAAAAGGAATATATAATTTCCCTTGTATGGGCAATAAACAAAGATTAACTTGAAGATAAGTTAAGGAACTTGTTTGACAAAGAGATTGCTTGCTCTGTATTCGTGTTGTGCCATAAATTACGCGAACGAATCCTGTTCCTTAAAAGGCTTAATTAAGGAAACTAATTTTAAATGTCACATATAAATGTGATAGGATCTAATTAAATAACTAAAGAATGCCTATTGAGGGAAGGGGGTGGGCAGAACCCCAACGGGTCCATCCTACGGCGGCAGGGTGGTCCCAGAGAATTAGGAGGCTTCTCACAAGGTTTTACGAACGACCGATTCTTAGGAATTGTTAGGTTAGAACCTCGATTTTATACTGTTTTAGGGGACCAGAATGGGACTATGCCCTACAGGCAGAGAGGTTGAGCGACACTTCCCTTTCGTTTCCTATTCTCCTTGAACCAAGTGCGGCATGAATCTGCTTCGGAATTGGGTATCTCTGCGTAAAGTAAGATGATCAAGACTCGACTCTAGATTGCTGTTAGGAAACCTTGACCACTAGGAACCCAGATTTTAGGTTGATCCTAGTGGGTTCGGGCCATGAACGTTCCGTTGCGAGGCGGACTTAAGAAACCCTAGGTGACAAACCTCGTAACATTCCATGGGAATGTCAGGTGGTGTCGCTTAGACTTGTCTCTTGATGGACCGCTAAAAACGTATCTGGATAGCCGATAGGCGGGCATGTTATAGTGCACTCGTATACCTGTATAGATTAGGCTCGGCTGCCCCATCTCACGACCCTCTCACACTCCCTCTTGTTAGCAGAGTATTTGTCAGCTCATGTGTGAGTCTGAGCTTGATCTGGGCTGGGCATTTTTATTAGGTATTTTAGGTTTTTTTCTGGTGTGGCATTTTATGCCAGTGGAGCATTTTATGCACCAGTCGGCCAGCATTAATGCTGGCCGACCAGCATTTATTGCTCCCCACTTTTCAGCCTATTTATACTCAGTGGCTCCTCCTCAGTCATTATCATCATCATCATCTTCACCATCTGCAGACTCTGTGGAGAGAGGAGCCAGTGCCAGTGCCCACGCAGCCAGTGACTCACTGTTGTATGCGACTGTCTCGTGTTCAGATATATGGATTCCATTTCCCGTGCATACATCTGAGTTCTCATCTGTATCGTGTTCTTTTCTTTTCTCTTTTTGTCTTGTGTTTCAGCAGTTTATTTCAGCACATGTTTATGCTTCCACCGCTGCCCGACTTCTGACATGGTATCCGTTTTCAGGATTTGTGTTTTTGCTGTGTTTTATTGCTGATTTCAGGACTGTTTTGTACCCCTGCTGCTCAGGCGACTACTGTAGCAGCCAGGCGACCTGTTTTGGGGCTGTTTTCAGCCTGCGTTTTTTGCAGTATTGCCATCGTCTGCTGCCTATGCACCCTCTGCTGCCTGCGTTTTTCATCTGCAGCTGCTGGCGACAGTTTTCTACCTGTTTTTCTCCAGTTTACAGCCTGCGTTTTGCTGATTCAACGTCTCTCGTGGCTGGGTGACTGTTAATTCAGGCCGTTTTTGCTGTTTTTGGCAGTTTTTGACTGATTTTTTGACTTTCTGCAGGAGATTTTGTCTTCTATTGATCACATTTTGGGTTATATTGCATGTGAACTCTCATTTTCTGCAATCTGTGCTTGTGTTTTGGTTGTGTTTCCTCTCTACCTTCCATATGGCTCCTCCGTGCACTTCCACTGATAATAAGTTACATGGACCTGATTATCTCACATGGAGTGCTATCATGAAAGCTTGGTTTGTGCAGAAGCGGTTATGGTACATCGTCTGTGGAGCTATTGCTCGACCTCTCCGTCCTTTTCCTCTTCCTGAAAACTTTGATGAGGACAATCATGAGGAAGCGGTGCTCACATGGGACTCGGACAATGCCCGTGCTTACTCGGCGTTGCTTCGGTGTATTTCTAAAGCGGTCTTACCGGCGGTTACCTCCTGTAGGACCTCTCCTGAAGTATGGCAAAAGTTGCAGCAGATGTACGAGGCACCTTCCACCATGCGGGCCGTCACACTTTATGGCCAGCTCCAGCAGATGAAGTTTGAGCCGAAAGATACTATTCAGTCTTTTCTTCTTCGTGTTACGCAGGTACAGGACCAGCTTCGGCACATGCAATCTGCTCTTCCCGAGGCGCATCTCGTCGGGACGGTCCTCTACAAGCTCCCCCCAGAGTTTGATGGAGTGGCCAATGCTTTGCGGGCGCAGATATCATCGACTCCTGTCAGTTTTACACATATGACCTCGATGCTTCTTGAGCATGAGACATCCTTGAGATTACAGGGGTGGCTTCTGGCACATTATGGAGGTGAGGCTTATGTAGCTTCAGAGAGGGGTGACGGGAAGAAGAAGTCGAAGGCCCAGTGTTACCACTGTGGCAAGAAGAGACATTTGCGGAAGGACTGCAAGACGTTAGCGGCTTCCAGGAAGAAGGAGCAGAAGACGAAGCGGGACGTTGACTCTACCGATGAGTCCTCTCCTTCATCAGACTCCGACTCAGATCCTCCGCCCAAGGTGAAGTCCAAGGCGTGGAAGGGATCCTCTTCTTCGGATCGTGGGAAGGGCTTGGTGGCCTCTTTCTCGGCTGCTTTCTAGTGGTGGTGATGAGGTCATTCCTCACGACTCTCTTGTGCCAGAGAGGGAGTGTGAGCGGGTGTTCAGATGGGGCCGTCGTGCCTTATCTATACTTTTATACAGGTGCACAGGTTCCAGAGAGGGCCGTTCCTGACGCATCGACTTCAGTCTGGCGGAATCAAATCCTGGAGCTGGGATTGACATCCAGGTTCATGATGAGCTGGTTATCTGACAGAGAGCGGGAGGCTTTTGTCTGGAGCTCACATGAGGGGACACTTTGGCGGTCTGGCCAAAGGCGGGGACTCCATGGTCACATATGTTCAGAGGCATTTTTGACAGGATGGTCTTGTATGCTCTTGCGAGACATTGATGATGGACACAGAGACATGCTATGATCTTCTCTATTTTCAGGTGTTTGGTACGCTCGACATCGATATCAGGTTCTCTCCGAGGCACCTTGGTGGTGGCTTGATCACCCACTGCTTGGGTATCCATGGTTCTACTTGGTGGTTCTATGTTCTATAGTTTCTGATCCCTTTTCCTTGTACTATTATATTGTATCAGATCACTCATGATCTGAGAGAGGGTGTTAGCAGAGTATTTGTCAGCTCATGTGTGAGTTTGAGCTTGATCTGGGCTGGGCATTTTTACTAGGTATTTTAGGTTTTTTTTTGGTGTGGCATTTTATGCCAGTGGAGCATTTTATGCACCAGTCAGCCATCATTAATGCTGGCCGACCAACATTGATTGCTCCCCACTTTTCAGCCTATTTATACTCAGTGGCTCCTCCTCAGTCATTATCATCATCATCATCTTCACCATCTGCAGACTCTGTGGAGAGAGGAGCCAGTGCCAGTGCCCACGCAGCCAGTGACTCACTGTTGTATGCGACTGTCTCGTGTTCAGATATATGGATTCCATTTCCCGTGCATACATCTGAGTTCTCATCTGTATCGTGTTCTTTTCTTTTCTCTTTTTGTCTTGTGTTTCAGCAGTTTATTTCAGCACATGTTTATGCTTCCACCACTACCCCACTTCTGACACCTCTTTGGCACACCGGAGAGTTGTGAGGGATGACCGCATCACCTAAACTAGAAAGTAGCAAAGGAAGGGGTAATCAAGCCCTTCCTGTGGTCTAAAGAATTGGATTCCTTCCGTGCCGTGGACTTCTCCTTGGCGAAGGATCGGAGTCGGAGTTTGAGGAAGAGGATGATACGTCGGCAGAGTCCACAACCCGCTTCTTCTTTTTTCGTGAGGCTGCTAACTCCTTGTAGTCCTTCCGTAAGTGACCCTTCTTACCACACTGATAACATTGGGTCTTCGACTTTTTCTTCCGGTCACCTTTCTCTGAAGCTGTAAAGGCCTCACTAGAGTCGCCATAATGAGATGAGAGTCTCCCCTGTAAACGGAAAGATGTCTCATGCTCAAGCAACATCCAGGACATATGTGTAAAGCTCCTGGTGTGGAGGATGTTTGCGCCCTCAAAGCATTCGCCACTCCATCAAACTCTGGGGAAAGCTTGTAGAGTATCGTGCCCACTAGTTGTGCCATTGAAAGGGCAAATTGCATGTGTCGAAGTTGGTCCTATTCCTGTGTAACATGGAGCAAAAATGATTGAATGGTGTCCTTGGACTCAAACTTCATTGTTGAATCTGTCCATAAAGGGTCATAGCACGCATGGGGGAAGGAGCCTCGCACAACATCTGAAGCTTTGACCATATTTCGAGTGATGTCCTACAGGAGGTAACCGTCGGTAGAACTTCTTTAGAAATACACCAAAGCAGTGCAGAATACGCATGGGCATCATCCGAATCCCATGTGAGCATAGCTTCCTCATGGTTGTCCTCCTCAAAATCTTCGGGAAGAGAAAAAGGATGTTGAGGCCAAGGAATAGCTCCACACACAATGTACCAAATTTGGTTCTGCACAAACCAAGCTCTCATCACAACACTCCATGTAAGATAGTCAGGTCCATGTAACTTATCATTTGTAGAAGTGCATGGTGGAGCCATCTGGAAGGGAGTTGCTACAAAATGAACAAAAACCAGTCAAAAACTGCCAAAAACAACAAAAACGGCCTATACAAACACAGCCATGGTTAGGGGCAGAAAACCAAAAAACGCAGGCTGGTGTAGCATGGAATGTAGCAAACTGACGATGACAGGCTGAATTCTAGGCACAGGCTGAAAACACAGGTTGCTGGTCTGAAAAACGAAGGCCTGATCAGCAAGGGGAAGAAAGACCTTTAATCAGCAGAAAAATTGCAGCAGGAACCAAGATTCTGCAAGCTGATACCATGTTCGAAGTGGTGCAGCAATGGAAGCATAGACAAGTGCTGAAATAAACTGCTGAACACAAGACAAAAGAACAAAAGAACATTGCAAAGGAAGAGAACTCAAAGATGTGCTCGGGAAATGAAATCCATATACCAAGCACGAGAATGATGCGTACAACAGTGAGTCATTGGCTGTGTGGGCATCGGCATTGGCTCCTCTTTCCAATAGGAAGACCACGTGAAGGATGATGATGACTGAATGTGAAGAGGAGGAGCCACTGAATAAAGAGGCCCAGAATATGCCAAATATGGCAGCTGGTCGGCCAGCATTTAATGCATGGATAGCCTTTTTAGTCAAGGCAGCAAACAATTCCTATGGACAACAAACGATTTCTCTATTATCCAATCATCGAGGTTATTCTGGGGGTGGTTCATTCTTTCAAAGTATGGATGCCACTGTACTTGGCAATGGTGGAATGCACTATACAGCTGGTTTACAGCCACCTTTCCAGGCTGACAGAGGAATGTGTATGGGATGTAGCCTGAAATGCATATTGCTATGTATGGTGATGTGGACGTGCAGCTAGGAATGCATTGGGGATTGGAACCACCACCGATGGGCAACATAAAGGATTACAAAGGAGCTGAGACGGGTGAAATTTGAGATCTTTAGTGATGTGCAGGATAGGATGAAGGCTTTGACTTTTAGTTTGATGCAGTTTATCTAGCCATAACTTTACTGAGCATTCAGTAGTACACAAAGCAACCCCTTTCTTGAAAAGGAATGCACTGTATGGTGATCTACCTATTGATGTAAGGCAAGCTACTAGCAGCTTGGGGTGCATTTTAAATAGGCTTTCTCTTCTCAATGGCTCACAAATACATACTTTTGAAGTGGATGTGAAAGTACGTCGCACAAATTGGATGCAATGCATTGTGTTGATGTGATAGAGTACACCAATAAATTTGGGCCAGATTTGTTGTTAAGTAGCTCTTTTTGTGAGGTTGCATGGCAAAAATTAGATAGAGACCTATTGTTGTGGTTTATCTAAATAATTTGTGACT
The DNA here is from genome assembly GCF_053477565.2 of Lygodium microphyllum. Lineage (NCBI taxonomy): Eukaryota > Viridiplantae > Streptophyta > Polypodiopsida > Schizaeales > Lygodiaceae > Lygodium > Lygodium microphyllum. The sequence continues at coordinate 103,152,731 of NC_141150.1, read as the reverse complement.
ATTGTACGAAGATAAAAGTGACTAGCACGACACAATTGACTGAAAATGCAAATGTAGCCTTTGCATTGATGAAATGTCATGTTACATGATTTAAAGGTAGTAATGTTGCCACAAAAGATAATTTTGAAAATAAGGGCAGCAAGACTCAAGCTAAGGGTAACAAGTCAAAATCCTTCTATAAGTTGAATCCTTCAATAAGTTGAATAAGTAGGGAATCAATCCGAGCCATCCTACTAGGTAGGTAGGTAGGGCAAATGCCATTTGGTAATATCAAAACCTTCGTCGAAATGAAAGCTTTGTTTACTGCAAATAAATGCTTGTTTGTGAAGGCCCACAATGCAAGTTTGAAGACCATGTCGATGACAACAAGGATCAGAGGGCCAAGAAGCCTAAACCTATTGCAATAATTAATACTTGCTCTTGTTGGTGAGCAACCGAATGGAGATGATACAAAGCTATGCTATGCATGGGGCAAAGTCAGTGATTAGCATGCTTTGGTTATCTTTGATGTTGGCCCTTGGGGCTTGTGGCAACTTCATTTCTCTAGAACTAGCAACCAAATTGGGCATTTGAGATGATAAGATGGGGCTTGTGGCATTTTCATTTCTCTAGAATCATTGACCAAGTTGGGCATCTGAGATGGACCCCATGGATGAGGCTAGTTTGGCTTGTTTCGAAAAGCTAGTTACCCTATCATTGGAAAACTTTGTATTCATTTGTAGGCCCCAAGTTTGGGTATCGAGGGAATGAAATTGAGTGAAAACCCTAAAGTCTTCTAAAAAATTGAAGAGAAATTTAAACAATTTTGAGAAATTTTTACATTAACAATGCTTGATGTTGCGCCCAATGCCAAATCAGGACCCAATTCAATGGCCATTGAATTTGGCTGAAAAGTTATGAGGGCTGGAAATTTCAGCATGAGTTGGGTAGTAGCATAGTAGAACGACAATTTCCAATGTTCTTGACTATGATGCCTACATTTTTTTCCAGTTTAGTATCAGTTTGCTTTTGTCACTTGGTTGTGCAATCGAAGACGATTGCAAGGATTTCAAGGGGGAGGTCTGTCACGAGAATGTGTATTTTTTAATGCTTAGCTTTTGGCATTATTAAGTTGTGCACATGTGAGATACACATGTGAATTTGCAAGTTAGTTAAGTGATAGTGAGACCTTAGTAAACCCATGGATCAATGGGTAACATTGGCAAAAGTTGTAATAAGTCATGTGCGATAGGTACTAGGTGGTACCTAGTATCAAAACTTGACCTAGAGGCTAGAACATTTAATTAGCCATTAGTGTCAGTGGGGTGACATTAGGGAATTGGCATTAATTAATTAATTAATGCTAGATCCGGTCTAATGAGTGCTCAAGGTCACTTGGATGATATAGTGACCTAGCCAATTTAATTGTTGGCTAGTCACATTAATTTTTTGATCCATAAATAAATAATTTTTAAAGAATTAATATTTTGAAAATTAATTTAATAAAGTCGGATAATGCTGAAAATTGTTTTGGAAGGTTGCCACTATGCAAAATTGCCCATGCAAGTGGAAAAACATTTTTGAGGTACACACAGAGAGAGAGAGAGAGAGAGAGAGAGAGAGAGAGAGAGAGAGAGAGAGAGATTGATATTTTGTATGGAGTCAGATTTGTAAGTATTGGGCTAGCAAGGAGTTGTTGTTTCCAAAGGAGATATTACGTAGCACATGGAATATCCCATTGCTTGATTCAATATCCTCTTGAATTCATGGTAGGTTTATGTATTGGAAATCTTACGGTAGCCTCTTCATGTGTGGATCCAAGTGGCACAATCTATCATGATTAGTATGGTCTCTTATTTCCTACCCTTGCTTCCTTGGACCAAGATGTCTCTCTTGGAATTGGTGTAGCCTATCCGTTTTATGTTATGGAAAAAGAAAGGCAATCATTTGGGTTAGCTGTGGATATCTTAGTTGCATATTACTACTTTAAAATGGTTGGGTGAAGCTGCATTATTGAATATTAATATTCACATGATAGCTTTGAGAATGACACTTTTGCAAGCCCTTTGCGTGTAGACTCATCCTTGGACTGATGTTGCAAAATTCTTTATTGAGGAGACTCGTATCTCCCATGGTTGCATGGTTATCCAGCCATCTTGGTGGCATGTGATGAATTCTATGAGGCCTCTTAAATTGCCGTAGTCATTTCTTCTCAATCATTTGATTGCCTTTTAGCAAGAGATACTTCATTTTATAGTTTGGCATCCTTTGGAAATTGCCTTTTAGCCGACCGGTCACTGAGAAAGCAAATATAGTTTGGCATGCCTGAGATAGTAGAGAGAAGTGGCAAGATAGATTTCTTCAATTGTGGAGGTTGAAGATTTCTTATCGAGGAAAAGTTTTTTTGTGGTAGCTACTTATCAATGATCTTCCTATTGGGGATATCCTTTGTGCTTGCAAGATCTCCTGGGACCAATGTGTCTTTTGCACTACTTGTGATGAGCGTCGAATCACCTCTTCATCTCTTGCTCGTTGGGGAGACAGATATGGAGCTTTGTTTCTTGTGCGTGGACCTCAATGACTTGTTAGCAGCGGATGCCCATCCATTCTTGGCTATTGGGCAAGATGCCTTCATTGTATTCTTTTTACTCGGATTATGCTTGTGCCTTTTCCAATTTCTTAAATGGACAGCTCTTTGGCCCATTTGACGTACCCGTAATGCCTTTATTTTCGACTCAGCCTTGGGTATTCGTGGTCATGTGGCCCGTATTCGAGGATTACTCTTATGGCAGGTTTCTTCCATGATTTCAGCAGATGTAAAGCTCCTTGATGTGGCCTTGGACATTGTTTGCTCTTCTCCAATTTTGCAGCCAACATGATATTTATGTGTTTTTTCATAGTAGCCCTTTGGTTTTGACTTGTGCTTGATAGGATTTTCATGGCTCGCTAAAAGGCCTGATGTGAGACTTGTATCCTTTTTGTTTAGATGATGAATGCTGGATGTAAATATTCTAACATTAATATACACTTATTCACGAAAAAAGAGAGTTTGAGGTCGATTCAACAATTCTATTGTACATAGGCTTGGTCTAGGATGAGAGAGAGAGAGAGAGAGAGAGAGAGAGAGAGAGAGAGAGAGAGAGAGAGAGATCATCGACAATTGAGAGAGTGTGGATGATGAAGGTGTCAGACTACCTACCTTTTCTCTCGCCTAGACTAGTTGTCACCCTCTAGGAAGTCTAGCACCCTACTTTCACTCAACACAGATTTGGTAACTTTTGCAGGCAGTTGTGTGGAGGTCCTGGTTTAACTGTCACCCTACAGGAAGTCCAACGCTCTATTTTACCCATTTTGGTAGCACACAGACTTGGGGATTTACTATAGGTAGGAACGCCCTGGAAACTACTGCAAGAAAATCTTTCTTGTCATACCAACAAGCACATTCTCCATACTTTAATCAACCATGAAAGGAAAAAGAACACCAAGAACCAATCTTCACACAACATCATATAATGAATCTCCCACGGATTTATCACAACAAAACTTTAACATATTCTTTATATTTTTCATAGAAACCATCAAAGAACCAAAATAACACAAAGGAATGTTCAATTTTGAATGGAATTCATCACAGAGTATTCATATTCTATCATTTTCATAGTCTTCATAGTCTTTCTCTCAATCTCTCACATGTATATACAATGCTTCTTCATAGAATCTGGCTCTCTCTCATGTACTATATCTCTTACGTATGCGCTCTCTCAATAGTACATGAGAATAACAAAGAATCACACTCAATATTATTCTCTTTGTTGTGGATACCCCTCCCAAGAGATATACCTGATATGAAGAGGTACCATAGCCATTATAGTGACCCTTGAGAGCTCATTAATGCCATTGTCACTTCAGTCTTCATCTCAAGTCTTCAACTACTACTTCTTTTACTTCTTTGAGCTATTAAGAGCTTTCATTATTCTCTTTTCAAGATTAGAAAATATCCCTAAGCTAAACATCCATCCATCATAACACTTACAAAAGCATTCAAAAGCTCAACAGTACACTAGGTCTATAGAAGGCATAAAAACCATATAGCTCAAACCAAAACCAACTCAACCCAATTTATTAGTTCTGCCTAGTGAATAGGCTATGGGTGGGTGCTGTTGTTCAAACAGACAAGGTTAGGGTTCAAATAGACTGTACCAGGCTGGGCATGCAGGGAAGCGGCAATTCAGTCAGCGAACATGCAGGATAATCCAATAGAGAGTGCACAGTCAGGGTGGGGCAGACATATTTAAGGCAGGCAAGCAGATAGGCTATGATAGGCAAGCTGCTTAAGGGCAAATAGACAAACAGGATTATCATCTTCTAATACATTAATACAATTACTATTCTTCTCCTCTTTACCCTTGCTCTTAGCTTCAATGGCTTCCTTCTCTTTCTTGCCTTTCTCTCTCCATTTCTAGTGGTGGATCCTATAGGTATGACTGCTTTGGAATCCTTGCAGCAGGGTGGTTGTCCTCCTTTGCAGGGGCAAGGGGGCATGTACAAATGTGAGATGCCTCAATAGGTTTCATGCACGCCTTGCCTGTAGACCAATAAGTCTTTTCAGAATATGCTTGGCAATGCAAATAATCTGATGAATGATTATGCGTGTGTGAATGAAGGAAAAGCAAGCTCTTTCCCTGATGGTGATCATATGTGTGGCTATCATGGGAGCATATATAGTGATGCAGTAGATTGCTGCCTTTCATGAGAGGTCAACCATTTTTTATTTTATGGGAGGGAATCCTGTGATTTCTCGTATTAGAGTATATGGTTTCAGTCAATGCTATTGAGTGATGATGCACGCCACACCAATGCTTTAGGGCCAATGCAAACCCCTCTTGTAGAGGAGATTTTGTTAGTAGATATGTCAGTTCATGGTTGAGTCTGTACATGTCAGTGGGCTAGGGCACTAGGATATTTTCCTGACTATTTAGGCATTTTTCTTGGCATTTTATGATGGTCATTTTAGCATTTATTCTTGGCCAACCAGCATTAAATGCTGGCCAATGTGACATGATTTATGGCCTCATTTTTGCCTATTTATTCAAGCTTCTTCTCCACATTATGATTATTCATCACTTGTTTGGTTCCGGTGGAGGGAGAGGAGCAAGTGCCAGTGACTCACATTGGTGCCGTCTCATATCTTGGCATATGGATTCCATTTCCCGAGTATCTCTTTGCTTGTGAGTTCCTTGTGTAGTGTTATTTTCTTTTGCAATGTTTCTCTTTCTCTTTTCTTTGTCTCTTGTGTTCAGTGGTTTATTATAACAGTTTTCGATGCTTCCATCATTGCATCCACTTTTGAAAGATTTATGATGGCCCTAAGGGGTTTTTTGAGATTCTTTTGCATTCTCCGAAAACGTAAATATAGATTCACTTCAAGCTGTGCTTACTAGTGAGTCGCGTTCTGCTTGTGAGGGTCAGGCATCTAAGGACACTCCTTGGATTTCTGTGGTTAAACTTCATGTTCAACAGGAAGCTCGTTTTATTCTTGCGCATTTAGCCTTTGATAATATCACACAAACTTTTCAATGCAGGGGTAAATGATTCTACTCAAAACCTCAACCTCAATCATCTCATGTGCCTATAGCTGGAGTGTTTGGCAAAGGTGCTTCTAATTTTGCTTTGAGATTTGATGCTCGTGGCAGGGTGCTGCCATCTCCAGATGCATTTTGTGCTCAACAGCATCAATCTCCTCCTTGTGCTTCGATTGCCCGATTGTAGGGGGCGGAAATTGTGTATGTGATTCATAGTGAAATGGAGAGATTTCAGGCCACTATATCTTGGCATATGGATTCCATTTCCCGAGTATCTCTTTGCTTGTGAGTTCCTTGTGCAGTGTTCTTTTCTTTTGCAATGTTTCTCTTTCTCTTTTCTTTGTCTCTTGTGTTCAGTGGTTTATTATAACAATTTTCGATGTTTCCATCATTTCATCCACTTCTGAAAGATTTACGATGGCCCTAAGGGGTTTTTTGAGATTCTTTTGCATTCTTTGGAAACTTTAATATAGATTCGCTTCAAGCTGTGCTTACTAGTGAGTCGCGTTCTGCTTGTCAGGGTCAGGCATCTAAGGATGCTCCTTGGATTTTTGTGGTTAAACTTCATGTTCAACAGGAAGCTCGTTTTATTCTTGCGCATTTAGCCTTGGCTCTCGTGCCTTTAAATGTGCTCAGGTGTGAACACACCTTAGCACTTGTACTTACACATATATATCTATCTAAAAACCTAAAGTGGTACACTCGTCATTGTACCTAAAATCGTGCTCACTCTTTGCTATTGCTCTCTCTCACTCTCTGTCTCTCCGCGCCTAATGAACACCTATTGTCTCAATTTTCGTGCCTAACCCGTCACTACAAAGTGGTATTAGAGCTGGTAAGAGACAGCTCAGATGTTGCAGGAGTCCCAGGTGGACTCGACAAGCAGGAGTTGTACTGTCGAGCAGTCGGTTGAGGCAGGCAGGATCACGACAAGTCCAATAGGTGACGACAGGTTCAGTGTGGACCAGTGGGCGCGACGGGCAGCAGCGGGGCTCACGGACGGGACCAGCAGGCAGCACAAGCAACGTCTGCAAGTGACGTCTACAAGGAGCAGCGACCAGGCGCCAGCGCGACCATTATGCAGGAGTCGCGTGACGGGCTCATGGTAGGTAGGCGCAGGCGACAACGGGTTTGTGGCGGGTAGGCGTAGGCGACGTCCAGTCGTCGACCTGCACGGGGTCAACAGACCCTGTCACACCTTTCAAAATCATTTTTTAAAAAGAAAAAAAAATCAACTTCTACCCCCCTTTCTTGACGGGGTTTCACGCGCTTGGCACAAACGGTCAGATTTGTGCAATTGTGGTCCAAAAAAAATTGGGGCTTTTCCCAGATTTGGGGAATGTGATGCAGGACAAGCAAATTTGTCTCAAAAATTGCAGAAATTTGTGAAATCTTGCCTCCGACATTTGGGGCTTTTCATGTACATGCACAAATTGGGCTGAAATTTACCCAATTTCTCGACATTGATGCACATTGGACACCATGCAATTTGGGGCTTTTGCAGTTTGGGCCAAATCTGTGCAGCATTTGGTCATTTTATGTACATGCAGGTTGAATTCCATGCAATTTCATATGTAGGTTGAAAGTGTTTTCCTTCATTAGGCCTGTCTTTAATAAGAAATATGGGCAATTATTTGTTAGTAATTAACAGTAATTTTGGCCTAGTTCCGCATTGCTTAACAGTTTTAAGAGCAAAGGGCCCTAGAAAATGGTGGACAAGATGAGGATATCATATGCTTGCCCTATTTTAGGCAGAAAACATACAAAAGCAAGGTAAGATAAGCCAAATCAATCACAAAAACAATAGATTCTTTGTGGAACAACTACAAACAAGAGTACCTGCTTATGCTTTGACAATTAGTGTCCTCAAGTCAATATGATCAGGTTGAATAACATTGGTCTTTTGTTTATACGAACAAACTTTCTCCTATTACTTAGAAGCAAACAGCATAATACATTTTAGAGGTACAGAGTGTAATATACCCTTGCCTGCCTACTGTAGGGTGGACTGGAATATTTAAAGAAGCTTAAAGATATAGAACAGGGAGAGGAATAGACATTGTGGTTGATGATACAGTTAGAAATGCTATGATCATGCTTGGCTAGAATGAATGCGGTGTCCAAGCAGCAAGGAAGGCCTTTTGCTGCTCCATTGCATGATGTGCTGTAACTGTTTATCTTGCCCTAATGGGCCCAGAGTTTGTGAATAAGATTGACCATATACGGCGCATTGTATTTACTTAAGACTATGCCAATCATCAATACTGCAATGAAGGGGCAGCTCAAATGTGTGAGGCCTGATCATTATTTGATGAGGCTACTCTTCATGAAATGGCTTATGGTGTGTCCTCATAACCAAGTGCAGATCTGGTATCTGTGGCGTGCCATCATTACTTCAGCTTTGACTGTAAGGCTTCTTGTCAATGCATGTAAACTCAAGTCCCACATGAGGATTCAATCAAAATGGTGATTCCGACTCCTATTACTAGAAGTCTCAAGTGGTGGAGACATTCTTCATCCTCTTGACAATGCAGAGTGGGCCAAATTTGAAGGACAGCATATGAGTCTTCTTGACTACTTGCTCGAAACTGTGCTTCATAATATGGAATAGACCTCTTGTGCTTTTGTGGAGTGGTTATTGATCGTTCCAAAACTTGGAATTTGAACGAACACTGTTGGCTTCAATTAATAGGGGAATGGCTTTACCAGTAAAAACTGCGTCCTCTGTCCAAATGCAGTTGTAGTGTCCTCGTTGATCATTATAAATTAGGTTTCATAGCAAAGTTTCCGCCGGCAGTTTAAATGGACACTTCTTTTATATGCACTACTTAACTGTTTCTGAAATGCAACAGCTTCGAGTTTCAAAAACCTGTTTTCTAAACAAAGAAGTTAGGGATTTATGATGGTGTTTGAGATCATTCAAATTCATATCCAAGTGCAGGAATGATGCCAAAGCTTTGGAGGATTGGGCAAGCACAAAAAATGCACAGACAATTGTCTCCTTTAAGTCAGAAAACGGGGAAGTGGAATCTATTCTGAAGGATATCTCTCAAAGGGCAGCAGAGGGAAAATTTCATTACAGCCGTTTCTTTGCAATTGGTTTGTTTAGACTTGTTGAAAGGGCAAATGCAACAGATCCAGCAGTATTAGAGCAGGTATGGATTTTAAATCACTGTTTAGAATTGCTGATTTGGCAAAACTAGCTTTTTAAGTACTTAAAGGATCTTTCACATTTGTTCTGTTCTTACTGCATGATGTGCATGGACATTTAAAGATCTTTGCATAGGTAATCAATTAGGTAGCTCACTACATTTTAGACTTGAGTAGCTGGAAAGAAGACAAAATGGTGCTTAAGGTATTTGGTATATATAAGAAAGTGCTGTTAGGGACTGGTGGTTTTGAGAAACAAATCAGCCATCCCCCAAGTGTATAGTGCACTATGCTACTAGGTTGTGCTTCTTACGGCGACCATATTTAATGGAAGATGATTTACCTACTCAGTGTTAAAGATGATGTGTAGATGTCTATATGGGTCCAAGTAATTTGATTTGTCTAGTGATTGATCTGCATGACAGATCTGTTTTGTGACAAGAAGTATCTTGTGTCATTCATGTGTCTAGTGAACTTATGCAGTCTACATTTCATGAGGGATCATACATTTAGACTGAAATGTGCTTTAGTTTTTAGGTGGACAAATTATTTCACTATCCTTAAATACTAGATGCAAGGTGCTTTTTTTGGAGAAGCCTACTTGTAGGTGAAGTGGCTCTAGCTCTTGTGAGCTTATCCCCAGGTCATTCTTTTGTCTAGGATGCCTACTGCAAAAGGGCAGGTTCTTTGTTTGATGATCACTCTTTTTGTGGTCTTCCTTTTTGACATATTACAAGAGCTCTTGGGCTGCTATATTTTAGGTTTGTCTGGCTTGTTTTGAGGTATTGTGTGTGGCTTGAGTTGGCAGTGTGAGACTAGTGGCATAAGCTTTACTTCACCTTTTTCAGTGTTAAGATGTTGTGGAAGACCAGTACTGGGAGCTTTTAAAAGGCATGAGAGAACCTAAATGTAGGTTTAGGCCCGAGCTAGCATTTCATCCTATAGTGAAGAGTGGCTTTGCATGAGTCAGAATCTTGCATTGATGGCTACACCTTCAATTTGCTTGCCTCTTGTACAGCACTAAGTTATTTGATACAAATGCAGCATCATAATTGAAAACAGACTTGCAACATATTCCCAGAGTTGAGCTTTTCAGCTTAGACATGAAAACTTATAGGGCCAACATGTAGCGATTTGGAACCGTTTGGTCAAAGTTGATGCTCTTTGGAGGAACCTGGATCAAACACTTTGACCTCTAGGCCTATTTGGAAAAAGTGGCAAAATATTTTAGAGCAATTGGAAAACAACCATAGTATGAATTAGAGCTTTGAAGACACTTCAATGTGGTGGGAGCTGATTGATGTGGTTTTGAGCTGATATGGGCACTGATGGAACAGCTCAGGACCCCATCTGAGAGTATAGAGTTTTACCCTAGGTGTCTTGCTCATGTTTTGGGTGTTGCCTACTGACGATGATGTGGGTTTTACAGTGGTTGGAGTTGGCAGGTGACAGCAGCTGAAGGGTTACCAACAACAGCAGGTGACAACATTTGGGGTAGCATTTCATGTCGCAACAGCATTTAATGCATAATTTGCTGCAGGCGACCTGTTTTTGGGCATCTTCAGGGGCTGGAAATCAAAGAATTCTCTCCTATTGTTTCTCTATCTCACATACATGTATGTGGGTTGTGTGTGCGTGTGTCTGCGCGTGCGCGTGCAATTTGGCAAAGAAAATTGATGATTCAAGGCTCAATTTGGACTTGAAGTGTTGCTGTTGGGATTTTGCTGATCCTAGATATTTAACCAGCAAGGATCAAGGTTTGCATAGCTGCATTGGGATGTGTGCGTGCATGCCTCAGTGTTTTAATCTGTGGACAGCAGATTGGGTGAGATCTGGTGGTCTATAATAGGGCTGTTTGGCATGTAACAGGAGAAAACTTAATTTGGCTTTGCAAGATGCATTTTCAAGGGGTAGAGTTTTAGGTTTGCTGGTTGTACAGTACAGTAAGTTGTTTCAAAATTATGATGGATTGAGCCTTGATCTGCTAGAATTGAAGGGGATAGCAAACTTGGACAATTATCGAGTTCTCAGCCTGGTGTCTTCAGGAAGACTGCAGTTGAAGGGACATGGTGGGATTTTGAGTTCTCGGCTTGGTGTTCCCAATTGTAGAGCTTTGGCCTTTCCCAATTGTAATCAGTTTTTAAAATTGATGTGAAAAGAAATACTTCCAGGGGTACCAAGGATTTTGGGGCCAGTTGGTGTTGGCTTGTCTCTTTTCTTGAGGGCAATCCAGCCCAAAGTGGTAGAGTGCTCAATTTTCAATTTATCATTTACTTTTTTGCATTAAATGCTTGTTGTAATCAATTGTAAGTTAGGGTTCCACCACCCTTCCTAAAAAGGAAGGCTGGTTTTATGTTTCAATTTCCGGGATACGTTAACTCCCTTGAGTAGGTGGGCCCAAGGCACATGGAAGCCAAAATTGCAAGCAGTTGCTGAAATTGTTCTCAACTATGACAAGATTTAGTAAACATGTCTTCAAGCAGCGAAGAATCACACTATGATGGTGCATCAATCATTAAAGAGTCTAAAGATAAGCCGCTTGTAGAGAACAAGAAGTTGTTTTAGAACTGTGAGTGATCAATTTGCTGGAACTGAAGGGGATTTTAGTTGAAAGAACTTGGACGGATTTGGAGATCTCAAGCTGGTTTCCCTAGGGAAGATTTCTTTAAGGAACTTGGACAAGTTTCGAGTTCTCGACTTGGTTTCCCAATTGCTGTTATTAGTCGTGTGTCATGTACAATCATCTCCTACTTGTGAGGCTTAGTTTGTGTTAGATGGGATCATTAGGAGCTTTGACACTGTGTCTCTCATTTGTCTTAATGGAGGAGGCAACTCTTTCTAGAGCATGCATTTCTTTTTTAGTTGGTTTTAGGTGTATTCACAGTGGCTAGTCAGTTTCTAGCTTTTGCATTTCTTTTTTAGTGGATTTGGACTGTGTTCACACGAGCTAGTATGAGGCGATCAGCTGATCTAGTAGGTGATAGCATTTTCTTGATTGTTTTATGCAGGTTGGCCAACATTTTTAAGGTCAGTCTGACCAGGTCAACCATTAGGCATTACTTACTATTTATAGCAGGCCCAATCAATTGGTTGATTATTCAGAGGTTTTGCCTCCGTAGGTTTCAATGCACTCTGATATTTAGGGGTACTTCTTTGTCTTCTGGTGCTCCCTTTTGTTATTAGCGTGACCTATTGCCCTCACTAATGCCTTGGGTTGCGTGTAGGGATTGATTAATCCTCTTTTGTATTCGGCTTTCATTCAATTTGGTGCAGATTTTCTCCTTCATTCTCTTCTTTCATTGTAGTCTTTCCCTTCCCTTCTCTCTCTGTGTGTGCGTCTCCTCTTCCGTTGTGCACTCTCACATGGTGTTATTGCCAAAGTGAGGACTCTGAGGTTGTATGAAGAGAAGACCTCACTTAGCTTGTTGTTTGGAGTAGATCTATCGCAAGGAATGCAGATTTTCTGCATTGTTAAGGCCTTCTACAAAGTGTGCAAGGCAACTATAATTTCCCTTTGCATGGTGTAGCTGACTTATGCTCCGTTCGAGGCTCAAGCACACCAAAACACGAATTTTCTAGTGTACTCGTAGGTTCTTTTGAATAGTTATCAACTATCGGTTTAACAAGTCTGATTATAGATTGAGAAGATTGGAGACCTATTCTCCCCCTTGCTTTTCTACATCTTGATTAACTTTTAATCAAATGCTAAGCAAAGCATTAAATATTCACATCCTCGTGACAGTGGGCAAAGGTCTTTTGATGGTAGAGAAAGAGAACTTTGTTCACATCTCCCTTGCGATCCAAAGTTTATACACATGCATAAGGACAAAATCCTACAAACTCATACAAACTCATAAAGAGAAAAGATCACGCTCTAGAATTGAGTTGATCCCAAAGGGATGCTTAGTCCATTGTAGAACCAGTGCAAAAATACATAATTGGATGGGGAATCAAGGTAGTACCAAACTCCCACAAGTCAAAGGTGTCAAAGATACACTCCACTTTGCAAGACCAAAGAGAGTAGTTAGAATCATCAAGTCGATCTTCTTTGGGAAGAGAAGGAAGCATGAACATCTGAATAGGAGCCATTGTGGCTATACAAGGATCTATAGTACAAGCCCCATGAGAAAAATGTGCTCATGCAACTTGCACATATGAGGTGCAAGTTAGTTATTTCACAGTGTGGGATCCAAGACCTCGAGATATTAGTAGGTGCCAAAGGCAAAAATTGTAATAAGTTATGTTTGATATGTACTTGGTGGTTTTTGGTATTGGATTTGGTCCTAGACTAATTTATTGGCCAATCGATTTTTAAAATTAATATTCAGAAAATTAATTATATAAGCTGGATAATGCTGAAAAATGGGATTAGAAGGGTGCCACTTGGTAGAACTCGTCCATAGAATAAACTTTTTTGGGGCTGGTGGAAGTCTATTCTAGCCATTGCAAGAGAGAAGGAGATTATTAGAGAGCAAGGAGAGGCTGCTAATGTGATTTGCAGCCACGAGGGATTAGTCCTATAGCATGTGATAGTAGTTTGGAGTCCTCCAAGTGCAAGTGATAGCAACCCAAGGTTCTTCTGGTACAGGTGACATCATGTAGGAGGGGGCAGTAGCGTTTTTGGTGGCCCTAAGCTAAAGGTGACATCTTGCATGGCTATTTAAGCAAGGCAATAACAGTTTTTAGTCTTTCTCGCGATGAAACTCTGAAATTTCTCTTTTCATCATTCTCTCTCATCCCCCAGGCATCTCTCAAGTTATCTCAACAAAATCCAACCATTTGAGTCATCAAAGGTGGAGATATTGGAAAATCTCTGCTGAAAATCCTAATTTACAGCAGAAAGTAGGGTTTGACAGCCACCTCAAGATGGGTGCTCAGAATTGAGGGACTAGAACTTGAATTCTAGTAGCTAAAATTGAGGAATTTCGGCGAGATTCAAGATGCCAGCTAGCCAATATCAGATTTGGGGCTAAATTTGTCTTTCAAGGAGTAGGGTGAAGGCCAATTCCAGAGCAAACCAAGGGGCAAATTGGTTTGGAGGCTTGCTAGTCAATTTGGACAGCAAGTCACTTGGATTAGCGAAGGAGGTAAGAAGATCTTAGTTGTATTCCATCCATTTGCAAAAAAAGGTAAAGAAATACTGCAAGGGGTGCCGATTGTGGGGCCAACAAGTTGTCCATTGCCCAAGATTAAATGGTAACATTTGTATTTTCAGTTTATGTGAATTAATTGCTTGCTATAATTAGTGTTAAAGTAAGTTAGTACCACCCTATTTGAGGACCAAGGTTGGTTTCACCCACCGTATCACTATAGAGAAGAAACTCCATATGCTTTCTATTGATGATTCCTCTTTTGTGCAGGATCACATCAACAAGATGGAGGACATGCAGGATGAGCTTGCATCCCTTGACAGAACGACTTTATTGGAGGACACGACAATGATTCTCCTTACTAGCTCCGTTTATTTTGAAGGACAAAGAGCAACTCAATAAGCCTTTTACTACAAGTTTGGAAGAGGGCATCAAGGACACAAAGGCCAAGAAGAAGAAGAAGAAGTAGGTTAAACATTCAAAGTCTTCCTTGGGCTCCGAGATAAATTTGAGAAGCCTAAATGCCCACATTGTGAAAGGTTACTCATCTTGAGAAGAAGTGTTGGAAGAAATACCCTCACCTTCTTGCTGGAGTGAAGGATGGAGCTAAAACATTTGAGCCCTCCTCTACTTCTTCATGAGTTGTTACACACAAGTCGGTGTTTCTTCATATCCATGAGATGGAGGAGTCTTCTTAGCAGCTATCTCATTTTTACAAAGGCCTTATCTTATTGACAGTGGTGCTTTAAGTCATCTCACTCCTCATGGAGATTTGCTAGAGGATCTTTGCCCATCGAAGGATATAGTCTATTGGTGACATTTGGTTAGTGCCTATTAGTGGTGTTGGCACTTTGCCGTTGTTGTTTGACCATTAATTGGGGTCTGTTTTGGAAGTCCTACATGTTTTGGACTTTTTCATTCCTCTCTGTTTATGGCCTTACTATCCTCGGTACCTAGGTTGTCTTTACCGAGCAAGCCATCCTTATTGAGCATTCTTCTTTAGGAGCCATTTAGTGACAAGTTGGCAAGAGAGAGGGTTTATACGCTCCCTTCCCCTTTCATTGTGTAGGGTCCTCTAGAGTAGTCTTCCATTGCTGCATGCATTTTCAATTGTCTACCATTCCCGAACTGTCCACCGTTGTGTAACACTAGATCCAGGAAATCCTAGTCGTTAGATCCCACCTGATTTAAGTTTTCCTTTTGTCTCGAACCAAAGAAATGTAGATACCCTCTGTCCCATTGCTATGAGGTTATTTGATTTTGTATTCATTTTTATTGAGCACACATTTAAAGCTATCAAGGTTGGGGACTCGTTGGAAAGTCAATGTGGAGACATGAAACCAAACCAAGATCCAAAACTTGGAGAATCACCCTACGCGAGAAAAGCTTATAAAGAAGTAGAGACTATCACTATATGGATCAAGAATTTATTTGATTAGATAGTAGAGTTTGAGATAGTGAAGACCAACGGGGAGTTAGCTAGAAGATTTCAATTTTGAGGAGTTCAATGCCATGTTACTAGAGTAGCTTTGGCTCATGGGCTGACCGGTACAATCTCATGTGGATATGGAGGATCTAGCTCTAGCCCGAGCGATAATCTCTTATATTTACTCATGAAGATGTTACTAGAGCAGCTTTGGCTCATGGGCCAAGTGGTACAATCTCATGTGGATATGGAGGGTCTAGCTCTAGCCCAAGCAATAATCTATTGTATTTGCCTATGAAGATGTTATCGATGTCTATGTCAAGGCCTAGGATGTTTGGATCGGCTAAGCTTTTAGTGCTCGATGAATTAGTACTCCCTATCTGTGTGTGAACTATGGCGGTGAGAGACTCTCTTGTGTGGACTAGACTGCAATTACTGTACTGAGGTCTCCTCTAGACATATGTCATAACAACCATATTCACCAGCATGCAAAGTAGGTTTCATTCACTACATGCTATACATATATATATGTTCCCAAAACCATTTACAGATTATAGTATGAAATTTTCACAACAATTCTCTGTGCAAAATTGAAGCAATTTCTAGCCACAAACATCCTCAAATCACATTAGACACGTGTCATGACTCGTAGAGAACAATAATGATCACATAGGCATAAATGCTTGCTCAAATTTCCATAACTGTAATAGATAGTTTTCAGCCAGTTCAATGTTGTAACCAACAATAAATTATGTGTGTAATCTGAAATATTTTAAGCTCAAAATATCTTCAAAACATCTCTGACATATACCATAACCTTGGGGGTTCAATGCAAATACATACAAGCATCAACAGCGGTGTATGTGACTAGTAGCAATGTCAGACAAGCCTCTTACAGGCTGTAAACAGCCAGCCCACTGTATAACCAGCAGTGAATTCAGTCCATATTTAGGGTATTTCCAGCCCACAACATCCAAAGAACATCCACATCACATCCCCAGTAAATATGGAAAAGATCCAGGCTTTTGTAGGTACCAAACAAGCATCACAGTGCTTCAACTTTCAAGTATTAACTGTCATACATTCAACGACAGATTTCAGCTTGCTCTTGCCTTCCACATCTAAGTTTTAAACTCCTCAAAACCATGCCCAAATGCATGAGAGTGAAGGAATTTACATTATCAAACATTTCGTGTCATTGTCTATGCTTATCATAGGGCATCTATGGTAGAGAGTCATCTGACATATCCTATCAGGATGAGGACATACATAAGTATCATGGATAGCATACCACACCGTTTCAGACCTAAGAAGGCTATTATGTAGCCTGATATGCATCTCACCAAGCTCATAATCTTTGCTCCAAGAGGTAAACATGATGCCTATTATATAGTCCAATGGCAATACTTCCCATCAAGCATTTGATGAAGACAAGAAAGCTTCAGTCAACCTCACAGTGATCTGCTCCAGATTCAATGCTACTGGTTATCTGTTGTAATTGAGCACAATCAGTGCTGAATACACTATTGAAATGATCAAGGCACGTGCCAAATGCCAAGCCTCAGTAGGGCTACTCAACCAAGGCATTAATGCTCCAAGCTTGATGTTTATCATGAAGAAAGCAATGCTTGTTGTTTTGTTTCATGTTGCCCATTTCTTGCTAAAAAATAGGTGCAGTTTTCAGAAATTGGAAATTTTTACTACTACCTTTATAGAGCTCAATGCTCATTCAAATGGACCCACACATATGCCAAGAGATCTACTCGAATAGCCTTAGCAATCTCTGAGCTAAACTCTCAAGCTAATCATACCTTTGAAGTAATGTAGATGGTTGTCACACATGAACTTTTGCAAGACTTCAATCTCTAGCTCCTCGCAACTCCAATGCTGTGCTTTCGGGCTTCACAAGTCATTCATAGATCATGGGGGTTTATGGCTCTAATACCATGTTAGGAGAGAGAGAGAGAGAGAGAGAGAGAGAGAGAGAGATTTATGAAAAAAGAGAGAGAGAGAGAGAGAGAGAGAGAGAGAGAGAGAGAGGCAACAGGAGCAATCAGCTCTCAATGTTCATCTTCATTATTATCACACTCAAAAGTACAAAGTACATCTAGCTTGGATCAAGTGACTAACCACTGACGAACTCTCTAACTCTAGTTAAGTCAGCTATTGACTTATTCAAGACACACACATGATTGACAGCTACACATACCGCTGTTATGTCAGTAGATAGTAGGTAGATTGTGAAGCGCTTCAGTGTTCTAGAATAGCTGTAGTTTTGAGGAGCATGTCACGAAGTCATTGCATCTCAAGGAGGAAGAGGCCAAGGCATTGTTGATTGGTAAAATCTATGATTCTGGATAGTGATCCAAATCCGTCTCTAACAGATAGTGGAAAGGGCCTCGGACCTCAAAATAAGTTGGGTAGCAATAGATATAATGCTTCTTTTGTCTCTGGCTTTAACTAACATATTTGGCATATGTTCTCCTTTGGTGGGATGGATGTGTATCTGCTAGCCTCAATTGCCAATTCACGTGAGGAGGTGTGCAGTTGGTCAATAGTACACTTGATCCCATGTGTAAGGCAGGGTGTCCATGTATCTCAAGCAAACAATAAATCCATCATCTGTAGTATGAAAAAAATGCTCACGGTAGAAACCATCTTTGTTTCTAGCTCATGCATTGGTGTCAACCATGTCCCCTGACATCCAATTGGGTAAGATCCATCCTAATGATCTTGCAAATCTTTGACCTTCTCAAATCAAGAGATGTTGCATCAAGGGAGTATTGGAAGGGGGATTACTTGTCCATGCTAAGCTTTTCTTTGTCGAGTCTATCAATGGCCATTGGGACCCTACTCTTTATAAAGAAAGTGCTGTTGAGCTAAATATGCATTACTTGCTGATTAGCCTCTTAAACAACCCCAAAACACACTAAAAAATGCTATTTTAGAGTAAAAACCCTAAAGCCGGGTGCGGTTCAAGAGAGTTCAGTGGAAACCCTAAAACGGGGAGTGGTTCGAGAGAGTTCAGTGGAAACCCTAATTTTTGGGGCGCCCTTCCACATCTATAAATAGACAGGCTGCCCCCATTCAGCCTCATTCCATCTGTGCAGGTTTCTCACTCCACGTGCAGATTTCAGCCATCAGCCTCCTCCCACGTGGCTGTCTAGCTCTCGAGACTGCTGCCACTCCATTCGTGTTTGCTCTTGCTGCTGGCGTCTTCATCCATGTTGACGTCAGCTACTAGCGACATCATCATCTGCTGCGATTTGATCATCCAGTCATTGCCAACCACATTAAACATTGTTTCAGCCTGCTGTTTACAGCAAACTGTGCGCAGTTTCCAGTCTCTAATCAGCACTGCTGCGTTTACTAGTTTCCAGCCTCCAAACTGTTGCGTTTTGATGACCAACTTGCTGCCATTCACTATTCAGCACTTCTACACTCCAACTGGTGGTCATAGACTTGGGATCCGTCTCCAGTGGACGTCACACTTTGACATTGCTCTGCCCTCGAGCACATTGTACACTCTTACATTCATTTACAGCATTCATTCACTTTAGAGTTGTGTTCTCTCTCTCCCTTCTTCTGTTTGTGTTTCAGTTTCTGTGTTTGAGTTTTGAGTTTTGCGTTTAGGGTTTGAGTTTTCCCTCTGTGTTTGTGTCTGTCTCTCTTTATGTTTCTGTCGTGGTCATACACTCTTATGTGTCCTCAGTGCAAACTCTAGCAGTTTACTTCAGAAGTGGTGGTCTTTAGACAAGGCTTTGGTGGATCAGGAATAGGGTGTTAACCCTCTACAATATAAAGACTAGTTGCATACTCCTCCCATGTAGCGGTGGATGTAATAGGTGTGGCTAGGTAGTGCTCTCTGAAAAGCCTCGAAACCTCTTTAGAGTCCTAGCTCAAGAACAACTGATATAGGTCTCGCTTTAGCTAGGTCAAGAATGTTCTCTTCTTTCACCATGTGAGACGTCTAAAGAATATCTATGCTTGCTTGTGGGTAGTGGACCTGTGTGTGATCTCTCTGTGTAGCCGTCTTCTAGTCTTGTGGCATTCATCATTATACCAATTGTTTCGAGGTGTAACCTTGGTGGAGGCTCTCTGTGTGGGTTGTGGCTGTGGGAAGGCTACACCTGCAGCTATGTGTAGGGCCTTGCTGAACTGCTGAGTTAGCTTTGTAATGGAATGTTGAGGCTTGCATCATGTAACAATTTGGTGATCTTTCCCTCATAGATATCCTCTCTCTCTCTAGAAAAGATGTATCTTATGTATTGGTGAGTTGTATGATGGGTTTGTATATTAGTGAATTGGAGGTCAATGGTGAATGATAGGTAGGCATGGTCCACTACAACTCCGAGGAGGTATGGTGCACATCAGTTGGTCCTAGAGGTCTTACGCCATCATTTGGTGCACCTCTCCATGACTACCACTCTTCCCTCTTTCGAGCTCTCCCCTTTTGTGCTTTTCTTAAATACTCCCCATGGTGGGGAAGTAGAGGATGAGTGCATGCTCTTTCAAGCTCTCCCCTTTTGTGCTTTTCTTGCCTACTCCCCAAGCGGAGACACGTGTCTTTCTTGATATTCATTAATGTGTATAGCTCCTTGGTGTTCTCTTCCACTTTTTCATGCATCTTCAGCCCCATCACCCAAACATGGAGTGTTCTCATTTTCCTTTTTTGTTCCTCCTCCAATGTCTCGTTGATTATGGTGGTTGTAGATGTGTGTGCTGTTTGTTTCTCCTCTGCAATTTGAATCCATTGCTGCGCCTCTTTTACTTGCTATTGGGTTTTCTTGAGCATCTCTGCCCAAGAAATGGCATCTTTTGTGGCCTCCTCTTCCTTCTTTTGGAGCTGTTGTACTTCCTCTTTGATGGGGGTGAGCTCTTTGGTCATGCTAAGTTGAATTTCTCCTTCTTCAAGCCTGGGGCTGAACTGAATTTCAGTCAGTTGCTGCCCAAGTGATTGAATCTCCTCATCTTGAGCTTCGTTCTTCAATTCCAACTTTTCAATCTTATCGTTTATTTGCCTGTTTTACACTATGCTCAGTCCGTTGTCATACTCGACTTTGTTGATGGCATTCATAATCATCTGCTCTATCTGGACCTTCTCCATTTTGGGGGTGAACTTCTTGCTGTGTTGGGCTTGTGGGAGAGCTCGATTCAGAATACTTCAGGATAGGGGATGGCCATTTCAGTGTAGGTGAGGGACAGCCATTTCCAGGACAGGTTTACTGTTAACGGGGGGTGGATTGCAGACTGAGAGGTGGCAGCAGGGAACAGAGCAGGGATTGACTGGGGCGGCAGAGGCGGGGACGGGGGAGAGCAGGGCAGGGGATGGATGGAAGGGAAAGGACTGAGGGGGGCCCCGGGGGGGGGGGGGCGCGCAGGAGGGGACAGGAGTAATGGTTTTTTGGGGGGCAGGGGGATGGTGGGAAAGGCTGGCACTGAAGGCCAGGTGGCGTAGGTAGGACAGAGTTGGCGAGGGGCTGAAGGACGGCCCGGGGGGGGGGGGTGGCTGCTGATGGCCAGGGGCTGACAGGCGCTGTCGGGACAGGGAGCCGTTAACCTAACGATTGTCACGACTCACAACCTGACGAGGGGGGAGAGAGAGAGAGAGAGAGAGATATTACTCAAATCACAATGATGATCAATCAAAGTACTCAATTGAACTGAATCAAAGTACAATGATCAAAATGATCCACGTTGATGTGCTGAAATGGACGCAAAAGCTCTTTAAATAGCCTAGGACTGATTGTACTTAAAGTCCTAGGAAACCCTTGCGCTAATTGTGCTAGGTGTATTAACTACTGCCCTAGATGACAGTTCGTGTAGGTAGGAAGCCCATACCAAGGGACATAGGTCTTCAATGGGCAACCCATGAAATGGCCAAGGACACAACGAAAGGACACACACTGTATGGGTGGGTGGAAGCAATGAAAGGAACACAAAGAAGGAAACACAAAAGATGATGAAGGGAAGAAACTCAAATGTGGTTGAAACAAACAGGAAAGAATGCTACTACAATAGCTGTTGCACGTGTGCCTTGGTACATCAGTGAGGTGCCGAGTTCCGAATGGCAGGAGATGGAGAAATCGAGCCAAGCAGAGGGAGGAGAGAGAGATGATATGGTTGGACATGACTGCGATAGCGGGAGGGTAGAAACTGATCGCAATATCAGATGACAGCGACAAAAGGAGGGTGATGGCCATAAATAGCCCATGTGATCAATAATGAGCCAACCGGCAGGAGGAAAAGTGTCACACGAAAGGTATCGAATTGGGAAGCTTGTGTGTGTGTGTGTGTGTGTGTGTGTGACAGTCACTTAGGTGCGTTGGAGTAGGCAGGCTGGAAGTGTGGGACTTATTGTGGCCTTTGCTTTTTGGTTGGTACTTGTGGTACCTATTTGGGTCTTCGATCATTTTGGGTTGAAGAAGGTGGTTTCTAAGTTGCATGGATGCCCGTCCCAAAGATGGGCTTACAAGCTGATTTGTTGAGCATGGATATTATCTCAGGTTGTAGCTAACTTTTTTCTCTCTCTTTTTCGTTTGCCTGACAGCTGTGTAAAGAACTCAACGTAAGTAAGTTGAGTGTCGATAGAGACCTGGATGTCTACCGTAATCTGCTTTCCAAATTGGTACAGGCCAAAGAGCTGCTCAAGGAGTACATTGATCGGTATGCTGTGCAGTGGATGTCTTTTGAAAGTTCATTGGTCGAGGAGTCTGCTGGCATGTTCCTTACCATTTTGACCGGATGTGTTTTTTTCTTTTTTTGCACAGGGAAAAGAAAAAACAAGTAGAGAGAGAAACAAGCTCAAAATCCAGTGAAGCTCTTGCAAAGGTGGAGGGCATTAAGTTGTGAAAACGTTTTTGTTTTTGGCCTCTCTCTCTCTCTCTCTCTCTGGGCTTGAGCCTGGCTAGGAGTCTGGAAGGAACACCAGGCTCTTTCTGTACATCTTTTAGTATTTTTGTTGGAGCGAGTTAATTATCAATCATGTAAGGCATTTCATAACAGAATCGAAGGAAAAGTGCCTGATATTAAAGGAAGAACTACAAAAAGGTAGGAATATAAGGGTGGGGGGATGGTAGGTGGGTGAGAGAGAGAGAGAGAGCATGCTGCATGGCGCGGTTCTTCAAAATGTTGATGATTCCATTGTGTCATAGGTTACAGCAGCAATCCTCATTTCCGGCACAAACAATCTCTCTCTCTCTCTCTCTCTCTCTCTCTCTCTGTGTCTAATTAGTCTTGCCTTCAATCTGTTTCACTTTTGGGAGAGGTGCTGTCGGTCTGCACAGATGATTGATAGCGATGAAGAATAGAGACATGTTGATGTGATGCCTTCTCACCAACTTGATATGGTGGAAAGAGCATGCAACTACTGAAGAGTGGTAGTCCTTTGACAATAGCCTCTGGTTGAAGGGTGTTTTTGAAAAGGGGAAAGGAGGCAAGTGACAATGCAATGCTAGGGCCTCTAAGGGAGTTTCGAGCGAAAGAAGCTCGTGGCACATATACGGGCATATTCTTCACTTGGATTAAATTATATGCGACAAAACATATTTGCCAACCCGTTGTATTAGCCCAAAGGCCCTTGTAATTGCAATCCTTCAATGACACCGATTAGCTGTTTAAAATAGTGATGACGCGAGTACTCATATTTCAGCACCCATTGATCAATCTAAGACTGATATCACTAAACACAAATCGAAAGAGTGTCCATGTAGGAAAATCATATCCTCACTGCCGTTTGAACTGTTGTTGGATGGAATGGCGTATGCAAAACTAATAAACAATCTTTTTTACTAAGTAATGTCCTTTGTGTAGGAACATTCTAAACATTCTTCTTGCTAAGTAATGTAGTCGGTAGCAACATTCCATCTAAGTAACATACTTTTGTCTAGGAGTTGTTTTGCTTGTATGTCCCCATTGAGTTGAGAAATGTTAGCTAATGACGGGCATCACTCCAACATGCACAACATGTTCATTTGTGAAATGCAATATTCTCTTTCTTCCAAGCAATGTACTTCATACAAGGGCAATCAAACTTGTTGCATCACTAGAGTGCTATCCTTGATTTCCTTTAAGATAGAAATAAATATTTGGCACACTACTCAACACATTGCTTTTATATGTAGATACATCACCCTAGCCCTTTGCTAACCAAGTATAATAGCACTCAAGACTTTTAGTTTTTGTCTAAGTGAGAAGAACAAGGTTTGAAACATATTAGTCTTTAGATTTTCATTTAGGTGGGAATTCAAACTTTGTAAGTCTCAAAGTAGTTAGTTTAACCTTATATAAGTATGATGTAGGGTCTTGATACGCAATCTTTCAAAGCATGCTTGTGTGAATACCCTTTAGAAGTACTCATTGATAGCTCATGATATGTATTGATGCCAACCATCATTGCTTGCCATCGAAGACGAGTACTTTCTCTTAGTAGACTTGCTATCTTGGGTCGCCCCTAGATAGATATTCATGCCATGAAGATAGTTCTACATATCTAGAGAGGCCTATTGATCTTTTTTTGGTAAATGGTAATAGTCTATGTTGGTAGCCATTAGGAATCCAAGCATCAATGTAGTTAGTTGTTTCCATTTCATTATCATTATCATTCTTGAGTCAAGACAAAATGGTTAGATGTACTCAATTCTTTAGTCTCATAGGATATCTTGACTTTTTAGAGGTGTAAATACAACTCCCCCCCCCCCCCCCCCCTCTCTCTCTCTCTCTCTCTCTCTCTCTCTCTCTCTCTCTCACGTTGTGATAAAGTACTAAAGGTTTGACACATCGCGACTTTAGTTGTTTTGGGGCAAGACAACAAGATGGCTTGGAAGGTGACTTCAGAAGCCACTAGCCTAGAATTCTATCCCGTCTCCTTGATACAACATATGTATGCTACCTCACTCTACTAAGTATATGGACAATCTCCTCTCAGACCCTATTGATGAGACCAACTTTAAGCTTTTTCACATGCAAGCATACTTTGGGATGGCACTAATATCCTATAGATGGTCAAGTGCAAAATTGTGATGGACTAGTAGCATCAAACCTCTCACATGGGAGAAACACATCACCACCACTCTTAGTGCAATTGCTTAGTGAAACCCTATGTGAAGGCCTCTTAGCTAGTTGGTCCAGTAATGCTAAAGTACTTATCCTTAAAGTTGGAGATCTTATAGTTTCTAGTATCTTTAGAACCATTGTGGTTAGCCATGTGCTAATTGAGCTTTATGCATGTTTACTAGAGTATAAGTTAAGTAAATGATGAGAGATGTATAAACATTAGGCATGCAAAGAGTTGAGATTTAGAACGGGGTATTCTAATCTTAACCCCATCCCATGCACACTCCAAGCTATTGCAAGGAGGATAGAGCACTTTAAAGGAAGTTTTATTATCTCTTTGTGAATTGTAGCAAAGCATTTGAGATAATGTTATGAGTCAATATGGTATATAGACTACAAAGAGCTTGAGGTCCTTGTTGAAATGCAATGGGATGTGTTGGTAATGTACAACTCAACAATTAATGGGTAGTTGAGTTGTGGCAAGGAGGGATGTCGGAGGAGATCATTATCACCATCCTAATGAAGTAGTTTTTCCTATTCTAACCTACTCTTTCGGGATATAGATTGATGAGATATTGAATTATATTCATAGGTTGGAGGAGACGGAGTTGGCCTTGGGGGATTATTGATATACCTCTTTACTAATGTATGCTTATGATAGTTTGTGAATGTCGAACACCTTACAACATTTGGATACATTGGATGTCTTTCTTAGGATAGAGACCTTACAATGAACCTTGGAAACACTAGGATAGATACCTTACAATGAACCTTGGAAAGACTAAGGTTATGATATTTAATGTCTCCACCTAGTGGATTGGACAAATTAGTATCTTAGTCTATATATGGTGAGGAGATAGTGGAAAGGATCCATATAAATTTATTGTGGTTACTTTTATAGGATCGAGATTTGATATAAGGAGAGTAAGAGCAAACAAGTTGATCCAAGGCTATGCGACAATAAGAGCCATAGAGAGCTAGTGTGAATAGATACTTTTAGGAGCCTTGAACAAATCTTAGACTCTTTGATGCATTGGTGCTTGGGAATTGAGCCTCTACCATATGAGACCTAGATCAAAGCATATATCACTAGACAGAGAGGTCTATGGTGAGTAGTACAGATGGGAAGTCTCATAGTGACGATGATCTCCTAGATGATTAAGTTACCAATGTTGCATGAAATAGTCAAAACAAATATAAAAGCACCACTTATTGTGGTTGTTGAAGCCCTTTTCCATATAGTGGTTGTTATGCGTAGACATGGGAGCTTCCCTATATAGAGATAATTTAGACTAATCTATAGTAGTCTAGACAACTAGCAATAATACAACTTATTCACAGGCTCAAAAAAGCACATGGTTGCATACAAATGTTCATACATGGATCATCTCTCCCCTCTATAATATTTCCAAACTCCTTTACAGATCAATTGAGAGAAGCTCAACATGATAATCATGATAGACATCATTAAGCTTTGCACGGGCATAATACAAAGCATTCAATAAAATAATTACCAAGAGTTCAAAGCATGAGCAACTAATAGAGCTTGTTCAAGATACTTGAACCCCATGATATGCCCACATTACATATACATATTGCTCATGCAAAATGATGTCATACTATTATTGTCATTTTCCTTCTTTGACTTTATCCACTTTGATTGTTATCCTTCTGTCAGCACTATTGCCATCCCTAGATCTTGTAATCTTTGCTCCTCTACACAACATTCAAGAATATACTTACTGAGAATTCAAACCATGGGCAGCTAGTAGAAGTTGCTATGCTAGTTTTTTTTCTCTATCGTGCAAATGTACAAGGCTAGAGTGGTTGCTTTGTTGTTATTCACCTTCTAGTGCTCCTTGGCCTATAGTGTACCCCACTAAATTTGACCATATACGAGTAATTCCTAAAATATGTAATTGATACGTGAGTATCTCTAGCCCAAGATTAGGAAACTAGTCGCCACACATACAAATTAGCCATTTGATTAAAATACATTGCAAAGTGTTGCAAAAAAGGCCGTTAAGGAAAAATATCATATTTTAGAATCAATTGTTAGGGAGAAACATGATTAATTTAAGAAGACACATCAAAGGATTACAAGATAAGAAAGTGCTTCTACTTTGAATTATAAGTGGGTCTCAACAGTAGGTACAATATTGTCACTATCATGGTTATGCATGGATGGTTTTGCACTCTCCAATTGTGTCAGGCTACCTATGCACTCAACAATGGGACATGACTAGAGCACCTATTCTTTTGGGAATTCAACCTCCTTTGAAAGACTTGCTTTCTTTGATCATTGTCCTCTTCTCTCCAAACCATTAAGTTCATAAACAAGAAAGTATGCAAACTAAATAGTTTCGAGGTTATAATAGACATAGCTCTTACTCCCTTTCATTGTATTTAGCCTGATCTGAAGCTTGAGATGGTCTCACAATCCTTGTGCAGTCTCATGAGTTCCAAGAGCTCTCACTTCAAGCTCCAACTTCCATGGCAAAGAAGAAAAGCAACAAGACGGAGATGAAGAAGCCAAGAATGCTTCACCCTTGTTCCTTTGACTCTCACTCACACACACACACACACACACACACACTCTCTCTCTCTCTCTCTCTCTCTCTCTCTCTCTCTCTCTCTCTCTCTCTCTCTCACATACACATAATAATGAATCTTTCATTATATTTTTCAACTTACATACATGGACACTTGTAGGGCACTCTTACATTAGGATGGCCACTTTTTGAGTTGTCCCTTGGGATGGCTTTTGCCTTGAGGCTCTTGCCTTTAACAAGCTACAATTGCCTTATATAGAATATTAGAATATTTTCCAATACAATGTATTACATGATCAATTAATTGTTGGGGGCACTTCCAAAAAATTATTTTTCCTTTGAGTGTTAAACCTTCTTCTTGCTCTTCCTCTTTCATTGCTGTTGTTCTTTCCCACGCTCATTTGCTTCTACTCTTTAGCTAGGGATTAACGTTACCCTCTCTAGATGAGTGCCAATCTCTTGGCACTCCATGTTGTGGTGGGTGTATTGTGTTAGGGATAGCCTTGAAGTGGTGACTTGTTGGAGTCCAAGTAGTGTGAGGTGCATGTGGTAGTGCAACTGGGAATGGGTTGTAAACCCTAGATAAGCCCAAGGTGCTATCCTACACTTGAGGACTAGTTGGTGCATGGTTGTGTGGTATAGTGCCCTGGGGTGACAATTTTGTAGCGGTCGGGACTGTGGTGTCCTACACTTGATGTGCCCTAGGATAGTGGAGTGGGGAGAGGGGCTAGGGCACACCCTAGATTAAGTGTGTATGATTATGCTCTCTCTCTCTCTCTCTCTCTCTCTCTCTCTCTTGCCTTCTCTTTTTTCTTTTGTTTTTGTTTTCTCTCTCTTCTTTTTTTCTCATTTTTTTTCCTTCTATTCTTATTATTTGATTTTTGTTTACTCTCTTTTGATTTCCTTCTTATTGTTGTAATTACATAATACATTTAGAGCTCTATTGCTTGGAAATTGGGCATAGTGTGTGTTAGACATGGCCATTGTCTAGTAGATATTCTTTTATGGCATTGTGGGTGCTCAGAGATGACTCTAGATAGAATAGCTGAATGCAAATGGAAAATCTCCACCATGTCCTTTGGTAAAGTTGTACAAAAAGAGCGTTACAAACTTGCTCTAAGATGGAGGTGCAATATTGCCACAATTTCAATACCTATTTTTACATAAAAAAGGAGAGGTGGGAACCCATGTTCATACAATGCGATATGTTATCAAAGAAGCTCCATGATAACTCCATGTAATTACATGTTTGAGGAAGGATGGGTTTGAAAGCCTCTTTATAAAGTCACTAAAAGAGAACACTAGATTTTGTGAGACTGAAATATGTCTGCTTAGCTCTTAGGGTGTAAATGTTTGTGGTACTTTTGGGAAATTGTATTGCATATGCTCCTCTTTTGTGTACTAGTCATGCATGCAGGGGTAGGGATAGTAGGTGTGATCACCCTATTTGAAAGGATGTGTATATTCTCCAATGTTTTGATGAATAGATGTATGGTCTATAGGGGGAGTGGCTTTCGAAAGTTGAGTCTATTGTACACCTTGAAATCAAAGGTGATGGATATGCTAGCTTTGTGTCGCTTATTATGTTATCGAATGGTTTCTTCGAGGGCTTCCTCTTCTTTTAGCGTTTGTGAGTGCCACATCAAGAAAGGGATCTACTACTTTATGTGTGTGTTTCTTCATTACATTGACCATTCTTTAATATGCCATCTCATTTTCTTATGGAGCCTCTTAATGTCCTTCTTTGTTAGTCTTTGGTTGGTGGATCCTCTTGTCGTCTAGTGCTTGTTGAAGGGAAGGGGCTAGTCTAGAGACTAGACATTTTGCTAGATTGGATTTAAAGTAGTCTTGAATGCTCTCTTGTAATGCTCCTTAGCCATTTCTCTTAAAGTGACTTGACTTAAAAATTACTTCCATTCTTTAATTATTTGCATCTAGCCATGCCTCCCCTTTCTCAATGGTGGTTGATGGCTTCTTAGATGGATGTTGGGGTAGAGGTTGTCTTGGGGCTATGTGTTTCTTGAATGAAGGATTTCATGTTTTTATGGACAAGTTGGTAGAGCAAGTCCCTAGGGAGCCAACAATTGTAGAAGTTTGGGTTATATTAGAGCTCAAGTAGGGGGTCCAAATTAAATTGATAGGATAGCTTGCAAAAGTAGATGCCAACATCAATAGTAGGGTTGGTCCTTAAGCCGACTTGCTCTTTAGCATCATTTGAATCCTTCATCCTTGGTTTCTTCTAGCTCCATAAGCGACACCATTAGATCATTGTGATGGTCAAATAATGTTTGATGTAGCTTGGTCCACTTCCACTCTAATTGTTCGAGCAATTGCTCAAAGATAAGCAAGTTGGCTAATATACATCCATAGACCTCCTTATACTTGTTCTCTTCCATGGATAGCAAGTCTAGAGTGGCTAAGATGTGCATCCAAACCTACTCATTGTTTGGGAAATAGATGTACTAGTTAAGAGAGCCAATCATAGCTCTGCAATTGGTGTCTTCCTAGAGCATGCTGAAGATAGTATCCAAATCAATAGGCATGGTTTTCCAAATTTCATCTCTTTCACTTGTTACCTAAGTAGAACATCCCATTACCCCAATCCTCAATGAATTGAGTATTTGCATCTAGGGACAACCCAATACTAAGTGATAGTCCATGCCCTTCATGGCAATGAAGTGTACCACAAAGTTAACTCTTGTAATTTTGAGAAGCTAGTCCTCTAGCAATCCTAATGGTCAAACCTTATATCCATCAACTATCATAAGGTTAAAGTACATACTTTCTAGGGGTGGGTTGCTCTATATCTCAAGAACAATATTAATTGTCATGCCCATGTCTATAATTACTCTTCTAAGCGAGTCCCCTAAAGCCTCCACTAGAACGACAATGTGTTGATGTGCTCCTTCCCATAGCTTGTTGACTTCAAGCATCCCTAGAGATGGGATTGGTGCCCCAACATCAATGGTATTCTTTTGTGCCATACTTAAAGGTAGTTTGTATTATTCTACCCTTGCCCCCCTCACACCACCCCCCCCCCCCTTTCCTTCCCAAAATCTAGAGTTTGAATGTCTTCCAAAGGTTGGACTATTTCATCACAACATCCCAAATGGTATCCACACACTACTTAAAGCTAATGTGGTAATGAGATTGGGTTTGACCTCTAAGAGTTACCGCGGAGGAATTGATTGGTTTCTCAACTAAGCTCTCACCCTCCTTCTCATAGACTTAGGCTCATCCTTTGCTCTACTGGATCAGAGTTTAACCCTTGCATGTCATGGTCATGTCTTGGTTGCAAGCATGACATGTTCGTGCTTATGTCTTGGTTGGGAGAGTGGCATAATGATAGATAGCCCTACAACACTTATCTCATGAGTAGATTTAGGGTCTTTCCTAACTGCTTGGGCCTCTTGTATCCACTTTTAGACTTTTTCTATTATTTCCACTTGTCATTTTGCATTAGGGTATCCTTTCTCCTTGGAGGGTGACTCTCTCTACACTATTGTGGTGACTCTCTCTACACTATTGTGGTGACTCTCTCTACAATAGGTGTAGCATTCTTGGAGGGTATCATTGTGAGCCCCTTGCTCTAAAATGCTACCTTGGCTATGGCTCTCTTCCTTCTCTTGTTTGCATTCTTCTTCCTTCTGATGGATTTGTTGGGGGAAAGGAGCATTTGTGAATGCTAATGCTAGCATTACAAAGCCTATTGAAGGACCTAGGTAAGTACGATGTCCTATTTGGTTGTTGACAAGTATTTATTGCATATTGGTTTGGGTAGGGTAAGTGCTTAGAAACTTTGCAAAAATTGGGTTCATGCCTAAAGCATCTACAATTGATGCACACATGTGGGGACCTTGAGTACTATAAGGGGAGATGATCCTCTCCATCATATATGTATTGCACATTTTGGTGGTATGGCCATGGCTACTTTAGGGCCTTGATGAGCCGGGCTATGTTAGATTTCCATTGCTTGAAGAGGGTGGGTAAGAGTTGGTATAGTTAGCTGTGAGTTGCTCATATAGATGTAGTGTGTCTTCTCAACCTATCCCTTTTGTCACGATTTCTCTCTCAATGTAAATCGTCAATGCATATAGCTTTGTCCACCTCATTGAGGTTTGACCTATCTAGCTAGAGCCTTGTTGATCCATTCATCTCATATGCCCTTCACGAAGGCCTTAGTTGTAGCCTTCACATTCAATCTCTCAATGATAGGAATGTGCTTGTACAAGTTGCAGGGCTTAGAGACATAGTCTCTCTAAGTTCATAAGCCCATACTATAAAGTTGTCTCTATATTTGACTTCTGCAAGGCACATAATGAATAGGTCTTTGAGCAGTATGAAGTGGGATTTCTTAGTTGCATCCAATCTAGCATACCACATTCGACCTTTATCACCTCCAAATGCATGCTCCTTCTTCTTAGCATCTAAGGTGAGACTATTGGCCATGCAGAGTTATTCCAATTGCTCTACAAAACTATATAGGTTTGCTCTTATCATGTATTTCTCTATTTGCTTGGAGATTAGTGGGATTTTACCTTGGTCCTTAGATCTAGACATGGATCCTAGTCTTGCAAAGTAGTGTGTTGGTGGCAACATGCGTCCTAACCTAGATAGCATTAGTGTTGTCAAGAAACTTCCTTTACACTAGGTCAATGTTAGTTTGACAAGCTAAGCTACCCCATGTTGAGTAGCAAACTTAATGTCATATAGCTCATGATGCATGCTCTCCTTCTCTCGCTTTGCTGCTATGGTTAAGTTCTTGAGCTTGTGTAACATTCTCTTGCTCTATTCTACGAGCATTTGATATGGATGTTCTACGTTTGATAACTCACTAACATCTTTTTTGTTGTGGCTTAGAAGCTCCTAGTCCATGGTAGATGTCTCATTCCTTATTGTAGTTGCCTAATGGTTTGATGTAAGTGTGATTCTATGATCTAGGGTGGGGTCCTATCATCTACTTTTGTAGACTCTTGTGCAAGTTGGCCTGAAATGGCTTGACTCGTTGTTATTATTCGTCCCCTTAATGACTTTGTGTGAGGTCCCCTTTAATTCATAGAGTCTATCCTTAATGGTTTTGGGGTTTTAGGTCCTTACATTGACATGCTTTTTCTATCAAGCACATATTAAGCTGTACATATGTAAAATGATTATCTTTTAATACTTTTGTATTGTTTACTGTAGCACAGAGGAGCGGGAAATGGAAAAAAGGAAATAGCAAAAGGCGCAGGACAAAAAGAAGAAAAAGGCGCCTTAACCGGTAACCAGACCCTGAAAAAATTAAAAGCACGGGCACGACCCTCAGGAAGTCTTAGAGTCGCCCAAGGAAAGTAAAAGAGTAAAAAGCGCACCACTAAGTGTGAAAACGCTCCCGAATCCTTGTAAGAGAGCGCCAAGCTCACTCTTGTGCAAATTGTATGCATTAGTTGTGAATAGGATAGACTAGAACGGTGGGAAATGAGAAATGGGCCTAGGCTAATGGCCGATCATGTAAAAAAGGGGATGACCGCCCATGAAAAGTAGGGCATGTATATAAAGTTGAAAAGTGAATGAGAAGCTCATTCTTGTGTGTGGCCAAAGCTTCTTCTTCTTCTTCTTCTTCTCTTGTTTTCTTGCCTTCTTGCTTGTGCTTGAGAGAGGGATTGAGAGAGTGTGAGGGAGTGAGGGAGTGATTGTGTGAGAGTGAGGGATCTTGGAGAAGAAGCTCTCAATCTTCTGTCTTCATCTTCCCCTCCTCTCTTCTCTTCTCTTGTCTCGCACGTGGCTATGGAGGATGAAGCTCATGGGAGAGGGATTGAGGTTGCTTGAGCTTGCCTCAAGGATCGTGGAGCTACCGGTGTGCAAGAAAGAGGAGCGTACTCGATCGAGCATCAAGGTAAGCTCACTACACCCGTAAGGTAGGCATTGCGCGTCGGCTATGTGAGAGGTAGCCATGGCTGCTCGGTTCGAAACACTTGAGCAATAAGTGGTCCGTAGGTCTCGGGGTAGAGCTTCAAGCTCCCCTCCATTTTGGTTCCGTTTTCGGGACAGACGGAATCGAGCCTTGAGCGCCGCGCGCATCAAATCGAGCATAGAAGTAGGGTTTGCAGCCCGAACCGGTGCTCGAGATAGCTAGGAGATTTAGGAGGTTTTAATCCGTGAAACAAGTAAGTATTTTGGTTTGTTGGAAGCATTAGTGTAGGACTACCATTCTGCATCTCTATTTTGCATTTTGGCTGCACTAGATTAAGGTTAGATTAGGTTAAGAAAAGAGAAAACAGAGGTTTTGGCTGCTGCTGGAAACAGGGAAACAGGGGACCAAATTCAAGTTTCTGGGTAAAACAGGGAAAGGGAACTGGCTGTAAGGTTTCGCAGTGCTAGGAAAGGACCTTAAGAGGCTTGGGAGGCTAGGACAAACCTCATTTCACTGGTTAGCTTTGTGAGAGAGAGAGAGAGAGAGAGCTTCTGGTTGCCAGGAAGAGGGAGCACTATCAAGATTTTGGGTGCCATCGATTTGTGCTGCTCCAGGTGAGTCTGGTGTTTCTTAGTAGTGTCCTAATCAGATATGGAAAGTCTCTCGTGATTGTGTGTAGCAGGCATCAAGAGGGATCGAAACGCGTCAGAATCGCGCCTGCCGCCAGACGCAGTCGGACCAGGTCTCAGTGGGCCGATTCCCAGAATCAGACCACCCGATTCCTGGAGTCGGACTGTCCAATTTCCAGAATCGGACAGTCCGATCGGACGTGCCACATGGCACTCGGACTGCCCATCATAGTCGGACCATCCAACATTCGGATCGGACCAAACAATTTTAGGACTCGGACCACACTGTCCGACTGCTAGACTCGGACCACCCTGTCCGACTGCTAGAGTCAGACCAGCTCTGTCTGATTCCTAGAATCAGACCATCCTGCCAGAAGAAAAAAATAAGGATCTTTAGTTGACCCTGCCACAGACCTGACCCCCAGGACACAACCCTGAACACCCCCAAGACCCAGTTTGACCATTAGAACCTCAGAGACCAATCGAACTTAGAGCAGAATAGAAAACGCAGCACAGACCTTCAGAAAGACCATAGAATAGCCGGGAACCGAGCTTAGAACTCAAATTAGGCTAAGAATGTGGAGAGAAATAGGGTGGAGTTCGTATTAAATGCTTTCTGCATCGGCACTTCACTCTTGGGTTCCACTAAGTCTGCACTGTAAGAAAAGAGAAAAGCCTGTTTTCGCACCAAGCACCATGAAAGCACTAAGCATAACGTGTGAATAAGGATTGCAGCTGCTTTCAAATAACAAGGAACACATCAGGATATCTAATAACATTAAGGAACCCGCTAGTAGGAGAAGACCCCAAGATTGAGACAGGTGCCTGAGTGCCCTACTAGTAGGACTTGGAGAAGACACGAAGACACGGAAAGCAACAATATAGAGGATTGGACGTTGCGAGCTGCTTTGATTGATTGACAACCTCGTGGAGCTGGAAGCAGAAACAATGTCGGGATCAAGAGGCGAACGAGGAGAGGACCAATTAGACTTAGGAGAATTTCCAATCTCAGTCCACTGAACTAGTCCACAACTACGATCTACTCACTAGGACTGTGATCCAGGGCAGACCTGTAGAGGAAGTGGTAGCAAACCTGGAAGAAGAGAGAAGAGCGATCAAGAGAGCGCTAGAAGGCATAATTGCCTACAACCATGAGCAAAGGGCTAGAAGGCTACAGCAAGATGTAGATATGTACGAGGCTAGACGAGTGCTAGACCTAGCTGGAGCGGCCAAATCCGGACCGAATGTAGAGAGGGAACGGGCAGCAGAGGCTGACATGACATTGAGCGAACTGGTAGCAAAGCGACTCATGGACAATACGTCCATTGAACAGAGCGCTACTGCCCTAGCCACCGCGCTACTATCGGGATTGGGAGTCACGCAAGGGGCTAAAGGGCAGGCTAGAATCCCCATCGTAGCAAAATAACTAGCTAGATACGAACCTAGCAGTGACCCGTACAGTTTCATGGAGCAGTTCGAGTAAGTATGTGAGGCAAATGGTCTTACTGACCCTGCACAACGAGCTCAAGCTTTCGGCTTGTGCTTAGGCGATAAGGGGAGGACCTGGTATTCTAGTCTAGATGACGCAGAACGACGAACTTTGCTCGCCTTAAGGGCCTCTTCATCAAGAGGTTTTCGGAGGCAGGGTATTCGGATAACCTCATCGTTAGGTTGATGAATATCAGTCAAAGGGAGAAGGAGGACGTTAGGGATTACATCACTCAGGTGCGTAGCCTCTACAAGAGAATCCTTGCCAACGAGCGACCTACCGAGAGGGTAGTGTCTACAGTGTTCATTAACGGGATTCGGAGTGAGGAGCTCTACAAGGCTTTGGCCAGTAACTCCACCTTGCAACGAGACGTGCTAGCTAGAGTTTTCGAGGAGGCAATACGCGTAGACGATCAACTTAGGGAACGCAGCATGAGGACTACCAACCGAGAAAGTGCAAGCCAGAGGGATCCTGAGAGATCAACTACTTCGGGGGAAAAAGCAATTGCTAGTGTGTAGGATAAGGGAAAGAGTGTAGACCATGACCAGGGGATGGCAGAAATGAGAATGGAGATTGCACGGTTGCAAGAGCTCATGAGGAAGCCTGTGAGATCGCATATACAATGTATATACTGCGGTGGCAATCACCTCCCAGTTGAGTGCCAAGATCCTAGATCTCGACCGTGCTCAAATTGCGGTAGATTCGAGCATGATGCAGTGCATTGCAGAATGCCGAGGAGATTCCCATATGCACATAAGTATAACCCTCCATACTTAGGTAATAGGCCACCCAATTTCTTTGAGAGGGGAGCCCAGTTAGCTCTTCCAGCACCTACTGACTCAAGACTTGCCGTGCCTAGGCTGGAGATGAACCCAACTGGTATACCCAGACCACTAGGGCCTTTTGTAACCCACCCATCTAGCGATGCTCCTGTTCACTTTGTGGAGGAGCCTAATGAAGAAGAAACATATGTCAACCCGTACGTATCCTATGATGAGGAGAGCAACCCAGTCCTGATGGACTATCGGCCACCAGTGCCAGTGATGGCTTTAGGAAGAGGAAGAGGCAAAGGCTTTGGAGGGCTCAGCCAGGATCTAGTCACATGCTGGACTTGCGGCCACCCAGGCCACATTTCATCACGTTGCCCAGAACGAGAACAAGCTAACAAGGACAAAGCGGATCTCCGATGCTACAGAGAGTGTGGAATCACACATCTGTTTTCTGACTGTCATAGGTAGAAGCCATCAACCAGCTCTGCCAACATGCCATCGGTACCTTTGGGGCTCTTTGGAGTGGAAACCTTTGGTAGTGAGAATACGCCCATCCCACTACATGCTATGACGCGAGCTCAAACAAAATAGGCAGGTATCTCCTTGCCAGGGCCAAGTAACCTTGACGCAACCTCAATAGGAAAGAAAAGCCGGGGGAGACCGAAAAAGAGAACCGATGCAAAGATAACTCTTAAAACCGAGGAAGCGACCACGTTAGTAACGGGAAAGAAGGTCACAAATGCAGAGGCGGAGACCTCAGCTCCTAAGATAGCCGAGCTAGGGAGTGCCAAGGTAGGGGAATATCCCCACCCCAAACAGCAGCTCAAGGCTATAGCTAAGATCAAGGAGTGGGTCAAGGACGCCCAAAAGCACCTCAAGGATGCTGAACCCATATTAAAAGATCCTATTGACAATTTCTCCAACGTGAGCACACCAGTCTCACCTTCAAAACTACAAGCTGTGAGCATACCTGCACCACTAGGGGCAACTCAGCAGCAAGGCCAGGGGGAAACTTACCAGGGCAGACAGAATGGATGGCCTAGAAATACTAGCCTCAGGGGAAGACGAGAGCCCAGTAGCCTCCTCACAACCTTGTTGTCTACTCCAGTAACTCTAAGCTTGGAAGATCTGCTTAGGCAAAATCATTCTTTGTGGCAGGAGTTAAAAGACTTGGTGGAGGGACACACAGGACTTGCGGGTGCTGAACCACAAGATCTTGATGCAGTTACACAGATCCCAAGTCTAACTCTACACTCAAATCCTAAGTCTTTGCACATCAATGCTTTTTGGGAAGGCACTGAAATGCACGTAGTTTTGCCCGTCCTAGCCTTAGGAGATATGACGCGAAAAGGAATTGTAGACATAGGCGCAGGTGTTAGCGTACTAAACCATGCAGTCCTAGAGGCATGGGAAAACTCTCCTATAGAGACTGCGAGGTTTAACATCACGTTAGCAAATGGAATGAAGGTAAGACCATTCGGGGTCTTAAAAAATTGGCCAGTAAAGATTGCCGGTGTGCAATTTTCAGTAAACTTCATTATCATGAAGGGAGTGGATTACGACATACTATTAGGCCGACCTTGGATGAGGAATGCGCGTGTCATAGAGGACTGGGGAAATGGGTTTATTTTCCTAGGGAACAGAACTAGTGCAGTAAGGGTAGAGATGGACACTTGGAAGACGACCCCTGTTGACCTAGATGCCATCTTAGCTATGCTGAAGGGCGATACTCAAACGACCAAACCCTATGGATCACTCACTAAATATATTCCTTGCCCTGAGGATGAGAGGGATTGGATGCACGTTCTGGTAACCATTGACCTACCAATCTCAGATGAGGAAGAACTATATCGGCAGGCTGCTAAAGCCGCGACCATGCCAATTGAGTAGCCAATTGTGCCACTCTGCATGATGGCAGGAAGCTCACTCAACCCATGCAAACCAGCCTCGTTCCATATCCCCAGCAACAAACTAAAGCTTTAGGAAGTCGTAGAGTATCTGACCAATGAACTAAAAGGCAACCTGGCTGCTAACTTAAAACCTCTACGTGATCTATTAGCTAAGCCAGAATGGAAATGGACCAAGGTCCACGACCTGAGTTTGTTATATAATTGGGCCTTAGTTACTGGTGACACGGAGACTGGAGAGAAAAGCTTAGGTGATGATGAGCAGTCAGAAGGACAGGACTCTGATGATGAGTATGAGGACTGTCGCTCTATGAGAGAGGAGAGTGAAGAAGAGATAGATACGATAGAGTACGACACGGAGGGAAAAGCAATAGAACAAATCAGGGTAGACTCGAGGCCTAGGCGAGGAAGGAATAGTCAGAACAAAAAAGGAGTCATGCGAATGGAGTGTGATAGATCCTGGCTAGGACGCATAGGAGCCGTGGATTACGAGCAACCCGGAGTGGCACGACCATGGGTAATCCTAGTGCTCAAGATGGATGCACCTACTGAACTATGACCCCCTGGGGAAACGCCTTCCTCAAGTGAGGGGTGCGAGTTTAACTCAGAGTCGGAGGTCAGCACTGAGAGTGATCCCGAGATACCACAACCTTCTAAAGTCAAACGCACCAAGGGAGACTTGCCAGTCCACCTGAGGCGCAGGAGGGTAAAAGAGGAGGCTAGGAAGCAAGCAAAGGACTCAGAAGCAGAAAGGCAAAAGAAACCGTAGGATCTACCCAAACGGTTTACAAAATTTAAAAAGGGTGACAGAGTGGTGATTCTGCTAGGTGCGAAAAGACAAGGCCAAACTAGTGAACCGATCGAGGGACCCGCCAAAGTCAAGGAAGTTAACTTGGCTGGGGAAGGTGAAAAGCCAAGACCTGTGTTCATTGCAGATGACTTGATGGAAGATGAGGAGACCAAACTCGTTGCGCTCTTGCAAGAGTACATTGACGTATTTGCCTGGACATTGGATGAACTTAAGGGAATCGACCCTAGGGTTGTGACTCATAATATCCCAATGGTCCCTGATGCAGTGCCAACGAAACAACGACCTTACCCCATGAATCCCAAACACGCCCATGCAGTAAAAGAGGAGATTGATAAACTCATGAGGGCAGGATTCATATATGAGATCGAGCACACGAACTGGGTATCACCTATCGTGATTGCCATGAAGAAAAATGGAAAAATCCGAGTGTGCGTGAACTACAAGAAAGTGAATGCCACTACGAAGAGGGATAACTATCCTTTACCTTACACCGAGCACATGCTTGAGAGGGTAGCAGGTAAAGAAGCCTACAGTTTTTTGGATGGTTTCTCGGGCTATAATCAAGTACAAGTGCACCCCGACGACAGGCAGAAGACTGCCTTTGCCACGGAATGGGGTGTATTCGCCTACATTGTCATGCCTTTTGGGCTAATGAACGCACCTGCAACTTTTCAACGCCTAATGTGCACTATCTTTAAGGACATGCTTAGGCGCGAACTGGAAGTGTTTGTAGACGACTTATGCTTACACTCTAGTTGGGCCGAACACTTAGAGAAATTGAGAGCTGTCTTTGAAAGGTGTAGGTTGTATCACCTCTCGTTGAACCCCTTAAAGTGCCAGTTCTGGGTGAAACACGGATGCATCTTAGGGCACATAGTGTCAAGGAACGGCATTGCCACTGACTTTTCCAAAGTCAGAGTCATTGTTGACTTACCGCCACCCGATAACTACAAGGGAGTTCAATGCTTCTTAGGACACATTGGATATTATCGACGCTTTGTACTGAATTACACACTAATCGCTAGACCATTGTACAAGCTGTTGATAGTGTTCGAGTGGACTGAGGAATGCTAGCGTGCATATGAGGAGTTGAAAAAGGCTCTTACTACTGCACCAATCTTACGAGCCCCAGACTGGAACATAACGTTTCATGTACATGTAGACGCCTCTAAGTTCGCTATTGGAGCCGTGCTATGCCAGCCTGGTGAACATAACTTGGATTACCCGGTGAGTTTTGCCAGCAGGCAGCTCACAGAGACCGAGATGAACTATTCCACGACAGAAAGGGAAGGGTTGGCCATGGTATTTGCGGTAAAGAAGTTTCGGCATTACCTGTTGGCCACTCCCTTTGTCTTCTTTGTGGACCATCAAGCCTTGCTGTATCTAGTGAACAAGCCTTGCGCTACGGGATGCATAGCTAGATGGTTGCTCCTTCTACTGGAGTTTGACTTCTCTGTGGTTGTACACAAAGGAAAGCAGCACTACATGGCTGACCACATGTCCCGTATACCCACAGGAGAAGCCGTTGGACAAGGCATACCTGACGATTTACCGGATGCTCATCTCTTTAACCTGTCTAGCGAGAGAGAATTGTTCAAAGCTGATCTGACGCCGTATTGGGCCGATGACATAGTGCAAGTGCTAGAGAACTGACTACCTGAGAGACCCATTGAGAAGGCCAGGCTAAGAAGACTCATCCTGAAAATTCAGCCATACCAACTGATAGCCGGCCAACTCTACAGGTTGGGACAAGACAGCTTATTGCGCAGATGCATATGTGAGTATGAGATGCACGATGCATTGAAAGAAGCACATGGCGGAATCGCTGGAGGACACTTTAGCGGGGACACAACAACCCGAAAGGTGCTACAATCCCAACTATGGTGGCCCACCCTTTTCCGCGATGCAACTAAATTCGTAAAGCATTGTGATGAGTGCCAAAGGACCAAAGTGCCTGTGCGGAAAGACAAGATGGAATTGACCCCTGTCAGAGCCCGACAACCCTTTGAAAAATGGGGCGTCGATTTTATTGGACCTACCAATCCTGCGGCACAATATTCCCATGCTCGCTACATCATAGTGGCAACCGATTACCTAACGAAGTGGGCAGAGGCACAGGCCATGAGGAAGAATGATGCTAGAACCACTGCAAAGTTCTTATGGGAGCAGGTCATTTCACGGTTTGGCTGTCCAATCGAACTTGTAAGCGACCAAGGCACGCACTTCATTAATGAGATGATTTCCCACTTGCTCTCTACCTTCCTAATAATTCATCGGAAGTCCTCTCCCTATTACCCTCAGGCTAATGGCCAAGCCGAATCCACGAATAAAATCTTAGTCAATGTGCTTACAAAGGTAGTGTCTACTTCAAGAAGTGACTGGAACAACAAGCTAATGGTGGCCTTGTGGGCCTATCGCACAGCTTATAAAACGACTGTAGGACAGACGCCTTTTAGGCTGACGTACGGAACTGAAGCCATTTTACCCTTAGAATTCTTCATCCCTAGCTTAAGGATAGCAGTCCAGGAGCATTGGGAGGGAAGAGAGGCTTGGACCAATCGCTTAGTGGAGCTAGAGCGCCTAACGAAGACTTGACTCCTCGCCACTCACTCTCTGATTTGTGAGAAGGCTCGACAAAAGATGTGGTTTGACAAGCATGTCAAACAGCGAGACTTTGAACAAGGGGACCTTGTTCTGCTATACTCTGTAAAAGGACATAAACAGAAGATGAAGTTTCGGGGGCTAGGGCCTTTCAAAGTACGCATGATTGGTAGAACAGGGAATGTTGAGTTAGAGACACTTGAAGGCGAAGGAATAGGCTTTTTTAATGGCAGCCGCATAAAGAAGTACTATCCTCCTTCCCATCCATTACATGAGCCACCCATGCTAGAACCCCCTAGTGCGTCTGCATGGCTACTATAACTGACCTTACAGATCAAGACGAAGAAGCAGTGGCACCGGCATATCTACGAATCACAGTCGCAGCAGGAGCGATGTATTCTTTCGATGCCTTGATTGATGAAGGTGCCGACTACAACATCTTGACGCATGACCATTGGACACGCATTGGTCAACCGAAACTACAGCCCACTAATGCCAAACTCACCCCGTTTGGGGGTACTGCTTATTCACTCCTAGGGAAGTGCAAGATAGTCGTTTCTATCGAGTCTGAAAGTTTACCAGCTTTCTTCCATGTGTTGCCTGACACTAAAGGAGCCGGCACTGTGTCACTATTGGGTCGTACTTTCAAGAAGCAAACGAATTGTAATGTGGATTACAACCTAAACCGCATTCATCTTGCTATAGGCAATGTGCATATAGTGACGACTTTCAGCAAGGGTTGTCATGATTCCTCCACCATTACAAAGCCACCGGTGGAAACCCCTACGACCACGCTCCAGCCCAAGTCTAAACAGAAGAAAACTACGGCCTCGTGCCAGGCTCTTGACCCCAGGCCCAAACCCACCAAGAGTACTCACAAGGCCAAGGAGTCCAAGCTTATATGGGTGCCAAAACGGCAAAGACCACATCTGGGTAGACCACCCAAACATGATCCTAAAGGCCAAAATAATCAGCCATCACGGCCTAAGAGGCAGTCCAGACGCTATCGATGTAGACACACAACCACGCCGCGATGGATCCCCAAAGATCTCTTGCGAGCACAAGGATACTACGAGGGCAACCCCTGGATTTGGGTGCCTAAAAATGGCAAGTTTAAAAGCTCATCTATAAGCAATCTCACCCCAGCGAGGCAGGCTTGCACACATGGTGCCCAGGGCATAGTTAGCAAACCATTGCCCGCTGTGGCTAGTAAGCCCCAGCTCATCTATCGACCAAAGCAAACGCCACAAGCCTTAGACCTACCTAATTCAGAGAACTTAAATACCCCCATGACTGCTTACTTAGAACCCAGCACAA
Source organism: Lygodium microphyllum (assembly GCF_053477565.2). Taxonomy (NCBI): domain Eukaryota; kingdom Viridiplantae; phylum Streptophyta; class Polypodiopsida; order Schizaeales; family Lygodiaceae; genus Lygodium; species Lygodium microphyllum. The sequence goes on along the minus strand of NC_141150.1, from coordinate 103,110,481 downwards.
CTCCCATGCCCCCAGAGCTTTCTACAACACCTCAAAGTGCTTCGGAGTGCACAGCCACACCTGTGACACTAATGATGGAGTCGCCACTATCCAGTCCATTTGCACCATTACCACCAGCTGGACTTAAACCTTCCTACGTGGTACGACCTTTCTTTTCCTTGGCTAAAGACCTCGCCGCGACTTCTGGGGATGACTTAGTAACCTGCATCAAGATGTTGGACAAAACGTTCACTACATTTGCTAGAAGTTATGAGCAGCTAGACCTAGGTCTTCTTGACGAAACACTTGCTTTGGATGTTCATGCATTACCCTGCACTTGGGAAGAATACGAACTTATGACCTGTAAATTCCCCACAATTGCTGCTGAACTGATAGCAAACGACGAAATCTCAAAGGAGCAAGCTATCCTCAGAAGACTAATCACTTCATATCGTAAGCCTCCTCGTTCTGTTCCTGAGCACGAGTTGCAAGAGCTCACGCAGATGGCAAGCTTGCCTTCCACGTTCTTGCAACAGTGGTTTGCTCTAAGAATTTAATGGGAGCAAAAAGGTTGCCGGATAATGACCAATGCTGAGCAACGCAGGGCTATTAAAACCATCGAATATGACCCTACTTATGTGGCACCTATCTCGTTTAGGGTTTTGGCCATCACCCGCAACCAACATTTAGATGACCATGTGCTCGTTCACCCTTATATTGACCAATTCCTTACGGAAGAGGAATTACATGTTGCAAGCCACCTTAATATTGGTGATCTCTTTCACGATGTCTTGACCTACATCTCCCAAGTCTCCATCCAACCATCTGCTCTTGATTGTCATGCCCAACTCGAATACAATCCAAGCTTCTATGATTGGTTATTGGCTAAGTAAGTCAATCCACGAGAAACAACGTTTGCCTCGTCCTTCCCGTGCTAATCCTAGGAAGGATTCCTTGAAAGATCCAAGATGGGGGGGGGGGGGAGCAATGTAAGCAAGAGCAGAGCAAAATGAGAGTCATGCTATCTAGCAGAATGTTATGATTAATTAAGTTTCAATGGAAGATACTGCAAAGGGAAAACAATAGCAATTGCCGCTGTGAGCCTGTCTCTAAAATTCAAGCCTCTTTGGACACATACATTTTTCTCTCAAAATTGAGTTTTGATTAGAAATAAGCCGATTTTTAAGCATTAATGTTGGCATGGTGTGTTGACAGGTAACCACCATGGCAGGACAAGACAAAGGGGGCAAACTCCCATTTTCTGAAGAAGAGATGACCAAGTTCGGCATCAGCGTCGAGACACGAGGATTCAGTCAATTCACCTTCAAGCACATGCTGAATCTGGATGAGGCCATCTTGGAGGAACCTGCAGTCAAAGACTTGGTGGACAGATGCCACCTCCACAAGTATGTGGAAAAGGTGGGGCAGGCCATGGATTACGGCATGTGTGTGGACTTTCTGAGGAACTTCGTGTTAACCCTCAAATGAATGAAGGTGGAAAATCCGGAAAAGCTAAATAAGAAGACAAAGACAGAGGCCAAGGCAAAGAGAAATGGAAGACAAAGACGCACAAGGAGAAGAGTCCTAAATAAGGGAGAAAGGCGCACAAGGAAAAGCGCAAGTCAAAACTTTTGTAAAAGAGCGCAAGCGCATCATGGTTTAATTCAAGGAGCACCGGGCTCTCACCGTGCAATTTGTAAATGTAGATGGGCAGTGGAAAGGAAGCTAGGAAGATAGAAGGACAATGGGAAAAAGGGCCTAGGCTACAACTGGCCATGTAAAAAGGGGAAAAGGGGACGACCGCCCAAAAGGGATTTAGGGTTTGGTATATAAAGTTGAAAAGTGAATGAGAAGCTCATTCTTGTGTGTGGCCAAAAGTAGCTCTCCTCTTCTTCTTCTTCTTCTTCTTCTTGCTTGCATGAGCTTGTGCTTGAGAGAGGGAGTGTGAGAGTGTGAGGGAGTGAGAGTGTGAGGGTGAGGGACCGAGGAGGAGAAGCTCTCCATCTTCTCCTCTCTTCTTCTCTTCTCTTCTCTTCTCTTGTCTTGCTCGCGGAAATGGAGCTTGGAGCTTAGAGCGTGAGGATTGAGCTTGCTTGAAGCTTGCACTTGGATCGTGGACCTACCGGAGTGCGCGGGAGAGGAGGTAACTCGAACGGCACGGAGGTAAGCTCACTACACCCGTAGATATGGATGGCGCGTCGGTTATGTGAGAGGTAGCCATTAGTGCTCCTTGGAACGCTTGAAACAATAAGCGGTCCGTGGGTCTTGGCGGTTGAGTGAAAGCTCCCACATTTTGGTTCCATTGCCGGGACAAACGGATTCAAGCCTTGAGCGCTTGCGCGCTTCGAATCGAGCATCGAAGTAAGGGTTTTCCCCCCGAACCGGTGTTTGAGGTAGATAGGTAGGAAGCGAGGGGGTTGAAGATGGTATTCGATCTCCTTGGCAAGTAGGTTTTTGCTTTTTTGGAGGTTTATGTTGTGAGATGGAATAGTGTAGGTATTTACTTTGTGATTTGGATGCATTAGAGTAGGAGAAAACAAAGAAAAACAAGAAAATAAGCATTAGGGTTGCTGTTGCAAAACAGGGTAAGAATCGTGCAAAAGTGGTAAAGAACTTGCTTGTGATGCCTAAGGTCGGTAAGTGAGTTATTGGGGGTGCCAATACCATACCTGGAAGAGGGTATAAGGGCCAGAAGTGGCAAGAAAGGCCACGTTATGCATTGCAGGGTTTCAGGTGAGCAGGAGAGAAGAGGAAAGCTTGGCGAGGAAATCCGCTTCGATCTTGGCATCAAGGAGATCGTCGGCTAGCCAGGTAATTCTACACCTTCCCCTACAGTAGTAGGACCGATCTGGAGTTGCACGACAAGGGGGAAGACCACCAGCATCCTGCACATCGAATATCGCGAGCAGCGGCAAAAACACGCGCGGCGTTCGGCGCGTCCCAGTCACGTTGACTCTGGTCCGAGGCCTAGACTCGGCCCTCGGACCACTCGGTCCACTCGGCCAAACCCTAGTCGGCCTCGACCATCCAAGTCAAACCATCCAAGACTCAACTTCGGCCCTCGGCCACATCCAACATTCGGCCCTCGGACCAAGTACCTCGGCCCGTCCAAGTCTACCCTGTCCGAGTCACGAATTCGACCTTCGGCCCATGTGCCTCGGCCTGTCCGAGTGACCCACTCGGACCCTGCAATTCGAACCTGTGGGGCCGAATTTAGATTTTCTCAAATTTTAGCCTGAAGACAGGGAAATTGACCGAGAAACCATACAGAGCCGAAACCATATCATAGATCGATCACTAGGCTGAAACTTAGAGCAAGTAGTTCAAAATTTGGCTATAAACGGTCCTCCAAATTGTGCATGGCTTTTACTGTAATGGACCCCCGCAGAGGGGGCTCTGCCCCCCTCCGCACCTCCCTCGAGTAGGTTGGAGAGAAAACACGCGCCATGACAGGTCCTCCAAATTGGACCCTAATATAGCAATGGCTCTACACGAGCATGGATTCTCCCTTGCAAAAGAGCAACCAAAAGCCCGTGCCCGAATAGAGACAAACAGAGACCCTAGAACCTCAATGGGCCAATCTAGCCATCAAGGGCAAAAAGGCCACACTACGAGAACACAAAGACATTGTGTTCATACCATGTTTAGTCAGAGTGGAATGCAACATCAGCAAGCTGCAAATGCCGAGATGACTAGACATGACACTCTTGACGAGAGATGTACCTTGAGCAACATTGCACAGACAACCCAAGACAATGGTGGAGAATCCACGTCTGGACATGCGAGTGGGGACTCAAGGGCATCTCTCAGAAGGCTTAAATTTACAAGCCAAGACCCGGAAGATGAAGACATAGTACCACCTGCTTATCTTAGGGTCAAACTCACCGCGAAAAGAGAGCATACTATCGATGCTCTGATTGATGAAGGAGCAGATTTCAATATCTTGACCTATGAATCATGGACCCTACTGGGCCAATGGGAGCTCACACCGACTAGTGCAACTCTTAGCCCTTATGGGGGACACCCACAAGCACTCATGGGAAAGTGCAAAATCCTGGCAACAATTGGAACTGAAAGCTTGCCTATCCTATTTCATGTTCCTCCAAATAGTGCTAGCTGCGGGAAAGAAACCCTCCTTGGAAGACCCTTCAAAAGGGCGACCAAATGTGAGGCTGACTATGTAGCACAGAGGATACACCTGACACTACCGGGTGTGAGGATAGTCACGACCTTTAGCAAGGGTGACCTCATCAAATCTCGAGGGAGAGGCAAGCAAGGTGCTGACATAACAGTCAAGCCTGCAGATGAGAGCAAGGACTTGTTGGAAGAGTTAATACAAGCACAGGTCGAACAACGAGAACCAGTGAGTGAGGCCATGCTGAAAATAAGAAGGTCAAGAGACAATGCCAAGGATGGCCTTGGGACTTACGAATATCGTAGAAGACCCCAAGGGAAGGCCAAGCCTTATAGACGAAGGCATCGATGGAGAGTCAGCATAACGCCGCGATGGATATCCGAAGCGTTGCTACGTGCTCAAGGGTATTATGAAGGCAACCGATGGATTTGGGTACCAAAACCCCCTGTTAAACCTCCCTGGTCGACTGAAGGCCAGATCGTATCAAGAGCAAAGAAGCGTAGGAGGAGATCTAAACGGAAAACCAAGTCTCGAGTCAACAACAGGGGAGTGACCAAGCCCCTCATAGTCGAAATCAAGAAACCAAACGAAACCAATCAGAGGGTAGATCCTCAGCCTAGTGTGCTTGACAAGCAGACATCAGATGTAATCATTGAGGATGCGCAAAAGCCGCTAGTGCCCAAGGAGCCTTTGATTCCCCAAGAGGATTGCAAGCATCATAGGCACAACATTGCTCATGGCAAGGTTAAATGCTCAACAAAGCAAATAGCAAAATCATTGAACAACCACGAGCAAATCTTTCAGCCAGTGCCAAGTCCACCTAAGAGTCCTAGATCTCCTACATCCTCTTTTTCCAAACGGACACACGAAGCACAACAGCAGTTGTCAAGGGCGACTGCTCAATTCCAATCTCTATCTCCATCTAAGCTTCCAAATGTCCAAGAGGTGGGACATGACACCATCTGTGGCTCTCGATCCAAGGATAGGCATGAGCAACCTAATGTGACTAGATTCAACTCATGCTCGATCTACACAGATGAGTGCTCAAAGGGCAACAAAAAACACAGCCACTTCCGATCGCCCTAGGGACTTGACACCACAATCCACCAAGGATAGACAGCCCACTAAACTAGCTGCTACTACTTCCAATCAGGGATCACAGCAGTCACAACCCTTGGCTGTGACAATGCCCCTTGTGAAACGTGTCCTTAGTAGTTTACCTGTGGAGGAGGTGTCGCAACCAAATCCCTCGACAGCTCCAGCACTTTCAAAGTGCCTAAAGCCTAGGCTGGAGGAGTTCAACACAAGGGAGCCGGCTGAAGGGATAGACTCTCCGAAAAGGGAGGCAGTTGTATCCTCACAACCGGGCATTGCTATTCAGCAGGCCATAGCTGTGTCCCATGAGGACACACTAGAGAAGGGAAATGCTGAGGCCCCACCAAGCACATCACCGGGTGGCCTAGTCCAGAATCCTGAATCGACGAGAGATGCACCTTCACGAACCAGGAAACAAAGGAGAAAACAGCGAAAACAACAGCAATTGCAGGTGGTTGTGGACCCCAAGAACATTGAGACGAAGAGCATCAGAGAGCCGATGAATAAAGCATCGAGTCCACCCACCAATGAACCCATTAATGCCTCTCCTAATAGCGGTGAACCCTCAGACACATCCGTGTGCTCTGAAAAACCAAAGCAACCGTTGCCATCAACAGTTGCTTACAACACTCTATCCACTGACAATAGAACTTGCATTGACCAATCAAGAGTGGATACAACATCATCACAACAGGGTGACAAATCTATACTAGTCACATCCAAGAAGAATCATGACAAAATTGCAACAAAACCTCAGGAGAAACTTGAGAACCCCAAGAGCATAAGAGACCCTAGCGTTGACCAATCTTGCTCATCTAGGCCTGAGCCCCTAGCCATGCTAAAGCCGAAGGAAACTCTTAGAACTTTGCATGAGATAGCAACCGAGCAAGCCCTCGTTGAACATAGGAGTGTCACAGAATGCTTAACTAAGTTGGATGCTAAGCTCAAAGTGGTCGCACGTGTCTATGTCCTTGCGGACATGGGCACAATCCCCAAAGAGCAACTCAGAGATTACTTGACCTTTCCTCTAACATGGGAAGAACAAGAACATCTTAACAGGCACTACGACAGGCTCCTGCATGAACGCATGCGACTCATCCCTAACGAGGAGGCTGACGAACTGCGCTTAGCCGTCACGTTCAATGAAATGCTCTGCCAACCGAATCTTGTAGACATAGAGCAACTAAAGCGACTGTCAACAGGCCAGAGTCAATTTGAGCAGCGTTGGTGCGAAAGCCGCGTTGTAATGGCCGAAATAGGGGCTCAGATCATGACGGTCTCAGAAGAGCGATTGGCCAAATGGCGGTCTCAAAGAGACCCAACCTATGTGGCACCGACTTCCCTTCGAGTGCTGACTGACATTCAGGGTACGGACTTAGCTGGAACTAGGCTACAGGGCCCTTTAATTGATAAGGTTCTCACTGAGGAGGAGTTACATATTGCCAGTAGACTCGGTCAAGGTTCCATGCTACTCGACGTGGCAAAATATCTATCATTATTAAGTAAGCTGCCGCAAATACTGGATGCATGTGCCACGCTCCGGTACAACCCCGAGTTCTACACTTGGTTCTTATCCTCGTGAAGTGACATGGATTCATAAATATGTATATAAATAAACACTGCTTTTTGTGTCACCGTGTATAAACAATGTCAACACACACAAGCAATGAGAGTCAAGCGCAGGGAGAAGAGTGGGGTCACATAAACTAAGCTCCTCAAGTCCTCCTCTCATCACACATTCAAAAACCGTGTGACCAGCCCCACCTCCAATTGAAGGGCATGCACCCCACATTGCCGCCATAGGAAGCCTTGGCCAACACTCTGATGGTGTAGACAGGGTGTAGTCCCTTTCTATACACCTCCTTCCCTTTTTGGTCTATCCTTTCGAGGATGTGCCCTGTTCCACTCCATGACAACCAGTCCACGCAACTTAGCATGAACTAATATCCGCTAATGACTGGAGGCAACGCGAACATCATCATGGGGGCCATCCCTCTACAACAAACACTGCATGCCTCACCCCTCCCCTCCTTGTCATATGCGCTTCATGAACCACAGCAAAATCCCTTCCATGCAAATAGTTGTACCCTATATCCACGTCTAACCCTTGAATTGTGTCTTGCAGGCTTCCTTTTGTGGCGGAACGCATGGAGAATCATAGAGATCTAGCATGCAAAGATGCTCTTCATGAAAGACAGGAGTATGTGGCACGCGCCCCTCCACCGGAGCGCTATGTGCCCACCATCAAGAGGTATGCCAAGAATCGAGGCCCTAAGCGACACTGTCCAAGGCGAAGGCCGAAGAATCCTCGAGTTAAGAAAGTCGAGACTCAAAACGCGCAACAGGTGGCAGCACTAGTGGCACGAACCCCCAGCTCCCGCTCGGGCCCCAGATGCTCAAAGGCAGAAAGGGCAGCTCGGAAAAGAGAAGAATTTAATGAATTATTTAAAGACATTCTGAAGACGGTAGCGGGCCGGGACTACATCATTCATGTCCCGGCCGACATGTTCCCTGCTCAACCCCACGGGAGCTCCACACCAGCAGAGCCCCAATCACCCGGCCACCCAGACTCGCCCCGCCTCGTACAAATCGAGTAGCCCATGATGCATAAAGGGCTTATCAAATGCTAACTGGTCATAACTGTTTGTTTTTAAATGGTTAAGTGTTCCCGAGTTGTTAAGTGTTGACATGTTCCCGACTTGTATGAACTTTCATATCTGTGTTTAATATATTTCACGTCTTTAGCAAAAGAAAAAGCTAATCAAGCGCAGGTGATAAATGTCTAAGTCAACACCATAGAATTCAGATCAGTGATGTCTCCTTGCATTGCACTGGTTTATTATAGTTGCGGCATGTGCCATGCATGTACTCTTATGAAGCGACAAGTGGATACAGGATGAGACAGATCTTTGGGCGAAAGTGTTCAATGCCCGATCACCGCAAGACCATTGACCCCCCAAGGAGCCGCGGCAAGGCCACGTTGCCGAAATCACGAATCACCCTTGCCAACCGCCCACATTGCATGGCCCACAACACAGTCCTGGGTCACGCTCCCTTTCTGGGTCAAGCTCTATAGTTGGCTCACGGGCAGCCGTTACCTCAATTGTACCAACATCGCATGTGCCGCAAGGAGGTTTGCAATATCTCAAGTGTATCTCCCTTTGTCTTAGGCTTATAGAAGAAGCATGACTTTGGTCAAAATAGTGGTGCCATGATAAGGTTGTCTCTAAGTTTGCTATGATGTGGAGCCAAATCAAGGCAGTAGTCCAAAGCTAATACTTGTTTCCTACCTATTAGGCCCTCAAAATGAAAGAGTTATTTAGCCTCAAGCAACAAGGGCTGACTTTTGAAAAATATTATTCTCATTTTGTTGCACTACCAAAGTACTCGCTCCACATATCCATGAGTCGGGAGGTGGTGCATTTCTATCAAGGCTTGAATCCACCTCTTAACATGTAGTTGGAAGTAATGAGATCCACTGACCTAGAAGATGCCTTGATGAGGGCACAACAGTTGGTGGCTATCCTTCTGTACAAAAGGTTCAATAGGTTTCCTTACGCCAAAAGAGCTCCATTAAATTACCACTAGGAAAATTTTAATCAGCCCCATGTAGATATTGCCAATACCCTCCAAAATTGAGGTAAATGTAACAAAAAAAAAAAAAAGATATTGGAATAATGAACCGTGATAGTTCCATGCTTAATGTCTCCCCCTTTCGCCAACTGCTTCTCTAACAACGAGGCTAGGGCACAATCATCATTGTACTATCCATTTTCTGAGCCTTCGAAGCTTGACATTTTCCAACCCATTGAAAGGCTGATAGCCTCAACATATTGTAATGGTTGTACTCAGGCAAGCCAAAAAAAAAAAAGGAGAAAAGAAAAGAAAAGAATGAAAAGAAAAGAAAAGAAAAGAAAAGAAAAGAAAAAGAAATGAATGGAAAAATAAGAAGCACCCACGATCACAGCACAGCACCTAGCGGTCCTCAAATTAGACACGTCTGGTGACCTTAATTGACTGGCTTCGCCCCTAGTCCCCTAGCCCCTTACAATCGCCCACAATTGTTCAGGCCACATCAAGGGCAAGACATACCTGGGGAGCTTGTCTCGCCTCGGGTTAGACCTGTCACCCTGTCCCACTTGCACACTTCTCTCTTGCGCTCTGCCTTAGTACCATTGCAATCAGTGGTGATAAGCACTGCACGATTGGCCATGAAATGTACACCATCCTCATCAAGCAAGTCCAATAGCTTCCAGCTACCGAAAGTGCGGTGTCCCTGTATTCAATTATGCTCCATCGTGTAGTCACAATGCAAGAGATGTCTCATATACCTTCACGTGTACTTATTCTCAATATGGACAACTTTGCTTCATCCACACATTGTTACGAGAAACTAGCCCATGGTCTTCTAACTACGTAATATCTAAGTATGCACGAGCACTCACCTAATATCTGCACCAAAGTATATACGCAGTTTGGGTCCTCAAGTGCAGGACAATACTCTCAGCTTGCTTAGAGTTCGACCTGTCTCCCAGACTAATCAAATATGTCTTGTGCACGATAAGAAGACTAGCACTACCCCTTAGGGAGAGACCACACGAGAGGTTTTCAAATTGCAGGTGTTGAAGACTCCACAGAAAGTGTCGTTCGATCTTCATCAACACCCAACTCTGAATGCTTATCCCTTACTATCCGACAAGCCCGCAAGGGATCATCATGTGCAGAATCCCCAACAAACCAACACTTGTGCTGGCCACCAATGCAATCCCCAACACAAAATAGCCCTACCACCAACTCCAACAACCTTCCACCAGCCACCTTGGCCACCAATAGGCCCCCAGGACCTTCTACCACACCACCACCAACACTCCTCCACGGAAACCACCGGCGTCCTTGTCACCCACGTCTTCGGTGCATGCTACAGCCTGCTACCTACGACGGTGAGTGCCATGGGACTGGCACTCGTCTAGGAGGGGGTAATGTTAACCCTCAAACGAATGAAGGTGGAAAATCCGAAAAAGCTAAATAAGAAGACAAAGACAGAGGCCAAGGCAAAGAGAAATGGAAGACAAAGATGCACAAGGAGAAGAGTCCTAAATAAGGGAGAAAGGCGCACAAGGAAAAGCGCAAGTCAAAACTTTTGTAAAAGAGCGCAAGCACATCATGGTTTAATTTAAGGAGCACCCATGCAATTTGTAAATGTAGATGGGCAGTGGAAAGGAAGCTAGGAAGATAGAAGGACAATGGGAAAAAGGGCCTAGGCTACGGCCGGCCATGTAAAAAGGGGAAAAGGGGACGACTGCCCAAAAGGGATTTAGGGTTTGGTATATAAAGTTGAAAATTGAATGAGAAGCTCATTCTTGTGTGTGGCCAAAAGTAGCTCTCTTCTTCTTCTTCTTCTTCTTCTTCTTCTTGCTTGCTTGAGCTTGTGCTTGAGAGAGGGAGTGTGAGAGTGTGAGGGTGAGGGACCGAGGAGGAGAAGCTCTCCATCTTCTCCTCTCTTCTTCTCTTCTCTTCTCTTGCTTGAAGCTTGCACTTGGATCATGGAGCTACCGGAGTGCGCGGGAGAGGAGGTAACTCGAACGGCACGGAGGTAAGCTCACTACACCCATAGATATGGATGGCGTGTCGGTTATGTGAGAGGTAGCCATTAGTGCTCGGCTTGGAATGCTTGAAACAATAAGCGGTCCGTGGGTCTTGGCGGTTGAGTGAAAGCTCCCACACTTCGACAAGGGCAGGAACTGTGGCACTGTCACAGTGAGGAAAGGGGAGCAGGAAAGAAGAATTGAAGTGCCCCTCAATGCGGCAATTGTAGAGAAGGCCTTGGGGCTCGTACCCAAGAAAGACGGCTGAGAAGGGATGTTTACGCCATGCTGGGGGTAAAGAAAAAAGAGGTGCACACCGTGGATGGAATCAGCTTGGCTGACATCCCGGATCCAGCAGTGAAATTGCAAGCGAAGATGATCCACACACTCTTCTCGCGCCAAAGGTACAATGCATTGATGAACAGGATCAGGGTCTCGTTGTTAGAAAGCATCGCAGCGGGAGTCCCTGAGGAGGTAGACTGGAATGGGTTCGTGCAGAAAACCATTCAAATCTCAGCTGCCCTTCTCACTCCAGCGGAAGCACCAGCAGGAGGAGAATCCCCTGCCTCAACCGCACGCTCCACAAGGAAGAAACCTGCCTCAAAGGCAGCCACAATTAGATATGGTGGTGTTTTGACAGCCATCATAGATGAAGCGATGAAGGATGCTGGAGTCAGGGAAGAGCAAGTTGCACATCAAAGCCCACTGCATCAAAGCCCACCTCACCGCGAGGGAGAAGAATCAAGTGAAAGAATGATAAGTGACAAGGGAGAACAGGAGGTGGCGCCCACACAAGCAAGTAAACCAGAAGAACAAAAGAAAGGGGACAGGAGACAGAAGGAAAGGAAAGAGAAATTAAGCAAAGAAGAATGAGCTGAAATCAAGAGGGCTCAAAGAGAGTCTAGGAGGGCTAAGGGAGAAAGAAGGAGGAAAGAGGAGGAGGAGCTTGCAAAGATAAGAGAAGAGTCAAAGAAGGCAGAAGAGGACAGGAAAAGAAGGGTGGAAGAAGAAGCTGAAGAGCAGAGACTGAAGGAGCTCGCCGAGTTGGCAGAGGCTACACGAAGATCTGTGGAAGAGACCCACAGGGGTGGAGAGCTCGAACCTGTGAGCCCCTGTCATAAAGCCAAAGCTAGTTCAAGAGTGGAAGCAGCTCCAATGTGGCTATAGGCAAGGGCAAGTCCCTACTACATCCACTTCCTTCCTCTTTTGTGTCTGCAATGGCTGAAACCACGATTGCAACCACCACACAACCCACACCTCCCCTCGATACGGCACAGCTAATGAACATGGTACAAATGCTAGTGAGCAAAGTGGTCGAGATCGTGCCAAAAACCAGATTGAAAAGGCCCACTGCCGCCGCAGATGCAGAGTCACGACAAGACCCTAAAAGACAAAGGCTGGAGGCATCAACCACCACACCCCATACTCCCATGCGGGCCGACACTGACTATGACGCATATGTGGCTGAGCTACTGGCACAACTAGACAAGGCAAAAAAAGAGAAGAAAGTGACATTGCTAGAGCTAGAAAAAGAAAAAGAAACGTCAGCTGCCCTTAGGCTAGAAGTCTCAAGGCAGGGAGCCGACCGACAAAGAGAAATAAAGGCCCTGCAGGACCAACTAGTAGCAAAAACAAAGGAAGCCCAGGACAACGAAAGCCACCTTAGACAAAGGCTGGAAGACGAAGAGCAGAACCTGGTGGCAGAGCAAAGGAGTCTAAAGCTACTAGTGCAGCAATACAATGATCTACAGCAAAAGGTCGCTCAAGTGGAAATGTTAAAACAGGAGGTTCAGGAAGGCGAAGCCAGTATACCACAAGAACATACCACGGAGCTCCGGTTGTGGCAGGAGCTAGAAGAACAAAACAGATTAATAAGTGAAATCGAGTTTTTGAAGAGTGAAGGGCTAGGAGTCTCAGCAACAGAAGCAAAATGGCTACAAGATGAAGTGCAAAGATTACAAGATGCGCTGGAGACCTCCCAGGAAGATGTAGAGGCCCTGATGGCCATGGCTTTCAATCAAAAAAGGCTATTTCTCTCGCTGAAATCCAAAGCCAAGAGCAGCTGGTGCAGGAAAAATCAAAAGTACTGGCCGAGGTGCACCAAAGGCTCAGCATTGTAGATCAAGCCAAAGGGATTGCTGAAGAGTAGCTGGCTCAGAAGTTAAGAGAAAGGAACCAGTTATGGTTTTTAACAAATGAGCAGCAACAAGTAGTAACCACCCTGGCGAGCCAACTGGAGGAAGAGAGAAAAAGGATGGAGGAAAGAGCTATGGATTGGGAAAGGAAAAATTTTGACAAGGTGAGGGACTTGACCGAACACTTGGCAGTGGCAGAATGCGAAAGAATGCTTGCAGAAGCCAGGGTTGAAGCTGCCGAAATAACTACTAAAACACAGCGGCATGCCTTCCTCAACACGGTGCTCCATGTCACACAAGCTGAGGGCGATGATCCAGTGAAAAAGGTGAAAAGAAAGTTGGAGCTAACCACCCAAGCTCTAAGATATGGTCTTCAAGAGCGGGAGCTCCCAACGAGTACAGGGATCACTAAGGAGCAACAATTCCACTACTTACACTGTACAGGCCTTTCCACTGCTGAGCTCAAGGAGCTAGGTTTTGAGGAGCATGAATAGCCACCACCACCACCACCGCTAGTCATCCCAGCTGTGGTTGAGCGACATGTCGAAGAGGGTCCGGATTTCGAGCAAGCTGATGAAGAAGAGCAACAAAGAATGCCGAGTCCACCTCAACCAAATATCCCACAGGAAGAACCTGCAGATGCCCATCTACCTAAGCACATAGTTGCAGCAAGGAGAAGAAGACAAGAATTAGCTGAGGAGGCCCAACGCCGAGCACGCACAATTCCAAGACAACTTCTTGAGGAGCCCATGCCACTGAGAAATGATACACATCCTGTAGACTGGCCCCAGGAGTTGGTCATCTGGCGTCAGCGAGAGTTCCATAAGAGGCCGTTTGAGCTTTCATTTGCTTTCCCACGCTCTCTAGACCGGGCCTTGCCTCTAGGAGTCGCGTCAGCGAGAGTTCCATAAGAGGCCGTTTGAGCTTTCATTTGCTTTCCCACGCTCTCTAGACCGGGCCTTGCCTCTAGGAGTCGTAGCCAAGATCAAGGATCTAGCTAATGAACTTGCAAACAGGTGGATAGAAGAGAGGATTATGATAATGACTAGGTGGCGACAAGAGCCACAGGAGTACTGGGAAGATAAGGTCAATCTGGTTCCCAAAACCGTCCAAGGCTACAAGGCACAGCTGAAATGGAGGAGGAGGATTTGGGACACCAATTTTGATGCATGGACCGCCTTTTGTAGTTCACTCCCTGAAGAGCGCAATGATCCTATCTACATGCCCTACCCCCGTAGGCATGGAGTGGACTATGATAGAGACTTGCATGGGGATTATGACTTCCCAAAAATATATAATGTAAATGCTAGGAGCCCTGAGGAATGCTTAGTGTTTAGGTTAGAGGATATACTTCCTTCTATAAACCGTTTTCTTGTAGACTTCTCTTCCTGCCCAAATCCAGCGTTTTTGACCACTTGTAATTACCTCCGACTTATCAAATTCCTACTACTCCAAAAATCCGCAGCAGAGGAAGCCCATCTCCCCCCACTCTTCTTTGATATCAACCTAGGAATAGATAGTAGAGCTATGACTAGGTTAATGATGCGGGCTACACTCCTTCCTTCCTTCTGTCTAGAGCTCTTAGAAAATATGAGTGACACCCGCTTTGCAAGGTGTAATCACCCTTTCTTGTCAACCACTCCTCTGAGAGCTAAAGCTGATATTAAAGAATACCTACAAAGTCGCGCATTCTTATCTCAATGCCTGCGACCGCCCCGTGATTAAATGGGTGTGATATGCCTTGCCAATTGTACTCCCTCTCTCATTCTTATTATTATTATTATTATTTTTAAAAGGCCACAAGGAAACAAAGACAAGGTGACTGGAGAGCAAGACAAGAGCAAAAATAGCAAAGCTGAAAGATGAATCTACTACTAAGCAGGTTAACAAGGAGGACACTTCACATGTGCTTGCAGTCTCCCTTCATTGCTATTGTGCACCACACTCACTGCATCTAGGGTTCTCCCTTGCCCCTCCCCCACTTCACACTTAGGGCACATCAAGGGCAGGACTTTCAACCTGTCACCCTAAGTTTTGCACCGCACCTCTAATGATGCACGAACTGGGTCCTCAAGTGTGGGACATTACCAAGGGCTTGCCCAAGGTTAGACCCATCTCCCAGTTCCACTGGCACGGGCATCATGCACTACACAGTGAGACAGACACACCCCCTAGGAAGTGCACAACTTTTCTTGCAGGTTATGTTCGTGTTTCAAGAACTGGCTGCTTGGCTGAAGAAGATCATCCACTACATCCTCCAATGACAAGAAATTTTTCCATGAGTCAAACATGACTCCATTCCCGCAATTTTAGGAGCTTCGCTGCGAAGGTCTAAATGGCTCAACAGATTTCATGTTGCCAATCATCCGTCTACTGATGGCTGCCATGACTGAACCAAATCAAGCAGAAGGAAACCCCAGTGATGGATCTGCCATTGGCATAGATCTTGGAACCTCATCGTCCAATGATCCATGCCCAACGCCTCAAGATCTACGGATCGCTTATTGATTCCACAAAACTAAAGACCTTCAACTCAAAACTGAAGACCTTCTACTCAAAGACAAGGATCTTCAACCAAAGCCATGGATTTTCAAGGCAAACAGCGTTCGGGGGGTTTCTCCAGAATAAATCCCTCCAATACCATCCTCCTAAGGGATTGCTTATTGCTTCAAGCGTTTCGGATACTCAAAGGACGATCGGCTATCTAAGGGGCGCCACAACAGTGTGAAAGATGCCGAGTATCTTCATTGAGCCTAAAGCACGCCGGAATCTCTCCTGGTCATCGTCATCAAACTCCATCACTTCTCATTCACAAGCATCAGTGTCATCTACCCACCAGTTCCACCTCGCAACAGCATCATCTATCCCACTACCTCCCACCACAGTGCCATGGGATTGGCACTTGGCTAGGAGGGGGGTAATGTTTACCACAGCACAGAGGAGCGGGAAATGGAAAAAAGGAAATAGCAGGCCTATAGCCTTGTGGATAATTGTGCTCAATTATTGCAAAAAGATGTGCTAGAGAACAAGCTTGCCCCACACTTATTTGATCTCTACATGATCATTTTAAAACTACTTAATTCCTAAAGGGTTCTTCCCCTATACATTATGTACCTTGCATGAGCATTGATCTTGTAAAAAATATAGCATTTGTATGTGTGTTGCATTGTAGCTCATTATAAAGGATGTAAATGATATCCTTGAAGACAAGAAAGATGTACCTTGCATGATCATCATTTTGTAAAAAATATAGCATTTGTATGTGTCTTGTGTTGTAACTCATTATAAAGGATGTAAATGATGTCCTTGACGACAAGAAAGATGAACATCATGAGTTGTCTAAAAGCATTGAGATATTGTATTGATTTCATTATGGGAGATTTGTGGTCATTTTTTGGCCCTATAGGAAATTGAAGAGAAAGGATGTGCGATGCAATTTACTAGAAACATTATTGAAACAAAACTTTGCAATCCTAAAAATATTTTTTTCCCTTTTGTGCCTTGGTACTTTTGTTGTATATCATTCATTGACGATCAAATTCAAAGGTATCGCATGCACTTATCACCTTCAATGCCTCGCCATCGTTTAGAAATTGCCCTTCAATGACTCTCTCAAAATCTTCCCTCTGCATTTTCAAGTTTTTGTTTCGAAGGACTCTAAATCACATCCATATTGCAAGCATGGACAACCATAAACAACATCCATACCACCTCCATATTGCAAGCATGGACAACCATAAACAACATCCATACCACCTCCATATTGCAAGCATGGACAACCATAAACAACATCCATACCACCTCCATATTGCAAGCATGGACAACCATAAACAACATCCATACCACCTCCATATTGATCTGGATGATGAATATGAACCTATTCCTAAAAGAAATAAAGTGTCTATCAAGACACCGAGTGCGATTGAAGCAATGAGATCGACGGATAGATAGAGTATTGATCAATGCAATGATGGCAGGTTGTATCCGGTGGATTCTACAACATGAAGCATCTCTCCACTCTCTTTATGTTCCTCATTATTGCTAAGCTTTGTTGGAGATGGTCGTCAAAGGCTTCTAGCTTATACTCAAAAGCTAGAGAACCAATGGTTATGCCAGGAAATAGATATAATGAGGAAACGATTAGAGGAGAGCCAAGAAAAAATAGGGAGTCTCAAAACCCAAGTATGGGCAGTTAGAGAAAAGAAACAACATTTGAGTTGCATGAAAGACAAAGAAGTTTGAAGAATATTGAGACATTAAAGCCTAGAAGTGGAGGTTATGGAGAAGAATAACAACAATACAATAACATTTAGTCACTCACCCTAAAGTGGTTGTATTATTCTATTGTGTTTTTGGAGCATCAAGTCCAAAGTAAGTGCACATTATGTGAATGCATTATGAATCCATGCTCATATGTGTGTCATCATTGTTGTTGTAACTAATAGGGTAATTCTTTATTTGTACAAAGCCAGGAGAAACATAGAGAAAGCATCATAAGCCTACAACAACATCATTTCTTCCAAAGTTGTAGAGAATATGCTAGTGGTTGAGAAGAGACTTGGGAAGGCCAATAAATAATGTGTTAAAAAGTCCCTACAAAGGTCTTACATGGACAAAGGGGACATCCAAAGCACCCTGGAACAAAGTGAAGATTAGTAAACAAAGCTACACTCAACTCTTCAAAGTTATGCAAGAGATATTGAAGAAGAAAAGGGTCGAGGGGTCTTTCTTCCAAAGCCATCTTTAATTCAACAAATAAAGAAAGGTAGGCCTCAAGTGGAAGCACACAAGCAAAAGTAAGAGCAAAGGAAGAGCTATGGAAGATGAAGCAAAAAAGCAAGAGAGAGAAAAACTATAGAAACTCCAACAATCACAATGTGTAACCGGCCTTCTCTTATTTAACAATCACTAAAAGAATAAAAAATAAGGTGATAGTGATGGGCACCTACCACTTGCAGTATACAAGTGTGCAGTCATAGTGTATAAAGTAAATACATGGTGGCATAGGCACAGGTGCCTTTACTCCTAACAACCTGTCACTTAAAGGTGAATGTGTCTCCTGTGAGAAGAGAATAAGAAAAATAAATGACAAAGTATAAATACACATAAAGTACAATACGATGAGGAAATATATCAACTCATTCTATGCCCATCATCTTCTTAAGAAAGGCAAAAGGTTCCATTGAGAGACTTTTAGTGAAGTAGATATATAAGATTCTCATCAATTGAAATCTTGGCAAGCTCAATAGACTTGTTCTCTATCACCTCCCTCATAAAGTGATAGCAGACCTCAATATTCTTTGTCTTCACATGAAAGACTAGATTCATGGCCAACTAAATAGTACTCATAGAATCCAAATGTAGTGCATGAGTAGTAGTAATACCAATGAAGACGAGACAAACTAACCATAGAGTCTCCTTGGTAGCCTTAGTGGCTACAACATACTCTACCTTAGTAGTAGATAAGACTGTGCATTTTCGCATCATGGACATCCAAGAAACAATATCTCTAGGAGAAGTGAAGACATACTAGAGGTGGAATTCTCACTATCTACATGTCCTAGATAGTTGGAGTCATTGTAACCCCACACCTATAGTATCTTGGCCACCATGGCAAATACACACATTTGCAACGCCATTCAGGTATCTCATAATACCATTCACAACGTCCAAATGTCACCAACCAAGTGTAGCCATATAGTGTGCCACAATTCCTACTATAAATGCTATGTTAGGGCAATTGGCTATCATGGCATACATCAAATTTTCCACTACATATACATAAGGGATCTTGACCATCTCGGTCTTCTACTCATTTGACTTGGGACAATCTTCTTGGAAAACTAACCTTCATATGGGAAGGTAAAGGATAACAAATAGTCTTAACATCCTGCATATGGAATCACTCAAGCACCTTTTGTATGTACTCCTATTGTGACAAAAAAAGGAGTCTCTTCGAGTGATCACACATGATGGCATACCAAGAATATGTGAGATTGATGCATATCCTTCAACTCAAAGATTTTCTTGAGCTGAGTCTTCAAAGCATCCAACTCTTTATGAGCTTTTCCAAAATAAGTACCAAGACAATAAGGCTGCCATCACATGTCTTCTTTGTGTATAAACATGGATCCATATCACTCTGCGAGTAGATCCATGTAAATGCATAAAAGCATTGAACTTATGATACCATTTCTTAGGTGCTTGCATAAGGCCATAAAGACTCTTTCTCAACTTGCATATTAGGTGCTCCCTAGACTTTTTCATAAAGCCCTTAGGCTATTGCATGTAGATATTCTCATGCAAGTCTCCATGCAAAAAACCATTTTCACATACATCTGCTAAAGGTCTAGATCTAACTATGCAACCAAGGCTAAAACCAAGCGTAGGCTAGTCACCTTGATTATAGGAGAAAAGGCTTCATCAAAGTCAACACCATACTCCTACTTAAAACCCTTAGTGACCAATCTGGTCTTATATGATGGCTTGGGGAAACCACAGGTACTCTTTAACTTCTATACCCACTTGCATGGCAATGCATGTTTCCCACTGGGAAAAGGAACCAAATCTTGTGTGTGGTTTTTCTATAATGAATGAAACTCAAAGTCCATGGAGAGTGCAAATCGATTAGGTTGATGTCTATTTCTAGTAGACCTTCTTGGGCTATGAGACCTATACATTCTATCCAACATCATGATCATGGGCTACTAGAACATTAGCTCCTATAGGCTATCTAGTTGGTAATAATAAGAGGCTAATCTTGAAAGATTGCCCTGATTACCTCAACTACATGCTCAAGCTGCTTATGCATTTTTTCCACATGGAAAACAATATCATGGCTATGGAAAGCCTTCCGAGTGCGACGCAGATCCCATAGGCAATAGGCCATGTTACTTGCATCCCCATAATCAAGAAAGATGCATTTCGGTAACTTAGAATCTAGCTTATTACGTTCATCCTTAGGTACATGGTAGAAAGCCTGACATCCAAAGACTCTAAGATGCACATATGAGGGAGGTTTTCTAGACCATACCTCCTCTCTAACCTATTAACCAATAGCAGTGCATGAGGATCTATCAAATGTACATCAATAGTAACTACCTCAGCCCAAAAATGTTATGGTAAGCTTGTATGGCTCAATATACTGCACAATCTTTCTTGAATGGTCATGTTTATGTACTTTGCAACACCATTTTGGAGTGGAAAATACCGGGCAATCAAAACTGATGCTTAATACTCCTCCCATCACAAAACTTCTCAAATGCTTTAGAAATATACTCACTCCCATTATTAGACCTTAGGTATTTTAACTTTATCTAGACTAGTTTTCAAGAAGAGCAAGCCAATGCTGAAAGGTAGATAAGACATCTACTCCTCACGGAAAACAACATTATGGATGCAGAAAACCTTCCAAGCATTATCCAATTTGCCAATGTATTGTGAAAGAGCTACATCTTTCTTGTACCCTATTGACTTTAAGCTACCATCACTTTTAAGCAAATATGATGTCCACAATGGATTGTGATATTCCCCATCCTTTTGTGCAGTTGACATGTCATACTTTCCCATGTTGGCTAGGTTGAGCCTTTCAAAATTTTTAACTCTTTATTCTTCAATAGGCCATTGTTGCCACTCATAATTATTGGCCTCCCATTCAATGCTTTCGAAGATCTACTCGCTCATAAAAAAACTTTGCATCTTTGACCACAAAATCAACTAAGAGATGCATATCTATCTCGTCCCCTACGCAGGCCTTACTAAATTGTGCTAAACTATGCCCACCCTGACCACAAAATCAGCCAAGAGATGCAGATTTATCTCATCCCCTACCCACAGTCGCGGGCCTCACTAAACTATGTTAAGGTAGCAAGACTATAATCCTCATAGATGTCTAGTGAAATCATTATATTGGTCAACAACAAATAGTATTGGTCATCTAACATAATGAATGTAGGTAGGCAAATAGGCTTCCTTCCTCACATCCACCGATTGATTGCAAATTCTCTAGGTCATCAAGGGTAGCTAGGGCTCGATCAAAACTTGACAAAGTAGCCTTTGCTCTCTCCTCTACTGCATCAAAAGGTATAAACTTGTCTATCTATTCAATCTCTCTCTAATAGTAATCATAGGCTAAATTATGTCCTCAACATGTAATGCTTGTGAAGTCCCTTTTGAGTCATTCTCATCCCCTAGGAGATGAAAATAGTAAAGAAATGCAAAGGACGATTGTAAAAGACGGCACCCCTTTGAGTGTATTGGCTAGCTCTTTTTGTCCTTGTGTGAATCGCTATGTAATTTATCAAGCATACTAGCTATCTTTCTCTTTGTGACTTTATTAGTTACAAAGTCATAAGTGTGAATATATGCATGTGCCTCTATGTTCACTATGCCACTTGGAGTTATTCTTGGTATTCCTCCATGTAGACAATCAAAAATTTCTACATGAAAGCAAAACATTCTCGATAGGAAGCAATGAAGAAAACATACACAATAACTCTAGAGCATGTGAATGAGCACAAGCATTGTAGAGAAAGAATTAAAAACTTTTTAGATGGGGTTTCCTCCACATCATCCTCAAATTCTAGCTTTTGAACTTCATCCAAGTTCTTGTTTCTGACAGAGAAAATAAGCAAAAAGTGGAAAAAATCTCCAATCCAAACATACCTCCTAAACAAAATTCTCACCCTAACTAGAAACAAGGGTCACTACCAAGTGATATAGAGGCCCTCGACCCATGGGAAGGGTCTCCCTCACTTTTGGTGGTGACCCATGTGGGGTTCACTACACATGAGGGTTATCACCAAACGATACAAGGGCCCTCTGCCTGGGGGAGGGACCTCCCTAGATTGATGGTGACCCATGCGGGGTTCATCACACATAAGGGGAACCACCAAACAAGAGATGGGAGGGTTTCCTACCCATGAGAGGGGCCTCCCTTACTTGATGGTGAACCTTGCATGGTTCATCATACAGGAGGTTTCCCATTAAGCAATATATGGGCCCTCTGCCCATAGGTAGTGCCTCCCTTTCTTAGTGGTCATCCATGTGGGTTTTACTATACATGAGGGTCACCACCAAGTATACTAGGGCCCTCTGCTTGTGGAAGGGGCCTTTCTCACTTGCTTGGTTGTGAACCGTGGATTAGACCACACTAGGGTCACTGCTAAAGTATAAAAGGGCTTGCCACCCATGGAAAGGGCCTATTTGGCTTTGTGGGGCTAGTTCATCAACCCACACTAGGGTCACCAGAGAGCAATATGATGATTCTCCACCTAGTGAAGGTGCTTCTCACTAGGTGGTGACCCATTGTGGATTTACACCACATGAAGGTCACCACTAAGCCTATCCTAAACTATTGTGAGGGCATCCCGTTGTCTCTTTAAAACAAGATCTAAATATATAAAGTTATTATTCAATTTGGTTATAAGTAGCATGAAGTTAGAAATAGCCCACACTTGATGCATTATTGGATGGTACCTTGTGAGAAGAGGGATAGGCTCCTTGATTTTCCATGTCAAGGGAGCAATGGCAAGAGAGAGTAGGGTTTAAGTAGGAGCTAGAAACAAGAGTAGATGCACCAAAGAGCACAAGAGTCGATGTGATCAAAGGAGATCAAGAGAGTAGGAGTATAGTTGGAGAGGGCATCTTGAAGTTCTAAACCCTAAACCCCTTTTGATCGACCCCTAGGGGTGCAAGGTACACATGTACATACAATCAATGTTCCCTCCATGGAGTTCATTAGTGATTATTCCATTTTAGTTACATTGCTAGTCCCAATGTTCCATTTTGCATCATTTGGAATTAATGAAAGGGACAATTTTTTAGGGTACTCTTCTTCTTCTTCTTCTTTTTGGAATACTTAACATGCAATACTTTTTATTTTGCTCCTCTCCATGTGGTCAATCCATATGCTCTCCTGCTCCCGTCACATCACCATATTGATGGGCCATTGTTGCTCTCAATTGCATCCTCAAAGGCTCTTGGCAAACAATCTCCTTATTCCCCTCTCATGCAGGCCTAATATTTGAAGGTTGCAACAACACCCTTTAGGAGGGGTTTTATCCTTCTTTTTCCTCTTTTTACCTATTTTTCTTTTGAAGATAAACTTTAAATTTTTTCATATATCAATGACATGTCTTTTTGGAGATGATACGTGTCCTTTTTCATTGGCATTACATATACTAATATTAGATTTCTAAACAGTGTGAGACTTGGTCTCTCTGCCCCCCGAAAATCTATCATGCTCATCGTTTACTAGTCAAGGGTGACCTTTCTCTCATTTTGACAGAGATTGTAGACTGGCTCCAAGATTCTGGATGGAGATCTATTACATGAAAGCCTTCTCAAGTCTCGCCTACATGTTGATACCTCGGTGGCTCTAGCCACACTCTTGAACCCCCTTGCATTTGGGTCACAACAACCTCTTTTTCTTGCTCATATCTCAAGCCCTATCACCTACAATGATATCATGTCCCTTGCTTGCATGGAAGCCCTATAATTCTATCAGTCATGTAAAACTCAAGCTCCATAATTATCAACCAATAGTAGAAGGGAGAGACTACAAATATTGTGTAGGATTTACCAAGTTAAACCAACCAAATATCGTATGAATTATAACTTCAAATGGAATGATGTGTCTAATCATCTTGCTCTAGCTTCAAGCTAGCCCCCAATCCAACAAGGTGATGCCCAAGTTGTCATTACTAAGTACTTGATCCCCACACCGTAAACTTTTTAATGCAAAACCACTCGGTACTCTATCCCCACATCCTAAATCCGTTAATGCAAAAGCAATCAGTACCTGCACCCTAAATTGGTTAATGTAAAAGCACTCCTTACTCAATCCCCACACCCTAAACCAATTAACGCAAAATCTCTTCCATTAAAACGATCTCTGCATGCATTTTGCCATTTTCTTACTCTCACATTCACCTAGTCCTCATGCCCTCCATTGAGCCCGCCCTAAAAAGGAGCATATCTCTAACCTTGGTGGGACTACAAGCCTACCTCCACAAAAGAAGCGACTGTATGACCAGAGTGCCAATCTGATTGTAACTTAATTGATAATGTCTTCTTTTGTTTCCAAAAAATCCCCAACCATTGCATGTGCCTTGAGAGTTTTCCCTTGGCAATGGTCCTCCCACTAGGGGTTCGCTCTTGTGGAGGGTCTTTCAAGGTCACCACTAAGTGGTTCTAGATATCATTACCAAGGGCTAGCCTCTATTTCTTGGTGATGGCCCTTGTTCAATATTCTTGTCTTTAGGAACCACCACCCAACGATTTGTGGCAACCCATTACTAAGGGGTAGCCTCTATCACTTGGTGGTGAACCTCATTCGGTGTTGTCTTCTTCAAGAATCACCAACATTCAGTTTGTTGCAACCCATTGCCAAGGGGCAACATCCATCACTTGATGATGACCCTCATTCAATGTTCTTATCTTCAAGGGTGGCCATCAAGCAGTTTGTGGCAACCCATTACCACGTGCATCCTCTATCACTTGATGGTGACTCTCATTCAATGTTCTTGTCTTCTTGGGTCACCAAAAAGCAGTCTATAGACTTGGTAGTGACTCTTGTTTAATATTCTTGTACTTCAAGGTCGCCAGCAAGTGGTTCGTTTCCATGGGGCAACCTCTATCACTTTATGGTGACCCTCATTCAATGTTCTTGTTTTGGAGGGTCACCACCAAGCAATTCGTGGCAACCCATTACAATGGGGTCACCTCTATCACTTGGTGGTGACCTTCATTTAGTGTGCTTGTATTGTCTTTGTTGAGGGTCACCAACAAGCCATAAAGACTACCTATTGCCATAGGGCAACCTCTATTGCTTGTTGGTGGTGACCCTCTTGTAGTGTTCTTTTCTTTGAGGATCACCACCAAGTGGTTTGTAGTTCATAAGTGTAATATAGAAGTCTTTGTTACTTGGTGGTGACTAGAGAATTCCACAGCTTGCACCACTTGCAACTCTAGTATGATAGGATTTTAAATCCTGTGATGATCCCACATCGTCGCATGTGGAAATTTTTTGCCATCCCCAAGGGTCCCAAACAGAGCCCCACCAAACCATGTCCGAGTCCCTTTAGCCCCACACCCAACCCCACCAGACTAAGGTGTTCGCCCTAGATTGACCCTGCCTAGCCACAAATCAAGGCCCATTAGCCATAGACTAAGCCCCAACGTAAGCCAACCCGTGTGTCTTCCTTACTTTCTTTCTCCTCTGTCTCTACTTCAGCTCGCGTCCCAAATACCATCAACCACCACTTTTGGCACAAAACAAGCATACTCTTGATAGAGAGCTCGACAACATCCTTAGCAAGTGTATGGCCAACCTATGCCCAAGTTGTTCTAGCCTTGAGAGGATATCGACAAGTGGTAGAGCTCAATGATGCTCCATTACTATTTCCCTCCAAGAGTAAAGTTTCTATTGTGTGTTGTTTGGATGTTTTAATCCTTGATCTCGCTAGATATGTTGCTTTAATTATCTTTTTTAATCCCCCTTATTTTTTATAGTTGTATAATATATTTGTTGCCATTGAACGTGCAAATTGTGTGATATTCTCTTAACTTGCTAATGTCAAGGAGTCTACAAGAGGATGCCACCTTATGTCCCCAAATTTTGCGATTATTTTCTTACATGAGGATTGATGATGTTCAAATTGCTTTCATTTCCTACTATCAACAGCAGTAAGTGCTTGATCAAGAGCATTGCTTATTTGTATTCACTAGCTATCCTAGTTTTGGTGCTAATGCTTAAAAATTATCCTATTGCTTGATAATTGAATAGGGAACATCGGAGCTTTCTTACAAATGCTATTAGCAAGGGCTACCACAGAAGAACCCAACTATAAGTATCTATGTCTCTCCTTTGAGGTTAGTTTGTGAAGTTATTGTCAAGAGAATTAACTTAGCATATGTCTCTAGAGTTGCATGCAATTGTAACTTGCATGGAGAGCCTTACATTTCATCAAGATGACCTTGTAAGTCCCATGACTACATGAATTGTACGAGTCCCACAAGACCCTTATCAAGGCATCACTACCCTTGTGAAGTAGAACCAAGATTCCCATATCTAACTAAGCCCAACATTTCCTTTATTAAGCATGGTGTTGCAAAGGCACTCCTCCAATCTTGATGTTTAAAAATTCAAAATCACCACTCTTTAGTATATTATATAGCTTTCAAACACCATAGGGAGGAAATGAGGTGGTGTAATGGGATGAGAGAGAGAGAGAGAGAGAGAGAGAGAGAGAGAGAGCACGTGCAAAGTAAGTGCAAAAAGAAAGAAGCCCAGGTAAGGGGGATGTGTAAGTGTAAGAAGAGGCCATACGACAATATGACACTGATATTGCAAATACAGAAGAATGGTTTCAATCGAGGGTAGCTTTGGAGAGTAGGTTGCAAGCTATGGATAGTCGGTCACAAGGGTGGAGAGGAGGGAGTAGAAATTAGAAGCTTTGCATCATGATATAGAAGAGGCAACACATCAATCCTCAACTTTGTAGCCAACGACAACCTTACCACCCATGCAATTATCCCTATACTCGAGCTTTTGACCCCTTCCCTCAAGGAAATTATTGACCCTAGGCTTGAAGACATTTACACTATAAATTTCCAATGACTTATTTATCACTTTGTATACAACACATGAGAAAATGGAAATGCAAAAAAATGTTTTTCATTCATATTGCTAAACTTGTTGATTATAATTTTTTGGTAGCATTTCTCACTTGAGTACAAAAGGCCCCTAAACTGTTTCTTTCTTATGTGGAAAATACTTATGTAATAGCATGTACAAATATAGATATGCATGTCAAACTAATGGCTTTCTAATGCAAATATATAGTATTATTTGTTATTTGTTTACATGCAAAACTATTTTCTTTTCTCATCGAGACCTAGCAGACATCAAGAGAGAGTAATTATAATGTGATGCAAATAAATCCTATGACTATATGAATGTAAAGAAAAATTAGTAATGCAAATAATAATGCACATTTTTATCATCAACACAAAAGCTAAACAAATTAGGAAGTTGGATATCTTCATTGTGTAAGTCCATGAATTATGGTAATATGCACATTAACCCTAGGTTCATGTTGACCAAAAGTTCAATGGCAATCATTAGCACACAATAGAATGTAGTTGCAACTTGGAGGTGATTCCATCTTGTACCTTTGTATCCCACCTTGCATCCACAAACTCTAAAATACTATCCACGTCTAAACACTTCCCTAGGAACATGATTCTTGAGGTCTAGATATCAATAACGGAGAAGAAGTCCACAAAAATAGTTATAGGCATAAAAGTAGATATTTTGCTTTATCTACTTGAAATGTTGGGCTTTAGGCATTTACGTACCTTGTGAAACATTTTGCACCTACAACTCTTGCTTATCCTTAAATCTATCAACAACCACCTTGTGCTCTTGAAATTTGGAATCTATATGCTCGACAAGGTTTCCCATTGCTCATTGGAGGGAGGTGGTATGTAAAAATGGTAGTAAAAGAATATGCTCCTCTCAATCAGTTCCACTTTTTGTCCTCCCCTTGTAAAGCTCACCAATGGAAGTGTGGATAATATCTAGAATATCTACCACACATTTTACTAACTGCCACTCCTTGAGACTTGATGGATACAAGTCTGTTAACATCAAATGGTCTTATCACTAACAAGATGAATAAAAAGCATGAATCTGCATTCATACAAAAAATAAACACAAGTACAATGCAATATCATTGGGCTCAAGGTGAAGCTCCTCATGCATGAAAACATGCTACACATGAAATTCTTTGATTATCTTTTTGGAGCCACCAAGCCTAAAATCTATTACTGTGCCCTTCCAACATAATAAAATAGGGTTGGTTGTCAAGGATCTCTCTGACTTTTTTTGCTAGATGATTATCCAACTTCCCTTTGTTATGGTTGAGGGAACCCACCTATCTTACTCATCAAGTGTACTATAAGTGATCATGGACTTAATGGAAGTACAAGGTCTTCTACACCAAGAAAAGGCCTCCATGCAATAAGAAGATGGAGAGTAAAAAATGTGTGATGATTGAAGAGAAAACAATGAGGAACTCTGAGGGGTGTGGAATGGAGGAAAGAGAGGAGAAAATGAATACTGAAAGATTTCAAACAAAAGGGTTCCATCACCTTTTTTTCCCCCAATATAAAAGAAAGGATTGCAATGTGATGGCAAAACATTACTATTAGAAAATGACAATCACTCCAACCCATCTCAATAAAACTAACAATTAATCCACTTTACTACTAAAAAGTGACAATTATTGGAGCCATTTCAATAAAACTAACAATTTTAAAAATACTACATTTATTTTTCAAAAATTCCCAAATGATTTTTTAAAAGCTCCATAATGGAAGCCTTTTCCACATTGGTGGAGTGCACTCTCTCTCTACATACTAAAAGGCCGAAAAATGACCTCAAACTCTCACTATTGATTTTGGTTTGTTGCCATGTTTAAGGGCAATGCCACTATTGTGTCATCCTAGGTTGATTGGATGGTGATTGAGGGAAGTTTGCTTTTATGAGTGAGTTATTGGTGCCCTTTTGCTAGTGCGATGGTATCTTACATGAATGGACTTTA
The DNA here is from genome assembly GCF_053477565.2 of Lygodium microphyllum. Taxonomy (NCBI): domain Eukaryota; kingdom Viridiplantae; phylum Streptophyta; class Polypodiopsida; order Schizaeales; family Lygodiaceae; genus Lygodium; species Lygodium microphyllum. The sequence continues at coordinate 103,081,944 of NC_141150.1, read as the reverse complement.
GCTACATGGGCTATGTTGTATTGATCTATCAACTCCAATTATGGTTTGGTGCCTCCACTCAAGAATCTTCCCAAATTCTTTCAGTTTCCCATGTATGTGTCTACTTGATGTACTAAAATGATATTAGAATTTTCCATATATTATGCAAATGTGAGGAGGATTCATAAAGGTTTTCGAAGACTTTTGAAATTAATTCTTTACTAAAGGATATTAAATACCCAAAGAGGCTTCAATGAGTCTTTGCATTTTTCCTAAAGTAAGAAGATGGTGGGAAAAATATGAAGTTAGTGCTCATGCAATTTTGACCTATGATACTACAAAACATGCATTCTTGGAGCAATATAAGAAGGAGAATCCAATTGTGCTTTGGCATAAAATTGAGGAGCTACATCAAAAGGAAAGCTAGTTGGTAGAGAAATTTGCAAGGTTTTTTAATGATTTGTGATGAAGATGGTGTGATAGTTTGGGAGGGAAAACCACCTTCCATGTTAAAGACAAGTCAAGTTGTGGAAAGCTTGAAGTAGAGTTTGCACATAAAGGTAGTATCAAAATATCCCTAGAGTCGCAAAGAAACAATATTAGTGGGCAAGGCAAAGGAGTTCAAATCATTGAAGCTACAAGAGCTATTGTCTTGCAACAAAGATGTAACATCTTTTTAAATTGGAGAGTAATATGTAGCATCTGGGCTAGAACCACATGTTATTTATGCAAAGCAATATTCACCTTTCCAAACCTATGTTTAAGAGAGAAAAAAGGCTAGCTTTGTCTCTTGGTTGTGGCATCTGTAAAGTGAAAAAGGAAAGGGGTGTTGTACCTACTAAAGACTTGACTATGTACCAAAAGAAGAATAGAGAGCCTTTTGTTGAGGTAGAAGCAGATGTGAAGTTACCAATAGCCCATATGTTGATCAACCCCAACTTCTAGTGGCCCCTAAGCTACATGACAATATTAGGGTGTTGCCCATCTAGTAACTTCCGTAGGCACATGGCCACTTTGGCTCAACGTGGGCATTGGCCACTCACTAGACAACTACAAAGTGGTAGTGGCTTCATGGTCATGTGGTAGCATCTTCCAAGGTTTCTCAGCCACTTGGTCAACAAATTACTCAACAATTGTTCCATGTTGCTTAAATCACTTGGGCAATGGTGGCTAAGCCGACTATGGCCAAGAGTGGTGCCTCTAGGACACCTTTGTAACACCTACAACAACAAGACTAGGTGGCTCACCACAACTACAAACATAGCTAGCAACAACAAGCAACCAATGATGGCCACATGTGAGTGAAAAGGTGATGCAAGAAGGAGTCATCAATGACAATTGAAGGTGGAGTCGTTTACTTACCCAACAATGGCAATACAAGGGCCACAAGGTGGCATGGCCAAGGCTCTCATTGTGGAAATGGGGGTTCAAGAGATTATGAACATGGATGATGGAGGTATGGGGGATTATGGAGTATACTCCACACAAAGAATAGAGGATAATAAGGATTTTTTGTTTTCCCTCTTCTATTTTTCCTTTTCTTTGTTACTAAGAATTCTTCTCAGTAAAGCAAATCTTTTGTTTTTAAAATATTTTAGTCTATGATTCCAACTAGTGAGATTCTAATCACATGGATAAATTTCCCCCCTCAAGTGTTCATCTAATTTTAATCACAGCTTTTTTCCCTTCAAGCTAGAAATCAAATTCTATCTAGTCATGTGCTACTATTCCATGATGCCATGAGTGCGAGTGACACCGTGGTCAAATCATCCATGGTCCTAGAAATGGAACCAAATCGTTGTGTCCTATTGCATTTTTCTATCCTCTTGTAATCTTGGCAGAGAATGGAGAGAAACTTGAGTGCAAATGAGGGAGTGAGGGCCTTGGCAAGTGAAATCCCTTCCCTTTTTTCTTCTTCCATCCATCAAATCTTAGAGGTAAAGGAGAGTGTGTGAGATCATGTAAGAGAGAGTGAGACACAATTATAAGCTTCTGTTAATATCCTCATGTATTCTTCTTTCTTCTCCTCTCTATGTGCACTCGAGAAGGTAATAAGATCATGGTAGGCATGAGGAGCATCACATGGATCATGGAGCAAGTGGCAAGCCTCGAGCCACCACAATGAAGATAGGATCTTGTTCGATATGACTCATATATTGGTTGCATCTATTGTTTCTTATATTGAATGGTAGATCATAGATTGATGTTGAGTATAGCACTTGACATGGTCATGTGAGAGATGGGCACACGACAGTACTGAGTCAAAGCTCTTGAAAATAATAAGAGTTCATCCTAAGTCTTGCATGTTGCATGTGTGAAGCACAAAGTTTCTACACACATGAATATATCGTTCCACAACTTCTCGTCACTTATATAATAAGCTTTTGGGTTTTTTCACACTCTTGGGCATCATATCCTTTTCCTAGTTGCGGACGAGTATTGACATTTTAAAGCTGATACATGATTATGTGACGGGCCACAATACATATAGTGGGTGTCACTTATCATTCACTGTCATGGCAAGTTTGGATGCCATGGACACGTGCTTGTTGCAGTTCGGAGAAAAACTGTTCTAGTTTGGCCTAATGGCCTCACAAAATCCAATGCTTTTGATCTTACGAAAGACCAAGGCAATCGTGTTGTTAATAAGTTTCTCAACAACTTTCTTCCTTCCTTGCCAACTCTTTCACCGTACACTGTGTTTCATATGTGCTCCTGTCCTCCTTTATAATCAGATCACCGATCTGTTCTTGCCCCCTCGGACCTCAACATATCACACAACATTAATACACAAACACACACATAAAGAAGAGATTACTCAGTCTCTCTCTTAGCCAAATCAGGTATGGATAAGAGCAGTAGGAGGATCAATACCTCGTCTCAAGAGGGACCACCCAATGTCATGTGCTACTTAAGTATGGATAAGAGCAGCAAGAGGATTAATACCTCACCTAAGGAGGATCTTTGGACCCAGAATTTATTGCACAGAATATTAAGAGGCTTCCCTCTCGTCAATGAATCCAATCCAGACTTGGGGAAATGCAACTGTCATCTGCTGAATATAGGCCTGTTTCTTATCTCTTTGAACTGAGATATTGAGTTGGAATAGCATTTTAGTTAGTCTGCTGTAATTCTCAGAAGGGCCTGCCAGTGTTTTCCTAGGTCCTATTGATTTTCTGGGGATAATATCCAGCATATTTTGAAGTGATAGCTGTTAAATTAGGAAAAAGTACAGTATAGCAGTTGATATAGGTAGTCCAGTGGTTTAGAGTCCTACTGTAACCCTTTGCCATAAGACCATGCCTGGTCTTCGCATTTTGCCCAGGTGTGTGAAGCTTGCCCTATTGTCTATACATTCAAAGAGATATGTAGGCTTAGAACAGATTCATATCACCTTAAGAGGTCCTTATTTCATGTACCTTGTGTTATTCAGAATTAGTTTGAACCTATATGTCTATAAGAAAAGCTTTGGGTTTTCTTATTTCAAAGATTTGTGATATGCTCTCTCACAATTTTTTAATCTGCTACATCCATAGTTTCATGGACTCAATGAACAGTATTTTGCCTTGGAATCTTGGTAAGTGGCAGACCTGATTTCTAAACTACAATTGTTTAGAGCACATTTAGTTGTTGCAGTCAAGTAAGCCAGGCTTTTAGATTCTTTTTGAACATGTTATTAGTAGACTTTACAAAGATGAGGAATGTTCTTAGAGATATCCATCTTTCGAGTGCATAAATATTGAATTGACAGGCCCTCATCCAGGTTTGCAAAAGAGAGAGGACTTCTAATTCAGGTTTGGTTTCAAGCAGATGGCTAGCAGCTTTTTGATCTGGAATTAATGGTGCAATTCTTGATCTGCTTAGAGAAAAAGGAGGAAGAGCTATGACTTGAATTTGACATCGAAGGTATAGGAGTCTGATGAGAAGTTCCCATTCAATCCTTCTCCCAATCTCATATGGCATCTAAGATTGAATTGATTAGGGCAAAACCACAGCTCTCATACCCAGTAAGGGAACCAAAAGTTCTAGTTGTAGATGTTGGATCTATGCCACTACAATAAGCTAAATTAACTGATCACATATTGAAGGTTGATGTACTTCAAGATTAGTATAACATAACCACCCCAGTAACCTGAACTGATGTGTGCAGAGCGGAAAAGTAATTTTAATTGCCTGCAAATCATCAATCAGAGCTTAGTATGTTTACATCTTATTTTGGCTATGTACAGTGTGTGTTGTCTTCTTTAAATCAGACCTGGTGTACACTAAAGAGCACGTAGTTTTATAGGTTTTAATAGCTGAAGGTACAGAAAATTGAAGAGCACTATTCAGTTAACCATGCCAAAACGATGCTAGTTCTGTCCCACGTTTACAGCAGAGGAAGGGTGAAGAGATACATTCTCGAGTCTGAAATTGTGGGGTTATTTGGAAAAACATGATATTGTGTTTGGTGCTATATTTTGGACATGTATGCCAAATGTGGTGTGAGTTTGCTAATGTTGGAGACGTGCTTGATGGGCTTCTTTTATGCAATTCAGTCTCTTGGAATGTACTGATGGCCAACTCCCCCCGCCTGTGTCCTGCTATTCCCCTGCCATCTGTGCCGCCTCTCCCCCGTCTCCCCCCAGCGAGACCCCCCCCTCCCCAATGACCCCTCCGCCTCTACTCGATGCCATGCCGCCTACTCCCCCGCACGCCCCGCCACCCTTGCCTCACCCATGCCGCCTACTCGCCCCTCACCAGTCGAGCAACTGGAAGATATCTGGCCTCCTCGTTGGGCCCATGACACTCTTCGTGATGTAGGGATTGAGGGGTTCCTTGATGAGTGGCAGCCGCAATATGGCTCACGGCATTCTTAGAGAAACCAGCACATTTCACCAAGCTTGTGTACACTAATTACTATTTAATGACTTGTGCCATGCAGGATAGAGAGCCCACCTCCATGAAGGAGGCTTTACAGCATGATCATTGGTGGAAAGCGCTGGAGCAGAAGCTAGAGCCGATCGAGAGGAACGGCACTTAGTGTCTTATGCCTAAGCCTTCTCATAAAAAAGTAATTGAAGTCAAATGGATCTTCAAGACCAAGTACCGTACTAATGGCACGTTGGATAAGCACAAGGCCCGCCTTGTTGCTGCTTTGCATAGCACCCAGACATTGATTTCCATGATACTTTTGCCCCTATAGCTCAGATGCTACTATTCGTGCAATTCTTGCCTTTGCTAGCAATAGGAGTTGGTCAATCTACCAACTAGATATAAAGTTTATCTTCTTGAATGGGGAGTTGAAGAAGGAGATCTATGTTGAGTAGACTCTAGGCTTCAATTCTTCTAATGGTAAGGTGTACAGGTTGAGAAAGGCCCTCTATAGCCTTAAGCAAGCTCCCCGTGCTTCGAATGAGAAGATTGACTTCACTCTCAATCTTGATTATACGCTTCTACACCGCTTCACTTTGACACCGATGGCTCAAACTGCTGAAAAATGCTAAAATAACTTGAGAGATGGTTGGGGGATGAGAGAGAATGTTGTAGAGAGAAATATCAAAGTTTCATCGCGAGAAATACTGAGAAACTACTGTTGCCCTACTCAAACAATCATGGAACCTATAACCAATAGCTTAGGATCACCAGAAAGATTATTGCCCCCTCTTGTATATTATCACATGCACCAAAATACCTTGGGCTACCATCACTTGCTCCTAGAGGGCTCCAAATCGCTATCACTTGCCATAGGACTAATCCCTGGTGGCTAAAATCACATCACTAACCTCTTCTTGCTCTCTAAGAGCCTCCTTCTCTCTCTCAATGACTAAAATACACTCCACTAGCCCCCTAAAAACGTCTTTTCCCACTTACATGGGCAAGTTTTGCTAAGCCCATTTTTTAACATTTTCAAGTTATTAATTTAATTTTTAGAACATTACTTTTAAAAATTAATTTGATAATTATTCTAGTGCTCACAAAATTAATTTCAAAAAACCAATAATTAAATTGGCTGGGCCAATTTGTCTTCCAAGTATTCTTGAGCAATTATTAGTCCTTAGACCAGCATTAATTAATTAATTAATTAATTAATGTCTCTAATGTCACCACTGACATTACTGGCCAATAAATTGGTTTAGGCCAAAACCTGACATCACGTGCCACCTAGTACCTATCAAGTATAACTCATTACAACTTTTATCTTTGACACCCATTGCATCCTCGAGGTCCTTGGCTTGTTACCATGAAATCATTGCCATGTGCATTACATGTGCTAAACAACCTTGCACATTTGATTAATATCTTAATCAAATGTTATTCACAAGATTAGAGCATTTATCCATGTGACAAACCTTTGATTTGAACCCACATCGCCTGGGTGAAAGGCAAGTATTCTAACCGGACTAGACGACAATGGAACCTTGAAACCAACCTTTCTTCTAAGATAGGGTGGTAAATAACATGATTTAACACTATTTACAGCAAGCATAAAATTTATAAAAACCAAAAATGCATACTTTACCACTTTAATCTTAGACATTGGACACCTTATTGGCCCCAAAAATTGGTACCCCTTGTGATAATTATTTATCTTATATTGCAAATGGAATAAGTACAACTGAGATCAATTGATCTCGTCCACTAATCCAAGAGCCTCTTGCTGTCAAAGGTGATCATCAAACCTCCACACCAATTTTATCTCTTGGTTTGCTTCAGAATTGGCCTTCACCTTGCTCTTTGAAAGAAAAATTCAGCCACAAAACAGATATTAATTCGCTGGCCTCTAGAATCTCCTTGAAACTCCTCAATTTCAGCTACTAGAATTCAAGTCCTAGGCCCTCAATTTTGAGCACACATTCCGAGGCAACTGTCAAAACCCTAATTTCTGCTACAAATTAGGGTTTACAACAAAGATTGATTGACATCTCTTCCTCTAACAACTGAGACTGCTAAAAAATGCTGAAATAACTTGAGAGATGGCTGGGGGATGAGAGAGAATGTTGTAGAGAAATAAATTTCATAGTCTCATCACGAGAGATGCAAGAAAATTGCTCATGCCCTACTCAAACAACCATTGAAGCCGTCACCTACAACTTACGACCACCAAAGGTTGTTGCCCCCTCCTGTATGATGTCACCTGCCCCAAAAAGACCTTGGCTGTTGTCACCTGCTCCTAGAGGGTTTCAAATTGCGTTCACTTACTGCAGGATTAATCCTTGGTGACTCCAAATCACATCATCAGCCTCTCCTTACTCTCTAAGAGCCTCCTCCTCTCTCACAATAACTAAAACCCCTAAAAATGTTTTTTCCATTTGCATGGGCAAGTTTTTCCAAGTGGCAACCTTCTAATCTCATTTTTCAACATTTTCATTTTTAGAACATTAGTTCTCAAAACTAATTTGATAATCATTCTAGTACTTACAAAATTAATTTTACCAGCCAATAATTAAATTGGCTAGACCAATTTGTCTTCCAAGTATCTTTCAACAATTATCAGTCCTTAGACCAACATTAATTAATTAACTAATGTCTAGTCTCTAATGCCACCACTGACATTAGTGGCCAACAAATTCGTCTAGGCCAAAATCTGACACCAAGTGCCACCTAGTACCTGTCAAGCATAACTTATTACAACTTTTGTTTTTAATACCCACTGACATCCTCGGGGTCCTTGGCTTATTACCATGAACTAATTGCCATGTGTATCTCTTAAACTAAACAACCTTGCACATTTGATTAATATCTTAATCAAATGTTATTGGCAAGATTAGAGCATCTCAAAATTTCACTTCCCCCCGCATAGCAGCCAAAAACATCAAAAATGTTTAGAAACGAAAAGTCGGAAACGTGTTTCGTAAGTTTCTTTCAAGAGGACGTAAAATAAGAAACACAAGTTTTTTTATATATGAATTTTTAATAGATTTGATTGAGAAAAGAGATTCTAAACCTCTATGGAACTCTCTCTTAAACAAAGAATGGCTAATTGAGCTTGAGTGATAATAGGATCAATTGATATCCATGATCCATTATTGACTTGTCACTTACGTCAAAGTTAGTCTTTGGACAAGCTATACTATAGTTTAAAACTCAAACATTATGATTCATACATATCATACAAAGAAAATTGAAATTAACATGTAAATAGCCTATCTATAAAATGGACTAAGTCAAGTTGCAACATCATGATTCTCATTTTAAAACAAACTGACAAAATGTCAAAATCAAGAATGAATCGTAGTATATCATAGATAACTCATAAATGAGACTAAAGTCGTATAATATTCAAATCTCAAGACAAGAATAGATACTAGATTGACAAAGTCCAATAACTAAACAAAATCACAAAAAATCAGTCTCTCATTCAAAATCTTGAGTCCTCATAAGTTATTACAGATCATCATCATCATCATGTTTAACATTGCCCAATAGTTTTTGTCAAAAAAACCATGTTTTGGGTTCCAACTCACCAAAAAAATAAAAAAATTTGAAAGCGCCTATGTTTTTTACTCTTAGAAACGTTTCATACTTTAAGAAACGTTTTGTAAGTTTCAAATTCAAAGAAACGTGTTTCTTAGCTGCTATGTCTCCGCGACAGACCTTATACTTGAATACGTGTCGCATGGGTAAAAGCCATGTATCCTAACCAGACAAGAAGAAAATGGAACCTTGAAACCAACCTTCCTTCTCTGATAGGGTAGTAAATGACCTAATTTAACACTCATTACAGCAATCATAAAATTCACCAAAACTAAAAACGCACACTTTATCACTTTAATCTTGGACATTGGACGCCCTATTGGCCCAAATATTGGCGTCCCTTGAGGTATTTCTTTATCTATTGGCTAGCTAGCCACTTGAATTTCCCTGAAATTCCTCAATTTCAACTCCTAGAATTCAAATCCTAGGTCCTCAATTTTGAGCACGCATCCCGAGGCGGCTATCAAAACCCTGCTTTCTACTGTAAGTTAGGGTTTATAGTAGAGATTGACTGAAATCTCTTCCTTTGATACCTCAAACTATTGAAAAATGCTAAAATAACTTGAGAGATGGCTAGGGGATGAGAAAGAATGCTATAGAGAGAGAAATTTCAAAGTTTCATTGCGAGAAATGCAGGAAATTTGTTGTTGCCCTACTCAAACAGCCATGGAAGCTGTCTCACCTACAACTTAGGACCACCAAAAAGACAGTTGTCAAATGCATTTTATCGGTTACAATGCAGAAAGCAAAAGGTACCGCTTGTACCAACCCTCCACAAACAAGATTTTTGTTAGTAGAGATGTGGTATTCAATGAACATGGTCAGCCCTCTATGGACTGCAAAAATCAGCCCAATGTGGGGCCTATGGACATGTTTGACACTTAGTTGTCATTGTTTTAGCAAAGTGCATCTAATTTTGGTCAATTTCAGCAACCTATTGAGGGTTTACAACAACAAAATTAGCAGTAAACACAAGCTAAACAACAGCCTGATTTTCAACCCATTGATTAAGGCATTGTTGATGATGAAGTGGCCGATGAGAGGGCTGCTATTTGGGAAGCTAAAACAGTCCCTAGACGGCTATTAGATACATTACGAGACAGCAAACAATTCATTCCACTTTCCAATAGAGCTAGAGCAGCCACTCGCCATGCACAAGGTGACTTGGTTGCGCAAGCACTTGTAGCTACTGCATGCAATGAGAAACCCGTCTCTTTACATGATGCTTCACAGGATGAACATTGGATGGCAGCTCTGAAATCAGAAATGGACTCTATTCATAAAAATGGCACATGGGAGTTGTGTGACTTGCCTGTTGGCAAGCATGCTATAGACACAAAGTGGGTTTACTAATTAAAACATAGATCTAATGGTAGCATTGATTGCTACAAGGCACATGCCAAAGGGTATGCCCAATAACATGGGATTGACTATGATGAGATATTTGCACCCACTTCACGTATGACCACTATTCGCAGTGCCATTGCTTTGGCTGCTCATTTTGATTGGCAATGAAATGTGTGTACCGTGTGTGTAAACTATTCATCTATTGATTTTCACATGGATTTTCTATATACTACTAAATCATGCTCACTATGTGTTTTGTTGTGGCCCATGGGGCTTGAAGAACTCTCTAGAAACGCTTTTTTTTTTTAATGAAAGTTTTAGTGATTACATGTTTTGGGGCTATTTAAAAGAGCTAATCAGTTTGAAATGCATTTTTAGCTCAACATCCCCTCTTAGGCCCAAAATTGAAACCAAAAAATGACTGTAAGAAAAGCTCTAGCCATTTTTACTCCAAGGCATCAAATCCCAGAGCAGTTGAGCCATTGAACAAAGGGTGCATCTCGATTGCCCATTGACCTACCAAGACTACAAAGGTGGTGATTATCTTACCAAGAAAGCCCGAGTGATCACCCCAAAGAGACCAAGGCATCGTACAAAGGGTGCTCATCAACTACCTAATGGCTTACCAAGACCTACAAAGGCAAATGGAACCACATTGAACTTTTTCATCTTTCTTTTTTTGATGGTTTTGAATAAGATTTTCATTCGGTTAAATAACTATGCCCTAAGGGAAGAATGAAAGAGATAGTTAGATCCACCACATCAAAAAACAAATAAGCTATCCTGACCACTCATGGGTGTCGATGAAGATAAAGGGGTGAAGAAGTATGGAGATATGGTGGTAAGGTGGTAAAAGAACTGCCAATGGAAGTAGCTAAAGAACTATTCAGGGGTGCTCTACACAATGAGATGCATAGAGGTATGCTACATGATGAGAATGCGCATGCAATATATGCCACTTGGACAGTCCCCCTCGTGGGAAAATTGCTTACTTGCCCAAGCGCCATTTTACAAAGATGATGATGATCAAGCAATGCAAAGAGGAGGTGCAACAAGGAAGGAAGGCCAATGTCAAAGACAAATGCCTAAGCCTATAAAATACCAAAAAAGGGTAGAAATCCCCTCTCAACCATAGATATTGATGCCGAAGGAGAAAGAGGAACCTAATGTCGATCTTTGTGCAGTATTGAGAACCATGAAGAAGGATGTGGATGAAGCAGCCCAATTGGTGTAGATAGAAAGAAGCTATTGCTATGATGGCATTAACACATCGCAAGATCCATCTTGGGAGGGTACGCCTCCATGTTGGTAGAAAAGCAAGTCTCCAAAGAAGATGAAACCACCAAGAAACAGTGAACTTTCCATATTTCCAACCTCGGAAGGACCAGTGCAAATTTGCATGTTAATCCTAGACTTCAATACAAAATCCTGCAAAAGATATTAGAATCTGCAAAACAGAGCTTTATAGTGAGATGCTTCAAAGCAAAAACAAAACAAAAAAGTAAAGCTAAATGAAAAAATATATGTGAAAATGATTGAGTATGTGAATGCAATGTAATATAAATGAAGAAGATCTTAAAGCCTAAGTAGCCTAAGGACAAAGTAGCCTATAGACCCAACTCATTAGTCTAAGTAACTAAGAGTGATAAGTACAATGTGACTAGTATAGCGTACCCTAGGGGTGCTGGCCTAGCGGTGTGGCCACCATCGCACACGGCCGTTAGCAGGTCTACCAATGAAACTCGTGTTGAGGCATGGAAATGGTCTTAGGTGGGAATGCAAGGGGAGACCCCACAATGGATGCAAAGAGTACAAATGGAGTGGTATTAGCAAACCAATCGCCCAAACCTTTAAGAGTACTATCAAGCGAGAATGGTATGCTATATGTCTAATGACATGTGTACCAAAAGGAGTGGATAGGGCAACAACAGGAGACATAGCTCCACTTAATTGTCCACGGGGGATAGATGTACTTGCGGTTTTCTATACTTTCTTAGCTGGGAGACCTTGGGCCTTAGTACAACACTCCTCATCTACATGGCCCAATCTCTAGCAATGTGTGCAAAACCTATTCTTTTCAAGAAGCTGTTGCCAGATGGATTTAGCTTCTTTGGTGTCTTTAGTTCTATCTAAGGAAGGGGTGTCACCCTTGGTTTGAGTTGCCTTCACATCTTGAGAGTTCTTGCCACCTCCAATGTTCCCCTTCGTAGAAGTGGTTATCAAACCCCTCTCTAAATAAGAATATGGGGAGAACTTGTGGACTTGATGATGCAGCCTCACATAACGCAAGAACTAACACCCAAACTTATAGAAGATCAACAATTGAGGCAAAAAAATGATATACTACATAAAGTAAAAGCATTTAGAATGCAACTTATTTAAGAAAAATGTAACCCAATCATCATTTGCTTTCGAGTAGCCAATAGCGACGAACTCGGCAGGTAATTGCCTATATTTGATCAACTCGACTTTAAGATCATCCCCTTCCTTAATAGCAAACCCTTGCAACTCCTAATCAAGATGAACATGTCAAGTTTGATCTCTCACCGCATAGTGGTCAAGGAGATAACTCCAATGATCAAATGCTAGAGGGAAGTATTGTAACTAGGAATGGAACTCAAGAAGCACGCCCTCCATTAACTTGACATTTGTTATAGCATTGTGAGCTCTCCACACCATTGACGAATGTTGTCAGGATGGGCCAATTGAGAGTCCAACATAGGCTCTAGACCAACTACTAGGTCCCAAAAACCCTGAGATTCAAGCACTTGTTGCACTAGATTGGACCAAGTGATAAAATTCGATCCATTAAAACAAGACTTATCCGTGAAGGCATTATTGGCCATAGCAACAAGAGTAGCAGTGCTAAATGAGTAATAGAATGGGTAGGGTAGGTAGGAAGGAGGAGTGGAGTACTTAAGAATTAACCCTAGAGTGCCCGCCATGCATGCAAGATGTGTGCATAGCGGATCTAAAAGTGGGTATAGGCTGACTGGACATGGACATGGTCGCCACATGTGTAGCCCAAGGAGGAGGGATAGAGATACAATAGGCAAAGAATGGAAATCCTTGCATGGGAGTGACCCATGGAGTATGTGACAACACACCATAAGCAAAAAAATGGATATCCCTACATCTAAGAGGCTGAAAGATGGAGTGGTGAGTATCCAAGGGGAGTGAGGGGGATATCCATCACAGCTGTTCCAAGATAGATAGACATGCTCTCACTTGCAGGTGTGTGAGGAATAGCGTTAAAGGGTAGCATTCCCGCTAACAAGGTACCAGAATGCAAAGTGGCATACACTAGTGGATAGTTGACATAAAGTTTAGAAAAAGAGAAGGTACTAGGAACTAAAACAAATGACCCAAATCCTAGTGTGGTGGGTGCAAATGTGGAGTATAATCCTAAGTTATTGAAAGCATAATAAAGAAACTTTATGTCTTGACCATAAGATGGAGGGATGGGAGGAGTTTGTGAATAATTACTACCAACTCCATGCTCAAATGAAACAAGAGTGTCAAATATATCTACAAAAGTACATCTACTTTGAGAGCCTCCTCGATTTATAATTACATACTCAAACTTGTTATTATTCTGATCCTGCACATCAAAAGAAAACACAAGGGTTTTGATTCAAAAGACTCAAAAGGGCTAACACCAGGCGTAGCTGTGATGAAGAAGATGGATCGCCACACCAACTGATCCGGATATATTAGGAGCAAGGTTTTCAAGAGCTTAAGAGCGATAGATGTGACCATATCTAATGCACAAGTATTCTTGCAACTCCTTGCTTGTCATGAAACATAAAGCGTCATCTTCCTCATCAAGTCCATAATGCGTGATTAGGACCTCCCATGATGAAGCTTGATAAGACATAGTAGGATCCCAAGAAGAAAAAGTTTGGGACATTGTGAATTGGTTATATGTTGCCCATGTATCTCGCACAAAGCCAAGCCTCCACAATAGCCACACAATGCTCTTCACAAGAGCACCACTCTAATACCATGTGAAGATATGCTAGGGTTTGCACTAAGAAAACACAAATTGTATGAACGTGACTAAAATACTAACTTGGACAATAACACAAAAATGGAAAATGCAAAACACAAAAACACAAACAAAGAAGAAAGAGAACTCTAAAGTGAATGAATCAATGCTATAAATAATAGAAAGAATGTAGAACTTAGAAGATGCTCAAATGCAAAGCAATGGGAGTACTCTGAAAGTGGCATCCATTGGAGATGGATTTGGAGTGCTATAACCACCAGTCAAAGCTGAAATAATACTGAGAATAGCTAGGAGAGGATGTGCTGATGCAAGGCAGCCTGCACAGGCAGTAAACGAAGGCAACAAGTGAGGAAAACTGAGGACAGCTGCTGACATGGCAGTCTTGCAGCAAAACACAGCCTGTCTTGGGGTCACCAAGTGACTGGCACCAACAGAAAACAGATCGCCAAGTAGGCATATAGTTGATGGAGACTGGACAACTGATGTAGACAGGCTGAAGGCTCAAAACTAGGTGCTAACAGCAGGAGAGAGAGTGTAGACTGATGTGACATGCAAAACAAGGATGAGACTGAATGGTGGGCAGCCTATCTATTTATGGATGAATGGATCCTCCAAAATTAGGGTTTCGGTAATTTCATGTTTTGGGGCTATTTAAAAGAAGTAATTAGTTTGTAATGCCTTTTTAGCTCAACACCATCTTTATAGTTACATAGGAGGCTTCCATCTTTATATAATGGCCACAAGGAGGCTTTTGCAACTCAAAGAGGGGTGACAAGAAGCACAAGAAGATGAAAGACCAATGCTATCAATGTGGTAAAAAGGGATATCTTTGCAGTAACTATCAAGACCTAGAGGCATTGCAAAAGAAGAAAAATAAGAAGTAGGATATGGACTCTTCCAACGAGTCGTCGTCCTCCTTTGACTCTGACTCTGACTCCAACCCCAACCTCTGGCAAAGGCAAAGACCACAGTGCAGAAGGGATCATCTTCTGCAAGGAAGGGAAAGGTCAACCCAACCTTCTCTAGCGCCTTCTAGTGTTTGGTGTTGCAAGTCATCCTTCACAACTCTCCAGTGCCAAAGAGGAAGCATGAAAAGGTGGTGGAGGTGGGGCAATTGGGCCTCATCTATAATTTTATACAAGTGTAAAGACCCAAAGAAAGGCTTCCCTTACTCCTCAACTAAATTCTGACAAGTTTTAAATCTAAAAGGTAGGATTGACATCCAAGTTCATGATGAACTATTTCTTGATAGAGAGTGGGATTTACTCTTGATCCGAGCTCACACAAGGGGACACTTTTGCAATCTTGTCAAAGGCAAGGAATCCATGGTCACATATACTATTACAAAGGCATTGTTGATAGACACACAGAGCCGCTACGATTCCTTTCTATTTTAGGAGTTGGTATGATTGATAATCAATCAACATCAAGTTCTCTCCAAGGCACCCTAGTGATGGCTTGTGCACCAACTACTTGGGTATCCATGGTCCGATTTGAGTGCCATTGTTGTATATACTACAATGCATCATTATCATTGTATATTGTATTGTACCAAATCACCCATGATCTAAAAGAGGGTGTTAGCAGATATTGTTAGGTCATGGGTAAGTCTATACATGTCCCAATGGGTTGGGCACATTTCTTCCAAATATGATGTGGTTGTTTGTATTTTTGGCACCACTTTATGGTTACTTGATCACTTGTTGGCTGCTCGACTTTTTTCAACCTGTGCATGTTTTGCTAGCTCACATGTGTCAAAAGTGGATGCAGTGATAGAAGTGTGTGGAAAACTGTTGTAATAGATTGATATACACAACAGACAAGAAAAATCGAAAGAGAAACATTACAAAAGAAAAGAACACTACACAAGGAACTCAGAAGCAAAGAGATACTCGGGAAATGGAATCCATATACCAAGATATGAGACAGTACAAAACCAATGTGAGTCACCGATTGTAAAGGCACTAGCACCTACTCCTCTCCCTCCACTAGAACCAGTCAGGTCGTGAATGATCAATGAATGTGGAGGACAAGCCTAAATAAATAGGCAAAATAATGCCATTAATCATGTCAGGTCGGCCAACAATAAATGCTAAAATGACCATCATAAAATGCCAAGAAAAATGTCTAAATAATCAAGATAATACCCTAGTGCCCTACCACACTAACATGCACAGACTCAACCATGAACTAACATATCTGCTAACACCCTTTCTCAAATCATGGGTGATCCAATACAATACAATATACAATGATAAGGTCCCATCATAATACATACGACAAGGACCACTAGAGTAGAATCATGGATACCCAAGTAGTGGGTGCACAAAGCCACCACCAAGGTGCCTTGGAGAGAACCTAATATCGATGTCAATTATACCAGCTCCTGAAAATAGAGAAGAATCATAGCAGCTCTCAATATATGTCAACAATGTCTCGTAGTAGCATATAAGACCATCCTGTCAAAGATGCCTCTGAACATATGTGACCATGGATTCCTTACCTTTGGCCGGACCGCCAAAGTGTCCCCTCAAGTGAGCTCAAACTAGGAGCCAATCCTGCTCTCTATCAAATGACCAACTCATCATGAACCTGGATGTCAATCCCAACTCCAGGATTTGGACTTGCCAAACTTCGGTCAGTGCGTCAAGGAAACCCCTCTCTTGAACCTATGTACATGTATACCTGTATAGATGAGATTCACCTACCCCATCTCACCACCCTCTCACACTCCCTCTAGGACTAGAGAATTGTAAGGGATGACCCCAGCACCTGTACTAGCAGCCTGGAAGGGAGGCCCCTGCAGCCATCATCAAGGCCACATGGCTGGAGCCTAAACCTGGACCTAGAAAAGAGAAAGACTTGCTGAGAGAGGCATCAACCATTGTCACCATTCGTACTTGCTCCTGTCATAAAGCTGCTAATGCCCTGTAGTCCTTCTGGAGGTTACCCTTCTTGCCACAATAGTAACACTGAGACTTCTTCTGCTATACGGCACCCCTCTTTGAAACTGGAACATATGAAGCACCAAGAGAAAGCATCCTCACAAAAACCTAAAGTGAAACACAACAAGTCTCCAACATAACATTTGTAGATGAAGAAATAATGTTGGCATGCAGACCATCAAGAGGAGATGTTGAAGGAGCAATGATGAGGGAGATACAGAGAAGATGAAGAAAGGCCAGCACATAGAGAAAAAATCAACAGTAACAAAGTGTAGTGATGAGAACTCGACGACCGGATGCACATGAACCCTCTCTAAAGCTAAGCAATGTACAACAAAGTGAGAAGACGGACAAAAAATAACCAAAACCAGCCTGAAAATACTATCGCCCAGCCCTGCACAAGAGCAAACAGCCAAAACGCAGGTGCTGATCAGTAAAACACAAGCAGCAAACACCAAAACGTAGATTGGGAAGGGTCAGTATAACAAGTCCCCAGCCCTGAAACAGGCCCAAAAAGCTGAAAACAAAAATGGCAGTCTACAACATGCTGAGGAAACAAGCCAAAAATGATTAGAAGATGGTCACTCAAGCTGGAAATCAATCGCAGCAGTCAGAAACAGGTCCAATCAGCAGCAAAAAAGCCAAAACTCAGACTGAAACGATATAAAACAGCAGCAGGAATAACGATCCTGCAATTTGATGCCATGTCAAAAGTGGATGCAGTGATGGAAGTGTGTGGAAAACTACTGTAATAGACTGTTGTACACTAGAGACAAGGAAAAGAGAGAGAGAAACACTGCAAAGGAAAAGAACACTGCACAAGGAACTCAAAAGCAAAGAGATACTCAAGAAATGGAATCCATGTACTAAGATGAGACAGTACAGAACCAATGTGAGTCACCAGTTGTGAAGGCACTGGCACTTGCTCCTCTCCCTCCACCAGAACCAGTCGGATCATGAATGTGTTGGGAATAAAGGCTCACCATGCCTTTTACGGTGTTCAAGTGTGCATGCACCCTTACCCATGTACTTTATATATATTATCAAAACCTATTAACCTAAAGTGGTACACTTTGTTATTGTACCCATAAATTGAGTGTCGTGCTCTCACTCTCTTTTTCACTCTCTACTCCCCTCTTACTTCCTCTCTCATTGTGCATATCTCAACTGCACTCTGTCTCGATCCTCGCACTCTCTCGACATCAAACAAGTATCGGAGCGAGCAAGAGGCAGCTTGACAATTGGTTAGCTGCTACAAGCACCACAGGCTAGCGGACAACTACGGGGTTGTTGACCAGCCAACACATGAGCTTTTCCCAGATTTGGAGATTTTGATATAGGACAAGACAATCTAACTTAGAAATTGCAAATTTGTTCTACATTTGCCCGGGAAATTTAGGGCTTTTCCCATTTCAGTGAAAAATTTTCAATTTCACTGACATTTATGCACACCAAGCCCGAGAAAATTGGTGCTTTTGCAGAAATTCATCAATTTGTGCAAGAATTGCCTGGTATATGCACTTGGATACGTGTATTAATGCAATTTGGGTGGATTTGCCTTTGAAAATTTGGGGCTTTTGACCAAAATCATCAAATTTTTACCTGAAAATGCATTTGGAGCAGAAATTGCAGCAAAATTTTGGGGATTTCACATGTAATTGGTGCATTGGACCATAAATGTGGTTGTAATTACTTGTGAAGTGCAGTAACAGACATTCTCTAATTCTGAAAATCAATTTGCAGATCTGAAATTTCTGCCATTTCTTGTTTTTCACTGTTGGTTGGTACTTGCAATGTACTTGGTCATTTGTGTGACATTTGGGCTTACATTTGTTAACTTTTGAGTCCATTTAGTGCTGCAAATCATGGCTGGAAACAATCACAACAGCAACCTTTTGCATATCAAAAAGCTTGAGGGTGCGTACAATTTTGCAATATGGCAAAAACAGTGCCACAATGTCTTGGTGCAGAAGAAACACGCGAAGCCATCAAAGCGAAGGGAATAAGACAAGCAAGTATGGAACAAGAAGAGTGGGATGATTTGGATGAGCTTGCACGCTCTACCATAGAGCTCTCAGTGTCGAACAACTTGCTCTCTAACATTCAAAAGCTGAATTCAGCATAGGCAATGTGGCAAAGACTTGAAGAATTGTATGCTCAGAAAAGTGCGGCGAGCAAGGTCTATTGGCTAAAAAAGTTGATGGACCTTCGCATGAAGGAAGGTACAGCAATGTTTGTACATTTGAACGAGTTCAACTTAATTTTTAGTCAGCTGATTGCTTTGGATTTCCACATTCATGATGAGTTCAAGGCTACTTTCGTGCTATGCACTTTGCCCGAAAGTTGGATACTTTCAAGAAAGCTTTGAGTAACTCAAATGCTCAATTGTTATATTCTGATGTGGAGAGTTCTTTGTTGATGGAAGAACTCAACAGGCAAAATAATTTGGCAAACAAGTCTTCTAATGCATTGCACACTAGGGGAAAATTTCAACAAAAGGGCAGTTCTGAAAATAGAGCACGCAGCAAGTCTCATGGAAAAAATGTGGAGTGTCATCATTGTGGCAAGAAAGGGCACTACAAACGGGACTGTTTTCAATTGAAGAAAGAGAAAGGCAAAAGCAAAAACACTAAAGAAAACAAGGCTGAGAAAAAAGACAGCCAGTCTACAAAGAAAAGTAGTGTGTAGAGGTGGTAAATGTAGTCGCTCATGAGAATGACAGTGACGGTGATGTACTTCTTGCTTCTTCTTTGAGTGCACATGCATTGATTGCAAATTACGAGGATGGCATGCACGCTTGGATACTTAAATCAAGTGCATCTTTTCATGTTACACCACATCATGAGTGGTTTTCTGACTACACTGGTGGTGCACGTGGTGTTTTCCACTTGGTGTCAGGAGTGGTGCAGCAATGGAAGTATAAACATGTGCTGAAATAAACTACTTAACACAAGACAAAAAGAAAGGGAAAGAAAGAACACAATGCAGATGAGAGCTCAGATGTATGCTCAGGAAATGGAATCCATATACCAAGACATGAGATAGTACAAAAGCAATGCGAGTCCCCGGTTGTGGGGCACTGGCATCTACTCCCTCTCTCCAAGAACTGTCAGGTGATGAATGAATGTGGAGGAGGAAGCCTGAGAATATATAGGCCAAATAAATGCCATAAAATATGACTGGTTCTATCTTTGGTGCCCAACATGCTATACCACATGCACAAACTCAACCATGAACTGGCTAATCTGCTAACACCCTCTCTCAGATCATAGGTGATCTGATACAATACAATATACAATGATAATGTTGCATCATAGTACATACAACAATGTCCATCAAAGTAGAACCATGGAGACCCAATTAGTAGATACGCAAGCCACCACCAAGGTGCCTCGGAGAGAACCTAATGTCGATGTTGATCGTACCAACTCCTAAAAATAGAGAAGAATCATAGCAGCTCTCATGGCCGTCAACCATGCCTCTGATGTAGCACACGTAGCCATCCTGTCACCAATGCCGCAGTGCATAAATGACCATGAATTTCCCTCCTTTGGCCCAACTGCCAAAGTGTCCCCTCATGTGAGCTCTAGACAAAAGCCACCCACTCTGTCAAATAACCAGCCCATCATGAACCTGAATGTCAATCCTAGCTCCAGGATTGGAATCTGCAAGACTTCGGTCGATGCGTCAAGGACATCCTCTCCGGATCCTGTGCATCTATATAGAAATATAGATGAGGCATGGATGCCCCATCATACCACCCTCTCACACTCCCTCTCTGGCACTGGAGAGTCCTCAGGGATGACCTCATCACCACCACTTGAAAGCAGTTGAGGAAGGGGCCACCAAGCCCTTCCCACGATCCAAAGAAGAGGATCCTTTCTGCGCCTTGGGCTTCACTATGGCCGGAGGATCCAAGTCGGAATCTAAGGCAAATGATGACTCATTGGAAGAGTCTGTATCCCACTTCTGCTCCTTTTTCTTCCTGAAAGCCACTTACTCTTTGCAGTCCTTCCATAAATGACCTTTCTTGCCACAGTGGTAACACTGCACCTTCGACTTCTTCATTCTCAAACCCCTCTCTGAAGCTGCAAGAGCCTCACCTGAATCTCCATAATATGATGAAAGCCGCCCTTGTAGTCGCAAAGTCGCCTCATGCTCAAGCAACATCGAGGACATATGAAGAAAACTGATAGGAGTCGTAGATGTCTGCGCCCGTAAAGTATGCACCACTCCATCAAACTCCGGAGAAAGATTGTAGAGTACCGTACCAACAAGATGTGCCTCTAATAGGACACACTGCATAGACCGAAGCTGGTCTTGGATCTAGGTAACTCGAAGTAGGAATAACTGGATCATATCTTTGGATTCAAACTTCAGTTGTTGGAGCTGGCCATAGGGAGTAACAGCCCTCATGGTGGAAGAAGCCTCGTACATCAGCTGCAACTTTGACCATACATCTAAAGTTGTCCTGTAGGAAGTGATCGCCAGCAGGACTTCTTTGGAAATACACCGAAGCAAGGCTGAGTAAGCATGGGCATCATCCGAATCCCATGTAAGCACTACTTCCTCATGGTTGTCTTCGTCAAAATCAGCTGGAACAAGAGAAGGCCGATGAGAACATGCAATAGCTCCGCAAACCATGTACCATAACCGCTTCTGGATGAACCAAGCCTTCATCACCGCACTCCATGTGTGATAATCAGGTCCATGGAGCTTGTCATCAATGGATCTGCATGGAGGAGCCATCTATAGAGAATTTAGAAGAGAAATGGAGAAAAGAAGGGATTTGGAGAGGGAACAAAGTCAAAACACAAGCACAGACTTCAAAAAGCAAGATATCACATACAGTATAACCCAAAAGCTGACCAAAATAAGACAAAAACTTCTACAAAAAGTCAAAAAATCAATTAGGAGGAGATGCTGAGGCACCAAAACGCAAGTTGAAGTGCACACACAGGCTGTACGGATGCTAACATCAGCAAAAAATGGATGTAAAACAGGTTGCCTGGTTGGAGCAGCAGTCGCCTAATTCAGCAGTGAAAACAGTCATGAAATCAGCAAAAAAACATAGCAAGAGCACCGATCCTGAAATCTGATACCATGTCAGAAGTGGTGCAGCAATGGAGTATAAACATGTGCTGAAATAAACTGTTGAACACAAGACAAAAAGAAAGGGAAAGAAAGAACACAATACAAATGAGAACTCAGATGTATGCTTGGGAAATGGAATACATACACCAAGACATGAGATAGTACAAAAGCAATGGGAGTCACTGACTGTGGAGCATTGGCATCTACTCCCTCTCTCCAAGAACTATCAAGTGATGAATGAATGTGGAGGAGGGAGCCTGAGAATATATAGGCCAAATAAATGCCATAAAATATGACTGGTCGGCCAGCCAACTGGTTGCAAATAATGTCAAATCACAATAAATGCTAGCAAATAAAATGCCTAAAATATCTCTGGTACCTAGCATGTTGTACCACATGCACAAACTCAACCATGAACTGACTAATCTGCTAACACTTGGGGGATAACTGTGCATGTAAATTTGTGAAATTGGAATTTCAACATAGCTCTATGTTTGTTTTGCATAATGTGAGGCATGTACCTCAACTCAAGAAGAGCTTGATCAGCACAAGGATGACGAAGGCTATCACACAACCTTTGGGGATAGCAAATGGAAAATTTGTAAGGGCTCTCGCATTGTTGCCAAGGGCTCCAAAAGTGATACTTTGTATCCTTTGCATGTATCTAGAGTGCATAACCATATAGTCACCCCATAACCGAGCAACAAGTGTTTCTTTGTGGCATAGCCGATTGGGACACGAGTTAATCTAGAATGAAAGTGCTTTTCATTTGGATTGTTTGCCATCTTTGAGGTATGCTGATTTTGAACAGTGTGATCATCATATTTATGGTAAGCATGCTCCAACATCACATAAAAAATCTCTTTCTCTAAAGTCTTCACCCTTAGAGTTAGTACATTCAAATGTATGTCAAATGCCAGGGTTATCTCTAGGGTAAAAGAAGTATTTCATTACTTTTCTTAATGATGCCACGCGCAAAGTATGGGCTTATCCAATCCATCGTAAAGACAAGGCCTTGGATAAATTTAAAAAATTCTTGGCACTTGCTGAAAATAAGACCAGCAAGACATTAAAGTGTCTTTGCTCTAACAATGGTGGGGAATATGTGTCCAAAGCCATTCAAGACTTTTATGACAGTAAAGGGATTAAAAGGAAGCTCACCACCCCTCACAATCCACCCCAAAATGGTGTTGCAAAGAGCGTATGAACAAGACCATTCAAGACAAGGTCCATACCATGCAGTCACATGTTGCTTTACCTCACGGATTTTGGACAAAGACTGTTATGACAGCCATACACTTGATTAATCGGTCACCAAAAATGTCTTTTAGGGGGGTGTTGAGAGTTGTCTCCTGCCACATCAGCAGTGCCACATGGCTGCAGTCAGCTGCATTAAATACAGCCGACCTAGTTATTTCGAGTATTTTTTAGGCATTCTTTTCAGCCTTTACAAGGTTGAGTTTCTAGCAGACTTCTACACTTGTATTTGACAGATTTCAGTCTGTTGGTGACGGAGACAACACTCGGGGCTGACGGAGATCGAGGTCCTCAAGGCGGAGATATACACAAATATTCTCTCTGCACCCGTATATAATTCTGCAGCTTTATACATCATTCTTTACTACAGATTTTCTGTGTTTCACTTGTCAAAAGATGACGTACCAACGAGACAGTAGGGTTTGCGAAGATGAACACAAAGTGAACTCGGCAAACGTGGAGAAGAGAAGAGAAGAGAGACGAAACTCTGATGAATGAAATGATGAAGATTTGAATCATGGAGTGAATGTGATACAAGGGAACAAGGGTGCCGTAGAAGACAACCATGAACCACGAACCGCAATGTCCTCCTGAAGGGGTATGAGGGTAGTGGAGAGGCTGGAGAGGAGGTGACGGACTGAATGAATTAGCCGTAAGGAATGAATGAGAAAGTGGCCTATGAATAGGCACAGTCAATCTTGGATGGTGCCCCTTTTTGAGGCTACAAACCCTAAATGCAAAACGTAAAAACGCAAAAACAGAAACTGCGGGTAAAGGGTGAAGGGTTTCTCAACACGCCCTCTCACGCCCAAAAAGGGGAACAAGAGAAGAGTGAGGTGGAGATGCAATGCTACATGCTGAAGAATGCTCATGCAACAGGTGCCACTTGGACAATGTCCCTCGTGGGGAAATTGTTCGCTTGCCCAAACACCCTAGTACAAATATGATGAAAACATGCAATGCAGAGAAGAAATGTCGGACTTTGTGTGGTGCCGAGAACCATAAGAATATGCCCATACTCGATTGTGGGAGTTGGCTCCATGCTAACCAAGTGACCAAGGCATTCCACCGGAAAGAGAACCTGCAGTAAAGAACAGTAGACAGAGTGAACTGGAAAACCCATAACCCAACCTTAGGAGAGAAGCTACTAGCTCCGTGCATCCATGCTGGAAGGAATACGAAGGCCTCGTCACCAAGTCGCGGCTGAAACTCCGAGGTCCCAATCTAGGTGGTACGTGAAGATCCTGGGTATCAGTAGAAGAGATGATTGGTCGAAGACGGCCACCCCAAGAAAGTAGAGAATGGGTGAAGAACTTCATGTGGAGTAGGTTCCCCGTCTGAGGTGGGAGGTGGAAAGGCCCCTGCTGAAGTCAAAGAAGAAGTAGATGCCCCCTCTGAGAACAAAGAAATAACATCCCCCTCTGAATCCCCCGCTGAAGTAGATAGGGAATCCAAAAACTCATGGATCATGGACTCTGAAATGTCTGATGACGGAGGAAGTGCCGCCGGTCGTGTTGAAGAAGGTATTTGGGGTGTCAAAGAGCGCCCAGAGGTGGCCTCTCGAACCTGAGTAGTCGAGGGTGGGGAAGGGTGGGGCTTAGAATGAGTAAGAGGTGGGCAATAGTCGGTGTCTCTTAGTGGAGTAGGTTGGGCAGCCGAAGAAGAGGAGGGAGTCGAGCAGCCACTGTCTCTCGAAGGAGTAGACTGATGAGGAGATGATATCAAACAATCAATGTCTCTCAATGGAGCAAATTGCAAATCCATAGGTCATGGAAGCCACTGTACCTGAAAATAAGTGGAAGAAGATTGCCGTTGGCATTGCGACGATCTCCAGGAGGTCGTAGTGCCTATCGATCATCCATGTGCTCGAAAGGACTTAGTGCGTATCGGATACATCTTATTGCCTTGAGCATAGTACTCTGATAGCCAATGCAGAACGATCTCTGTGGCCCAGAAAGAAGAGGTGGCACAAGGAGTGCCTGGTAGAAGACGCATATACTCCGCAGGGGGTGGAGAGCAAAGGTCGAAGTCGGCAAGCATCGGTGGTATGTTCGGTGATGTCACAGTAGGAGCACCCAGTAATCTGGTCATCTGTTGGTAAAGAAGCCATGGATACCAGGATACCAGTGTGCCTTACTGAAGAATAAAAAGGTCAGCCACCATGAACCACGAACCGCAATGTCCGCCTCAAGGGGTGTGAGGGCAGTGTGAAGCACGAACCGCAATGTCTGCCTCAAGGGGTGGGAGGGCAGTGAAAGGGCTGAAAGTGAGCTGCCAGTGGAAGGAGGATGCGACCAGCAGTAAGAGATTGCAACCAATAGAAAAACGCAGGTGAGGAGGGAGAAATACTAAAAACACAAGCAGCGTAGCCTGCAGAAGAGAGAGAGACTAAAAACGTATGCAGGACAGCTTGCAAGAGAGAAATACTAAAAAAGCAGCCAGGACATCCTACAAGAGAGAGAAAGACTAAAAACGTAGGCAGCAGGACTGTAATGACGTGGCAGACTGTACGACAGCAGGTCTACACAGGAACAGCAGTCGCCTGACTGAAATCAGCTCCAAACTGCGTGAAGAGGGTTGGAAATCAGGCGCCAACTGATGGAGGCAGCATTGGACAGCTTCGGCTGAGATGTCCTCCGCAAACGGGGTGTGGGCAGCAAGCTGAAACACTTGAAATCTACAAAAACGAGATTGTTTTCTGAATGGAGAGTGATCAACAACAGTCGTTCTGCTATAAACAGCTGCAAATTGCGGGTGGAAGGCTGGAAATCAGGCACCAACTGATGGAGACAGCAATGGACAGCTTCGGCTGAGATGTCCTCCGTGAATGGGGTGTGGGCAGCAAGCTGAAAACACCTGAAACGTGCAAATGATGAAGTTTTGAATCATGGAGTGAATGTGATGCAAGGGAACAAGGGTGCCGTAGCACAAGGAAGATGATGAAGACAGCCACGAACCACGAACCGCAATGTCCTCCTAAAGGGGTGTGAGGGTAGTGGAGAGGCTGGAGAGAAGAGGTGACGGACTGAATGAATCAGCCGTAAGGAATGAATGAGAGAGTGGCCTATAAATAAGCACAGTCAGTCTAGGATGGCGCCCCTTTTTGAGGCTGCAAACCCTAAACGCAAAACACAAAAACGCAAAAATGCAAACTGCGGGTGAAGGGTGAAGGGTTTCTCAACATCACTCTCTCTCTCTCTCTCTCTCTCTCTCTCTCTCTCTCTCTCTCTCTCTCTATTCACTCTGTCACGGTCATTCATTTCCGCATTGCTTCACTCTGACATGGTATCAAAGCATTGAAGGACTGACCTAGGGTGGACTTATCTAAGGAGGACTTTTCAGCGCAACACAAGGCTGTGTTTTTAGAGTTCAAGTGCAAGCAAGTGGGCTGCACATCAGAACAAGGCTGAAGCGAGCATGGACGTGCAAGAAAAGAGAAGATTTGCTGAAGCTGCTATTGTTTTTCTATTGTTAGAGAAGAAAGAAGGCTGTGTTTTTGGCCTTCAAGTGCAGATTTTAACTTTTCATCACCTCCAACGAGACTGAAGAAGGTTCGGGCCGCAAAGACGAGCCCTAACAGGCTGCGTTTTCACAGTCAAAGGGGGTTTTCTTTTGCGTTTGTGCAAGCATTGCACGTGAAGATGTCTACAGAGACTGACGTGGAGTTCCAAGCAATCATGGACCAGAAGGTGTCTGTCTTACCGGCTCTTCCATCAGATCAAAAGCTCAATGGTGACAATTACCGCATCTCGCATGTGATGATGTTGGCCATATTGGAGTCTTATGATTTGACGAAGCTTGTGATGGAAGAGATCAATCGGCCCTCAATGAGAGATGAGTCCAAACTCTCTTCAAGTGCTCGTGCGGAGTTGATCAAGGCCCAGTCTCATTGGAACAAGCTGAATGCCAAGATCCGTTCTTTTCTTTTTTTGTCTTGTACAACACCCGTGATAGCCTATATAGAGCACTTGACGATGGCTCAGGAGATATGGCTGGAGCTTGACCAGATGTACAACCGGATGACCCTTATGAAGAGGGTTTCTTTGGAGGTGCAGATGCGGACCCTGTCCGTGAATGAGTCTTCTTCACTTTAGGAACACATCAACAAGCTTTGGCAGCTTCAGATGTAGGTTCAAAATGCGGGAAGCCCATTTTCTCCGAAGACATGGCGATCACTTTATTGTCCCAGTTGCCACCACGATTCGGTACCTTTTATTCCGCTCTTATCGCTTCAAGGCGCGAGTCGACTCTTCGATGGGAAGAGTTGGTTCCTATGGTCTTGGACCAAGAGGAACAATTGAAGGGACAGAATGCTTCCAAATCGGAGGCATTGATTGATCAAGCCTCTTGAAGAAGGGGAAGGACCAAGAGAAGGAGGAGGACAACAAATCTAAGAAGGACAAAGAGAAAGAATCGACATGCCATGTTTGTGGTAAGACCGGCCATTGGAAGAAGGATTGCCTCGACAAGGACAAGAAGGACACCAAGAAGAAGGACACAAAAGATTCTAGAGCGGTGGCTGCACACTCGTCAGCTGCTTTTCTACACTTAGCAGTCATTGAGGACTTTACACTGAAGACTTCTAATGCTGCAATGACAGCTCCACAGGCTTGAGAATGGCATCTACAAATTGAAGTTTTCTTATGCTCTTACCTCTCTTCTTCTTATCTCTCAGACACAGTCCGAGCTATGGCATGCTCGGTTTGGCCACCTAAACTATGAGTATCTTCGAAAGGCGTCACAAGGCTCGCTTGTTCGAGGTTTGCCAGACATAGTGGTGAGCCAGCAACCATGTGTCTCCTGCATTCATGGAAAGCAGCATAGGAATGCAATTCCCCACAAAGCTTCGAGGCGGTCTACTTCACCTATGGAGCTTGTATCTACGGATCTTTGTGGCCCGATGAGGAATGAGTCCTTGAAGGGGAGCTTGTACTTCATGTTGATCGTAGATTACTATAGCAGGATGACATGGGCCTACTTCTTGACGCTGAAGTCGGAGGCTTTCTCCCACTTCAAGGATTGGCTTCTCTTCGAGGAGAACCGATCGGACCGGAGATTAAAGACCCTGCGATCAGACAAGGGTGGTGAATTTGTTTCTAATGAGTTTGCTCATTTTTGTGCAGATAGAGGCATTCACCAGGAGTTTACTAATACCAACACTCCTCAAGAGAATGATATTTTGGAGCGGAAGAACCAAAGTGTGATCGAGATGGCACGCACCATGATGGAGCACCGACAAACACCTCAGTTTCTATGGGCCGAGGCCATGGCTACAACAATCCACATCCTAAATCAATCCCCCACTTCGGCCATTGACAAGATGACACCTTTTGAGGCTTACTCTGGGACTAAGCGTGATGTCTCTTATTTCCAGATCTTTGGATGTGACGTCTATGTGCACATCCTGAAGACGCAGCGTGACAAATTTGAGACGACTTCCCAACGACAAGTCTTTGTTGGCTATAGCTCCCAATCCCAAGGTTATCGCTTGTATGATCCCGTAAAGCAGGTTATCGCTTGTATAATCCCGTAAAGCAGGATGTCTACACGTGCCGAGATGTGCGGTTTGTGGAAGTTCCAACCACAGAGAGGGATAAGGAGCACCCCTTACTTGGAGATCCAGGGGAGAGTTGGGCTCCCGAGACAGTTTCTTTGGAGCTAGAGCCTCTCGATGGAGATTCTTCTTCAGATTCCGAGTCTTCTATTCCACCAGCTACCCCAATCGAGATCCTGCCGATGGATGTACCAGAGTCTTCAGTAGATAGGGAGCGCCGAGGAGAGCTCTTGGCCTCCTCCTCGTTGGGCCCATGACACACTCCGTGATTCAAGGATTGAGGGGGTCCCTAAGGAGTGGGGACTACAGGATGGACCATGGAGGTCACGGAGGCACCAGGCACATTCTACGAAGCTTGTTTGCTCTAACTATTGTTTGATGTCCCGTGTTATGCAAGATAGAGAGCCTACGTCAATGAAGGAGGCTTTACAGTCTGATCATTGGCGGAAGGTGATGGAAGCCAAATTGGAGGCTATTGAGCGGAATGGCACTGGGTTCCTTGTGCCTCCTCCCTCTCATAAGAAGGTGATTGGTGTCAAATGGGTCTTCAAGACCACATACCATAATGATGGCTCGATGGACAAGCACAAGGCTCGCCTTGTGGCTAAAGATTTTGCACAGTGCCCAGGTATTGACTTCCATGATACTTTTGCTCCTACAACTCGCATGGCGAATATTCGTGTTGTTCTTGCCTTGGCTGGTCATAGGAGATGGCCTGTTTTTCGATTGGATGTGAAGTCGGCCTTCTTGAATGGTGATTTGAAAGAGAAGATCTATGTAGAGCAGCCTCATGGCTTTGGTTCCTCAGATGGGAAGGTTTACAAGTTAAAGAAGGCCTTGTATGGCCTGATGCAAGCTCCACGTGCTTGAAACGAGAAGATTGATTTGTTTCTCTAGGCCAAATTGGAATATCGACACTCTAGGGCCGATCCGCAGCTTTATGTGCACACTTTCGAGGGAAGTCGTGTGTTGTTTGTTTTGTATGTTGATGACTTGATTGTTGTAGGTGATCATACCCAAAAGGTCGACAAGACGAAGGCAACCCTACATCAAAAGTTCGAGATGACGGATTTAGGATTTCTTCATTTCTTTTTGGACCATGAGATTTATCAATCTCAGAGGGGGATTTTCATCTCTCGGCACAGATATGTACACGACCTCTTGGTGTCTTTTGAGATGGAGGATTGTCAGTCCATTTCTACTCCTATGGATCCGAATTGAAAGGCCACTTCACACGCAAATTCTCCTTTGGTGGATGCTACTTGCTACCATCAACTAATCGAATCATTGATTTGGCTTCTCAACCCACGGATTGATCTATGTTTTGTTGTAGGTCTCTTGGCTGGGTTCATGAGTGCACCTCAATAGGTGCATTGGGAGGCTGCTCAGAGGATACTTCCGTTTCTGAGGGGGACCTCCGATCTCGGGATTTTCTATCTAGCGAGTACAGGTGCTTCTAATCTTGTTCTTGTAGGTTGGAGTGATTCAGATTGGGCTGGCAATGTGGATCAAAGGCACTCTACTACAAGTTATTGGTTTACCTTGGGTGTTGGTGCTATCTCTTGGAGTGGCAAAAAGCAATCCACGGTAGCCCTATCTTCGACTGAGGCAGAGTAGCGGGCTGCGTCTTCTACCACATGTGAGACTATGTGGCTTCGATGGTGGTTGGAGGAGCTTGGCTACCCCCAAACTCGTCCTACTATCTTGCAGTGCAACAATGAGAGTTGCATTGCCTTTGCACGGAATCCCGTATTCCATGCCTAGACGAAGCACATAGAGATCCAATATCACTTCATCAGGGAGAAGCTTCTAGATGCGACCATTGATGTGGAGTACTATAAGACTGAAGACAATCTTGCAGATTTGTTTACAAAGGCACTTCCCCAGGCTTTACTTCATCGACATTCCAGTTCCCTTAGTCTGTTGCCTTGTCCAGGATCTGAGAGGAGGTGTTGAAAGTCATCTCCTATCACGTCAGCAGTGCCATGTGGCTGCAGTCAGACTATCCAGTCGGCTACATTTAACCGACCTAGTTATTTCGAGTATTTTTCAAGCATTTTTTTCAGCCTTTATAAGGCTGAGTTTCCAGCAGACTTCTACACTTGTATTTGACAAATTTCAGCCTGCTGGTGACAGAGACAGCACTCCAGGCTGACGAAGATCGAGGTCCTCAAGGCGGAGACATACACTGATATTCTCTCTCATCCATGTATAATTTTGCATCCTTATACAACATTCTTCACTGCTGATTTTCTGTGTTTCACTATCTCTTTCTCTCTCTCTCTTCTCTCTATGTTCACTCTTTGTCACAGTCATACTTCCACATTGCTTCACTCAGACAAGAGGAGGCGGGTCCCTCAAGAAGTGCAGTCAAGCAAGCCACCTTCTTATGCTCACTTGAGAGTGTTTGGTTGCAAGGCATTTGTGCACATTCGCAAGGAAGAATGCAACAAACTTAAGCCAAAATCTTGTAAATGTATTTTCCTAGGATATAATGATGAGGGTGAAATGGGATATAGGTTATGGGATCCCGAAAAAAAAGAAAATTGTACGTAGAAATGATGTTATCTTTCGGGAAGATCGCATGCACAAACAACCCGAAAAGACTAAGGAAGTTAAAAGGGTTGTATTCTGAGAAGATGTACCGATAGGACAGTAAAGAATGCCCACTAAACAGCAAAAGATACCTACTGTAAATGCCCTGAAAATGTAGGAAATAATGCTGAAAATGATCAGCAAGATATTGCCCATGATGTACCACAAATTCAGTAAGAACAAATGCCTTTGAAACAACCAAAACCAGCTGTAGAGCATGCTGAACCTGTAGAACAACGAGTTGTTAATGCAGATTTTGCAGACTTAACAGCCAGCAAATCTTGATCATTGGGTCCATAGGTCAACCAGAGTGCAAAGACAGCCAGATAGGTTTGTTCCTGGTGTCTATTATGTGGCTGATTATATCATGTTGACAAATTGTGGTGAGCTGTCACGCTTTAAGGAAGCAATGGACAGAAAAGACTGAAAGAAATGGCATAAGGCCAGGCTCTCAGAGATGGAATCTCTCATGAAAACTGGCACTTGGGATTTGGTGCATTTGCCTAAAGGACAAAAAGTGCTACCATGCAAATGGATTTACGAAATGAAAGTTGCTCCTGGTTCTTTGCCAAGGTACAAGACACAACTAGTTGCTAAAGGGTACAAGCAAGAACATGGAATTGATTTTGATGCAATTTTTTCTCCTACAGTCAAAATGACTACTTTGCAAACCATTTTGGGCTTGGTTGCATCTGAAGATATGGAGCTCATACAGATGGATGTAAAGCTTTCTTACATGGTGATCTACATGAGAATATCTATATGCAATAGCCTGA
Source organism: Lygodium microphyllum (assembly GCF_053477565.2). NCBI lineage: Eukaryota > Viridiplantae > Streptophyta > Polypodiopsida > Schizaeales > Lygodiaceae > Lygodium > Lygodium microphyllum. The sequence continues at coordinate 103,049,931 of NC_141150.1, read as the reverse complement.
GGGTTTTGTTGCACAAGGGAAAGAGCACATGATCTATAAACCCAACAAGAGTTTGTATGGGTTGAAACAGGCACCACGAGAATGGTATCATAAATTTGATACATTTATGCAATCTCAAGGATTCCATAGATCTCAAGTTGGTCACTGCTTATATACCAAGAAGGCAGCAAATGGTAGCCTTATTCTCTTGGTTCTATATGTGGATGACATGTTGATTGCAAGCAGGGATTTTCATGCCTTGAACTCCTTGAAACAAGCCTACACAGTAGTTTTGATATGAAGGATATTGGTGACACCAATCATATTCTTGGGATAGCAATCATATTCTTGACATGTGTATACTCAGGGATAGATCGCAAGGTCTTCTCTGTCTATCACAGCAAGATTATGTTACTAAGGTTTTGTAGCATTTCAATATGGAGGGGGGGAAAGCAATTGGTGTACCATTGCCTCCATATGTGAAACTTGATGACAGTCCTACATCTAATGATGGAAAGGCTAAGATCGCCAAGATTCCTTATGCTTTAGTTGTTGATAGCTTGATGTATGCTATGGTTGCTACACATCCTGACATTGCATTTCCGGTGGGAGTAGTTAGCAAGTACATGGAATATCCTAGTAAAAAGCATTGGAAAGCAATGAAGGGTATCATGAGATACCTTAAGGGCACAAAGGATTTGTGTATCTGCTTTGGGAAGCAAAAGTCATCTATTGTTGACTTCACGAATGCAGACTATACTAGTCATCCTGACTGCAAGAAGTCTACTTCAGAATATGTGTTCACATTCACAGGGGGAGCAATCTCTTAAATATCCATGCTACAAAAGTGTGTTGCATTGTCCACTACAAAGGCAGAGTATGTGGTTGCCATTGAGGCGGCATGCAAGGAGGCTTTATGGCTTTTATATCTGGTGAGAGAGCCTGGCATTACAGAGGTTCCTATCCTCCACTATGAGTGTTATCATACTAGCACAAAATCGTGTCTTTTATGCAAAGACAAAGCACATGCAAGTGAAGTATCATTTTATCAGGGATGTAATTGACACCAAGAGCATTGAGCTTGTCAAGGTACATTCAGGTGATAACCGTGCAAACCTCACGAAGAGTCTTCCAGCAGAGCAATTTGCCCATTGCCGCCAGATGATGGGGGTTGGATAGTATATGAGTATTTCAACTTTGTACATATATACAGTTAGCTAATTCTTTCCTCTACCTTCAGGCACATTGCCTTTAGGTGGGAGGTTGTTGGAAATAAAGGCTCACCACGCCTTTTACAATGTTCGGGTGTGTATGCACCCTTACCCATGTACTTTATATATACTATCAAAACCTAAAGTGATACACTTTGTTATTGTACCCATACATTGAGTGTCGTGCTCTCACTCTCTACTCTGCTCTTACTCTCTCTCTCACTATACATATCTCAACTGCACTCTATCTCGATCCTCGAGCACTCTCGACATCAGAATGAACAATGAATGTGGAGGAGAAGCTTGAATAAATAGCCAAAAAAAGCCATGCTAAAATGACCATCATAAAATGCCAAGAAAAATGCCTAAATAATCAAGACAATATCCTAATGCCCTACCTCACTAACATGCACAAACTCAACCATGAACTGGCATATCTACTAACGTGTTCATTATCTTGGCCTATTTATTGGCCACTACTCCCTCCTCCTCAATCACTTGTGCATACTCCTTTACTTGCAAGTTTTGTCAAAGAGAGGAAGCTAGTGCCAATGCTCACACAGCTGGCAACTCACTATTGTTTCTATACTATCTCTTGACTTGGTTCATAAATTCCATTTCCCAGGTATTCCTCTTCTGAGTTCTTTTGTAGCATTATTCTTTCTTCATGGTGTTTCTCTTCTCTCGTGTTTGTCCAATATATTACAGCAGATTCTCACACTTCCATCATTGCATCCACTTCTAACAGATCATGCACACTGAGGTGGCAACACAGTGGGGTGTAACTACATGTCACTTTGAAGATGAGAAACATAAAGAAATCCTTTGTTCTTGCATTTGGTGGCAATTTTATGCATCATCAAAGTTTGAGGTCTTAATTTTGGGTCAATTCAAGCCTGCTAGCAAGATACATGAAGGGCTACTGTTTTTATGGATGTTACAATCACATCCCACTTTGCTCCCATCACAAATGTGCACGTGAGGTAGTGAGAGACATGTCAATGCTCTTATGTTTTGTGATGTAGACTATGCGGATTTGTTTCCTACTATACACAAAAATACTCTCTCTAGTACCCACGGTCATAAGGAGCCCATGATTGGAGTCTTGCTGCATTTACTTGAATCAAGCAAGGTACTTGATGAGCATAGGTTACCTTTAGGTCGGTGGATATTGACATGATAGTTTTTGCACCATTTCTACAAGGGGCATCTTAGGACATGTTGATGCTCGAGGATGAGGAGTCCGCTTCTATAATGAGCAAAGGAAAATGCTAAATATTGGCTAATAAGTTGGGCAAAATGAGTTTTGACATGTTTTGCAGCACAAGTCCTCTTGAACAGCTAAAAACTTACTGTTCTTGGGCTTGTCTGTAGCAGCCATTAAGCAATTTTGAAGGACAGTGATACTGAACAGGAAGATAGAACACATCCCAAACATGGCCAGTGACCACAATAGGGAATGCATTAGCCTGCAGCATTGTTTACAACATGTTGGATTCGGTAGAGTAAGCACAGCCAGTGCTGCAATATAAAATCCATTATGCAAAGGCAGATCCAGTCTTATGCCCTGTGACTAGAGGCTAGAAACACCTAAGCTAAATGCAGCTACAAACATCTACTCCAATTGTAATACCCAGTTAAGGCTAGTTTTCAGCCAACAAGGAAATGGACTTTCAAGCATTACACAGCTGAAATATTTGAAGTATATAAAGGAAATAGTATAAAGCTAGGAGGTAAAGAACTAAGAGAAACCTACATTGTAGAGAACAACACATACAAAAACATTCACTGGAATTCTGAAGAAGTTCAAACTTGTACTCCTCAACTCCTCAGGAATGTATTGTGACCACAATTTCATAATCAACAGCCAAATAATCCCAACACAAGCTTCAAAGACATAGAAACCAAAAAGTTGCCAATGTCCAGAAGCTATCATACAACCACCTTTGTGTCCTGAAGATGTCAATAAAAGTTGCTATAAGGAGCCTCAAGTTGAGCAGCAGTTGTCACAGAGAACCAGAGAACCAACTATGTTATTGTAACAGGAATGCAAACCAAGGTGTGAACTTACATTGACAATGATCGGAGAAAACAGAATGGCAGCAGACACCAGGAATACTATTTGCATATAGACCTCCGCCCTAAGAGATAACCTGCCGTGAACCGGGCTGCGAGAGAACTAACAATCATGCAAGAAAGCACGAATGTAGCACAGTTGAAACCATGCGGAATATCTTCATCATGGGGACTCAGGCTTGGAGTCCAAAGAAATACAAATGTGTATATTGATCCCTCAAAAAGTGACTGCATTGCTCCAAGCAAAAAAATATGTTCATCTGTGACAGCCAAACACCACCACATACAGTAAATCAAATCCACCATTTGGAGAAACATTAGAAGTTTATCCACCTGCTGCACCTAATTCATATAATACAAGGAAGCTGTTGCCTCATCTGCAAAGTAAGAGCTCAGGAAACAGATTTAAGGTGAGCTAATACCTGAACCAATGGCAGAAGTAGCAACTTTAAATTGAGAAGAAAACTTCTGCCCTCAGATAAGTCATCAGGATTTTCAGACCATCACGCATCTGCCAGAAAATTGGCCACCGTCCAACTTAAATAGCAATTAATCCATTCCCCAAAAACACTGCCTTTGAGGACGTCAAGGAGAGACACTGTGCTTAAAATCCTCCCTGTAAACAGAAGGAAGAAACAAACCATTCAAGTCAACAAAGCTTAAGAGCAATAGGAAGACCATATAATCCAATTTCAACAGGCATACACAATAGGTCAAGTAATGACTACAAAAAGTGTCATAGGAAAGGTGTGATACCTTGCAATGTTCTGCAACCAGCCATGACTCAAAAGCAGAAAAGAGCAGAGGCATTGCAATCCCACCTAAGATTCTGCCTATCATTAAGACCCCGTATTGAGGAGAGTGCTTCATGAAGCAGCTCAAAATGTAAGCAACGCAGCTTGTGATGCTGGCCCTCTCCCATTCACTAAAAGACAACATACAAAGAAATAGGGGAACTAGCACCTCAGTTCAATGCACATCTGTAACATGTAGCAGCAACATTTACTCTGCTCATCACTGTTTGTCTGCAAGGGAGCCCACAAATGTCACAAACACCATGGATGACCCAAAACCAGCAATAGAGAGCCTTCCAATATCACCCTTTGTGAAACCATACTGGGTGTAGAGAAAATATACATAGGGACCTTGCAGCCAATCAACAGCTGGGACAAACACAATAATAAATTAAGTTAAGCAGGATTCGAACAGTTCACAACTGTCCCTTATCAAGGCAATAACTTGAAGCATAGCCTTGTCATGCATAGCCCGTGTGGAAACAAACACATGACTAGTTCCTCATCATAAACAAGAGATACTCAGAAAAGATCTCCAACAAATCCCTTTGCAAGAACATAGCTGAGCTGAGAACCAACAACTTTGGCGGTTGTTTACATGTGTCATCAGAAAAGGGAATGTAATGCCTCCTAGTTCTGACACCCCTGGCAAATAAGGCTAGGGTTCTGACAATAATAAAATGGAGAAGCCTGAAGGAAGCATTTTGCCAGTATTAGCCCTTATTGATATTTTACCAGTATCACTCAGTGTGCCACGCCCCAACTGATACATAAATGTTTGATAAAGATACATAAGCTACTGAATGTTGCGGAGAAAGTTCCAGAACATGTTGGGCAGCAAGCTCTCCTTTTCCTACATCTTTACAGGCACCGAGTAAAGTGCACCAGTCCTCACCAGATGGTTGGAAAGGCATTTGATGTACAATGCTCTCTGCAATGTCTAGCATTCCAGTCCGTGCAAAAAGATCTATCAGGCAAGAAAAGTGGTTAGCAAGTGGCATAATCTCATAATGTTGGTACATGAGAGCAAAATAGTGACAGGCTTCATCCAGCAAGCCTGCACGGCTGCATCCTGAGATTATGCTCAAGAAGCTGATATCATCTGGCACAGACCCTCCTTCCCTCATTTCAGAGAGGACTCCCACAGCCTTGTGCCCATCTCCATGCAGTGCATATGCTGCAATCATCGCACTCCATGCTATGACACATCGTTCAGACATTGTTTTGAAAACCATCTGAGCATCTTCTGGACTCCCACACCTCCCATACATGTTCACAAGTGTGCTCTTCACAACACCATCCGACTCATGGCCACACTCACAGGCAAAGGCATGGATGACTTTACCCCCATGCAGAGCTGCTGTTGTTGCACATGCAGACAATGCGCTTGCAAAAGTGAACTCATTAGGTGCCGTGCCTGCTTTTTGCATCTGCCAAAAATGTTCAAGAGCCTCCTGGCCCAACCCATGGGAGTCAAAAAGAGATATTATGGCATTCCATGACACAATGTTCCGATCTTGTATTTTATCAAACATTTGACATGCCTCTTCCAAGCTTCCACACTTGCAGTACATACAAAGAAGAGCATTCCCTACAACCATGTTCGTATCGAGCCTACTGTCAGCAGCACTGGCATGAATTAACTTGCCCACTTTCAACACTGCCGAACTTGTGCAAGCAGAAAGGGCATTGATGTAGCTGACCTCATTGGGCTTCACATCTTGCAACTGCATCTGTTGGAAACAATCAAGCACCTTTTCACAATATCCCTGTTGTGCGTATGCTAAGATAATAGAGTTCCATGATACTACATTCTGTTCAAGCAGGCTTTTAAAAGTATAGTTCACTTCATTCAGACAGCCACACTTACCATACATATTAATAAGTGTGTTTCCCACTGTAGAATCTGAGGCAAATCCAGACTCTACAATATCAGCATGGATCATCATGCCACCAAGCAGACAACATGGGCTAGCACAAGCATTAACGACTACCAGAAAAGTGACTTTGCTGGGGTTCAGACCTTCTAGGAGCAATCTTCTGTATATTTGAAGGGCTTCTCTACCATAACCATGCTCCACATACACTGTAATCAACCCATTCCAAGCAATCAAATCTTTGATGTGTACCTCATCAAAAACCACCCTGGCCAGATCTAGCCTCCCACACTTACCATACATGTTAACAAGAGCAGTTGCCACTGCTATATTCTGATCAAAACCCATGTCCATGACACAGGAATGTATGAACATGCCCTCCTCCAGTGCAGCTACACTGTTACAAGCACCAAGAACTGCCAAGAAAGTAACTTTGTTGGCTTTAATCCCTTCCAACTTCATGCGCCGAAAAAGCCTGACAGCCTCTTTGGTGTCTCTACCATTAATACAGGCCCCAATCATGGAGTTCCAGGAGACCACATTCTTCTCTGATATATTCTCAAAAACAGCACTTGCACTCGTGACACTGCCGCATTTACCATACATGTTGAGAAGGACATGTGCAAGTACCCTAATGTGTTCAAGGCCTCTTCTCCTGATCGCTTCATGGAGTCTCTTGAGCTCAAAAAGATCCTTGCATTTGCCGCATGATTGCAAGAGAGGGATGTACGACTGTACAGGCTCATTGGGTGAATTTTGCAGCCTGCGGGGGCACTTGTTTGTTATCCTCATGCAAAGGGAAGAAAATATGGCCTCTTTTGTTTGAGGCATAAGAAGTTTTCGACATTTTCCAATGTGGGAAAAGGACCTCTTTTCCTTGGTCTTGCCAGTGGTGTTCAACATCATGAGCTTCTCCTCGAGAGGCACCGCATATCTAGCTAGGTGCAATTGGGAGCTAGGTATGCAGTTGGGGAAGGGGGCTGAGGGCCCCGACCCCCTTAAGGAGAAGCTCATGATGTTGCCACAATTCACAATGTGGGAAGTATATGGAAATCTGTCCAAAGCATCTTGTGAGGAAACTCGCCTGACGGGGGTTTTGGCCGCAGTGTTGCGGGATGATGAAGCCACACGACATACTTGACTGATCATTTCTCTCTCTCCTCCTCCTCCTCGTCGTCGTCATCGCCATCAGTCGTTCTGCAGGAGCTCCGAATGCAAAGAACGGCGACTAATTTCATCGATGCGATCGTGCATGCTAGCTTCTATCTGTCCCCCCGGCCCCCCTTAAAAAACACACACACACACACACACACTCTCTCTCTCTCTCTCTCTCTCTCTCTCTCTCTCTCTCTCAATAGAGACCTCTCTTTTAGGTTGGGTTGATACACTATAATCAACCCATTCCAAGCAATCAAATCCCAAAAGTATCCTTGCCGTTAGTATAAAGTTCACATAACATAGTCAAAAGAGACTCCTTTCAATGTTCCACCGCCCTTATATTCACATGGTGGTAGAAGATTAGAGATTTTTCATTTGATAGAAGTGTGCAATTTGTGAAGAATTGAAAAGCTAAGATTAAGCCACATGATAGATTTCAAATTGCAAACATGGCTGAAAAGCAACATTACTCGTAATATTGATCTAGAAAGAGAGGGTACATCAACTGTCAAAGAACATAGTGAAAAAATACATGAAGTAATACTTTTTCTTTTAGGTGGAAGATGATAATGTCTTACTTTCTAAAATGTTGTCACCAACGACTTAGTGTAATTTTTTCATTGCATATTCTCTATACATTGATATTGCAATGTTGTGGCACTGATCAGTCCCAGAACCAAAGTCATTTGGTATAGCTCCACCACCACCACCTTCATCACCTCTTTATGCTCACTCCATTGCATCTTCTACTTGGACTGGATGAATTGCTTGTATCTCAACCATTGAGTTTGCTACTATTCTTTGATCCTCTTCCATTGAGCTACCAAGTTGCAAGCTTGCCTCAACTTCACGTATCCATTCCATGTCAAAAGAGTTACCATGGCATATGCAAATATTATGTAACACAAGACAAGCAGCTACGAGATATTGCATGTGATGTAGATCCATGTCACATCTCTTCAACAATATGCAAAACCTTGCCTTTAACATACTAAATGCTTGCTCGACTAGCATTCTTGTATTGGATTGTATAAAATTCCAATGATATTTCATATGTGATAATCTTTCTTTGCATCCTTTAAATAGCACTAGCATATATGATCAAGCTAGCTAAGCACAATCTCCTACCAAACAATAGTTACCCAACTCACCCCTTGTACATATTTGGCCTAGCTCGCTTCTAGTGAAGTTTAAGGAGTTATGGATTGACCCACCACCCCATCCAACTGTGTAGTTCCATAAAGATCAATTTGCTGCAATTATTGATTGCAACAATTTTGAGTGGAACCCTTTACAATTAAAGTAATCCTCATGGTTCTCCTTTGAGGCAATGACAAGAATATGTGAGCCATCAACTTCTCCTACAACATAAGGGATACCTCTCAAGGCCTCAAATTCCCTAGCTAACTTCTCAAACTAAGCTTAAGATGGCCACTTAATATATGTATCCCTTAAGCCCAATGTGAGGATGGCCTGTACCCATGCAAATCTGCTAGGACCTCTAATGATGTGCCAGATGCCAATCTATGAAGAGTGCTAAGTAAGAACCTAGTAAGTAATATTCAAGGAAATGTTGTGGATGAGGATAAGCCCAAGCCTTTCTATGCTCATGGCCCTTAATACGATTAATTATATTCCTCGTATTTATTGAATGGCCCATATACTGAATTAGATACAACCATGTTTGTAAGATGGCATTGTCAATGTGCATGTGGCTTGGTGTAAGAAGCTCCGTGATTGCTAAGGAGCACAAACATGCACAAAATAAGGCCATTCTTTTGGACATTGCCATTATAACTTGCATACACACATCTATGTTAGTGAAATGAATTATTCCCTTGTGCTAGCTTTGCAATATTGTGAAATGTATAATAAGTAAACAAATCATTTTCACAATGTTGTTTGATTGTACAAAATGTTTTTGCTAGCACAAGTTAGTAGTAGCATTTACTATTGATAACACACATTAAAAGCATAAACTACTGTTGGTAGCGCACTTTAATAAAGATTCAAGAATTACAAGAAATTTTAACTCATTTAGCTTGATTAAGATATCCAGCGATGGTGGCTTAGAATTGTGCAAGGATATCCAAGTGGCTGCTCTCTAAGGCCTCTTGTTGAAGTGAGTTCTCCTTTTGATGATCAAGAAGTGCTCAACAAATTTGGCCATGTTGGCCAAAGAGTCTTCACATTTAGCAAGCTAAAGATGAAGACTATTGAACTTTGATTTGGTCGGCTTGGGAATCTTCCTCAATAGTTGTCTCCCCCCCCCCCCGCAATACCCACAATATGGTTAGATGTAGTAGATGTGAAATGTGACACACAATTAATAGATGCCTTGTTATGGTAGTACTCATCCACCATGTCATACCACTTGCAAGTGCAATGTCTATCATTACCAAATATCGAATTATGAGCCTTATCAATCCTATATTATCCTAATACTATAGGCCACTTTTTTCAACATGATTTGACATCTTTGTCAAAGTCATGATAAGTAGAGGACAATTTGTCTACTACTTTGGCCCAAAGATTTACCCCTTGTTTTTTAGGGTTTTCAAATTCCTCATTCATGCCACCATTGATGTGAATAAGTTGATCCACCTAAAAATCATTCCACTTGCCTTTTCCCTTGTTGTCATTATCGTCACCACAGAGGTCCACCACACCTTTATTCTTTGTAGTACATTGTTTCTTTGATGAAGCACTTTTTGACACCTCATTGTCGAAGTCTAGGGCCTTCTTCTTTGAAGGTTTGGCATGGGATTTGGAGGGTTAAGAAGCCATAGGGGTTGGGATTAGGACCATCCTCCATGCTTTGAGGAGTGGGTGGAGGTGTGCGGGAAGAAGGGCTCGATGGTTTTTGAGCCAATTTTGTGGGGGGAGGGGGGGTTGTTCTAAAGAAGAAGGAGAAGGTAGGTGATAGGGATGTTAACATGGTAGTGAAGCCATGGGGGGTATGGAGAAAGGAGAGGTTGAGAAGAGATAGTAAGCGGATTGAGAGAACATTGTTTGGGAAATAACATTCTCTTCCTCGTTAACTTAGGAATCAAATTAGTGTTTATCCATGTTACTTGTAAATTAAAAAGAAAAGATTAGCAAAGAGATAGAGAAAAATGAAACATCAAGTAGAAAATAGGCATTTGAAAGAGATAAGAAAAAAGGATAGGATACCTTTGCGTCACACATTGCACCTGTAAGAATACCTATACAAAAGGAGAAGATAATATGAGAAAAGCACTTAGAAAAAATTGATCATGCTTTGAGAATGTCATTGGCATGATAGTAAGGTTACCTTCAAGCAAGTGGATGCATGGATTCACCCTACAAATTCCTCAAGGTGAACTTCAAGGCAAAATGTGCTTCTTTTATAGTGCTTATCGAGGGCTTTATTTGTGAACGTTTGGAAGGGAAAAAGTTCAAAATAAATATAGAAAAAGGACATTAAAAGCTACACGTTAGAAAACATTTGCCTTGATTTTAAATGTTTAAGATATAAAATGTTGATTTATGTTAAACGTCTATTAAAACGTTGATTTATATTGGATAATGAGTTGTCGGCTTCATTGTTAGCAAATATGTTGGGCCGAGGGGGGGGGGGGGAGGGGGGAAGAAAACACCAAGCTTGTTGCTGTGACATGAACATGGATGAGCTTCCTATTGTCGTGTAGTCTGAACATCGTTCACCACATGCCCATCCTTGGTTGGGGGTGGAAAGTTTGCACGGTGACTTTTGCCCCCATCTAAACCCAACCTTAGACAAAATTTCACTTTAACTCCCATAATTTGAAATATGACATTGCGAGCCTCTAACAAGGGAGGCATCACATACCTAGCTAGGTGTGGTGAAGGCAAGGGACTACCAAACCCTACTTTAATTCCCACAATACAAATTATGGTACAACAATGATTATGAGAGAAGAAGAAATGGTAAGGAGAGAAAGAAGATAAAGAAAGGGGGAAAAACCCCCAAAACAAAATGCATAACATTGAGTATTGATAAAGTTAAGCCCAAAAAGATAAAGTGAAAGTATTGATAAAATTAAGTAATTATGATATTTTAAAATATTGTTTCAAAGTTGTATCACACATTACTTACCATTGCTATCCTAGTCAAAGATTGCTCGCACGAAGCCACATGGTCCATCCACTTCATGTCGTGGAAAAAAGACAACACATTCTAGCATTACTTAGATTTCTTGTGAGCATATATGTACACCCAAACACATAGGGGGCTATGCAATTTTAGGCAACATGGATATCTTGAATGGCAATACTTGAATTTAGGCCTCACGGTGACATACGCTTAAGTTTGATTAGCCATATGGCAAAAATTCTTCCCATTGTTGACTCCATCCCCCAAAAAAACAACTTCATCCAAAGTCAAAATTTTTGCTTCTTCGGTAGTTGTTTATTGGGATGTATAGTAGGAAGCTTGTCCTATTTGAACAAGATGGCCATACTTGGCCTAGCATCTACTATTGACACACTAGAGCTATGAAGCACTACTTTGCATTTATTTCATTCATGCAAAGGAACTTTCATGTGCCTGGCAATAATTTTGGACTCTTTGCTCTTTGGCAACCCTTCCCTTCCCTAGCCTTGGAACACCCTTGGCAAGTTGAAAAATAATGCTCCACTTATTTAAGAGCGAGCATCTATAAATCAAATTTGTTATTTGCTTATCAAAGTTCATGCATGGTTAATGGATAAAGGCAACTTTTTATTGGGCTGTTTGCAGGTGGACCTTGGTGGAAACCTACACTAATGGTTAGTTGGCTCAATACAACCCCTTTGAAATGCAAAGTCTCCATTTGGAGAATGTTAGTGGATCGTCTCCAACTTTGTGTTGCCCTCTCAAGACACACCATTTCAAACGACTCCTCATTTTTTTGTACTACAAGTAAGGAGACCTCTCATCATAGGTTTTTGGCTTGCTCAGTCTCACTAAGTGCATATGGTTTCTCCTATCTTGAGCTTAGCATTCAATTGCTAGAAGCTCTATGCATCTAGAGGATTGGGTTTTCTAGATCAAAATATTTGTAATGTTATCATTTTTTATTCACGTCTTAACGTGCATTGCCTTAAGGATCCTTTACGAGGTCTCCTTAAGTGGTTAGCAATTGAGCACCATTAAGTATGTGGGTTTTTTTACTAATGATATTTGACTTCCAAACATACTGCCATCTCTTCACTTACTTTGTGTGATAATGTGTGCTCAAGTGCCGTTTGTTCTAACTAATACGATTAGCCATTACGAAACAAAAAGAAGTACATGTCTTCATTTTAACAAGCCCCTTACAAGAAGATTTTCATGGTTTACCATGTGGGAAAAGGGGCTCTCTTCATTTGTTAGGATTGCCCTTTAGGGCATATGCTAATACAGTAGTGCGGCAATCATAAGAGAAATGAAGATAAGGTACCAAAGGGTGGCGCCATTGTAAGGGAGAAGGATCAAGAAGGAAGAGAAGCAACAAGTTGTAAAACTCCATAAAGTGAGCCTTCAAGAAAGTGTTAATGAAAACCCCAAGGGAAAACAAGACCAGACAATCCTAGAAGGTCCCTTAGGAGGAAACAAGTAAGAGAGATTCCAAAGAGGGTGGAGTGTGGGAGAAGTGGTTAGGACCGCTAACAAAAGAGGATAAATTCAAATACTCCACTATTGGATACAAAAACATGGGAGGAGATGGAGTTGTAAATGAGGTAGCAATTGCTAATAGCCACCACCCTCTTCACTATTGGGTATAAAAACATGGGAGGAGATGGAGCTATAAATGAGGTAGTAATCATTAATAGCCACCAATCTCTTCATGCAAGTGTATTCTCTTGGGCCCCTCTTTATTGCCTAAATTATTTTCTCCTCTCTATATCACCATGTCACTCCCTCTTTTTCTCTCTATATCTCTACCCCCTGTCTCTTACTCTCTCGACCTCCACATCTTCATCACACACCCACTTTCACTTCTTTCACACACACACACACACACACACGCACACACACACACACACACACACACACACACACACACACACACACACACACACACACACACACACACACACACACACACACACACACACACACACACACACACACACACACACACACACACACACACACACACACACACACACTCACTCACTCACTCACTCACTCACTCACTCACTCACTCACTCACTCACTCACTCACTCACTCACTCACTCACTCTCTCTCTCTCTCTCTCTCTCTCTCTCTCTCTCTCTCTCTCTCTCTCTCTCTCTCTCTCTCTCTCTCTCTCTCTCTCTCTCTCTCTCTCTCTCTCTCTCTCTCTCTCTCTCTCTCTCTCTCTCTCTCTCTCTCTCTCTCTCTCTCTCTCTCTCTACACACACACACCCTGATTGGAGATGTTTGAGAACAAATGTAAAGCATGCACTTTTATATACATGACCTCTTAAACACAACCAAAATCACTACATTTTATTATTTTTGGCAATCTCTCTCTTAAACACAACTCTCAATTAATTTTGGTGTTTTACCTCTAGAATAATATATTATGAATACTTTTTAAGACTTTATCTCTGGAGTGTTGTATCCTTGCAAGTATTCGGAGTTGTGTTATGGAAAATCTTAAGTGTCTTAATCCTATACTCTAAATATTGATCTATTAAAGCATTCAAAATAATTTACTAAATTAACATTTTATGCGCACATATAAATCGAAAACACATGTAGTTTTATGGCTTTTAAAATTGTAAGATGTCTTGTTGGGGCAACTCATTTTATTTATATGTTTTTTAAACCCTTATTCCAATCAATTCAACATTGACAAATATAATATCCCATCAACATGGTTGTAGACAATATTTGAAGAGCTTCTCTTATATTTGTTGATGTCCATTTTATGTCTGATGATAAATACTTTAGATCCTAATCCAAATGGATAGCCATAGTAAAGTGACATTGCCTCCCTTTGCATCTAAAAATAACAATAGTAAGAAGGATTGTGAGCAATCCATTGCCTCCCTTTGCACCCCTAGTCTAATCATGAATAGGTTACCCCTACATTATGATTCAAAATCGAAATGAAAAAGGTGAAAAGACTAACCTAAAGCTACCCCCTTTGTGGCAATAGAACTAATCAAGCAATCATCAAAGCAAGTTGACTACAACTCGTGGTGTTGGAAAGAGAGAAAAAGATAGATTATGCAACCCACTCAAAATTGGTCACAACGTATAAAGAAAGGCTAGATACCCATGAAAGTGGATGCCCTAATCTCAAGAGGCCCTTATGGCACTAAATCAAGTCGAGACTAAAAAGCAAGTTGAATGCAAGTTTAGAGCTCCTAAGAATAGGAGAAGAATAGCTAGTGATCTCCAATAATAAGTAGTTATAAGTTGTAAAATAATGAGAAAGCCTCAATGGTTGGATACTCGAGGAGACGACCATTGGAATCTCGTCTATAGGCTTCTCTCTTGTTCTGAGACATTGTCCTACTCATACTCTTAATCATCATATCACCATTCTTATCATCTTCCATCCCACTCAAGCAAGAAGAAGAGACTATAAACCTAAGACATGAACTCTCTTTAGACTCACCATCTATTTCCTTCCCCTTGATCTGCAACCCTTTTGTCAATTGGAAACCATCTCAAATTTTCAGCCCTTCATACTTGTTGTTGACTAATTCAACAATGCTTCATCAAGACCACTATCATCTTCAATCAATTTGAGAGTTAAGTGGAGAGTAAAAAGAAGGCTCTTTGAGTGAGGGAGAACTTGTCTAACAAGGTTGCTTCATCTTTGTAAGGAGCATACACCATCACATCAAACCTACTCATTGGGGGGGAGGGGGGGTAGTTACTCACAAGTGCAATGAAGCTCGGATGCATGTGGAAGATGTTAGGATTGGACCAATTAAACGTGTAGTAACCATTAAGAGTTTCAACAATACTACTAGGTAAGGAAAAATAAAATTACAAAGCTATATATAATCAAGTTCAAATAATATAAAACCCAAAGCAAGAGGGTTAGATCAATGATAAGTTTGAGAATATCTATAACTAACTCCAAGATTTGAAGTTGCATAGAATGGAAAAGCCACAACAAAGACATGGAGGAAGACCCTAGGGACATCATGCTTTTAATCAAAAGCAACAAGAAAAAAATAGGAGATGTTATAACTATTAAAAAATAGGATATTAGCCTTATCCATCATGAAGGGGTGGAGAAATGTATCCATGAAAATGAATTTCAACAAATGGGATGATTATGTGGTGGAGATTAAATAAGAAGCCAATCCCAGTGGGGTAAGACAAAAGGCAAAGGGAAGAATGTAAACAACAAATTTGCATTTAAGAAATGGACAAGGAAACTATGAACTAAAGACTGATCTCTTAAGTAAGAAAGTGGATTTGACAATATTAAGGAGGGGGACAGTATAGTACATTGCATAGAGGATCTTCCTAATATATATCCCATGGTTGAAGTGTGGCATGAAAAGATAAGTATTGGAGAACCTTACATTGATGATAGTGCCCAAGTATGTATTATTACTCAATCATATATCTATTGGTTAGACTTAGACATGATAGCTCTATTCGAATTCAAGATTAGACTTGCCAATTCTTCCAAGATAAAGTGACCAGGAGTAATTTAAAACTTGGAGATAAAAGTTTTGTTATTCCAATAATGATAAATTATAATGTAATGCCTTGAGAATTAGGTGTTTTTCCTCTTATGTTAGGGGGACCTTGGTTGAGAGAAATTTATGCATTTCAAAATTATGGTAGGAGAATTATTACCCTCTATGACAATAAACACTCAAGGAAGAGATTTAACATGGCAACTAGTAATTCAATAGAGGATGGTGAAGAAGAAGATGAAACAAAGAAGGATGGCACTACCTTTGAAGATGAAGAAGATGATGAAAGTTTGGGATTAAAGATTGCATTCAAGTATTATGTCTTTGCTACCTTTTTCATGAACATTGTGCTTTCGCATTCTTGACTAGCATTGGAGCCATCTCTCAAGGTTGAGTTTTAGGCATGCCTATGGCACTTGGTCAACATTGGATCCATCTCTTGAGATCGAGTATAGGGATGGCTAAGTCTTTCTCCTTCATCTATTCGATCTATTTGCATGCTAGATTGCTTTTCTAAGGCTTGGCCACACATATGCATCCTATATAATATTTTGAAAAGCGATCTTAAATGTGAAATGCCCTCTACAAGCCCTTTTATGGTTCTCCTTAAGAAGTTTATACATTTCCTCACTCCAAATAACTCTTCTTAGAACCATGTTTGCATCTTTCACGAATGAAATATCATTGATTGCCATATAACTTCCTCCTTTCTTGATGAAATTGTACTTTTCGGATATATTTATCCCCTTTGGAACAATGCCTACTACCAATAACTCTTCTTCTAATGCCAATAACTCTCATTCTAAATGTATAGGAAGATCAGCCTTGGCCACAAACACAACAAAAATTACCTATTGAGTGCTTCATTTGCAATTACATTATTACTTCAAACCTATTTAAGGGCTTTCTTATCTTATTACATCTTTGCTTCAAATATGGTTTCTTCACCTTCCACACTCCCAAAACCATCTTTACCACAATCAAGGCATCATCTTAAATTAAGTGGGATTCTTGTAACTCCACCACCCACTTGATTGATCTCCTTGAAAGCTTAGAAATTTTTATTAGTTATTAGTTGGCATAAATGTGAATAATTTGTTAAGTGCACAAAGGGTTTAGCAAGAGATAAGCTTTAAATCTTCTACATGCAAATACCACCCTTGCCATGCTTTTTTCAACTTTAGGAAAACCCCTCTCCACTTTGGCCTTCGCTCTATGGATGCTAAAGTGGCATCATTTATTGAGAATTCTTTCCTTTTTCTCAAAAGGACTATTCCAATTATGTTTGATGCCATTGATGGATTTGTATAAAATACATTTTCTCAACTTGGGAGTTGTAAACTATAAAAGTCTCTACTATTCTATACATTCTTTGATCTCCACCCAAAGGATCCAATCTAGTTGTATATTATAAAGGGAACAAAAGTTGTGAAGCCAAAGGTACAAATGTAGACAAATACTTCACCCTCTAGATGAAAGTCATTAACTACTTATACTCTTTGAAGGGGAAAGTAAAACTGAAGCTTTTGCTTTATTTGGATTAGCATCAATCCGTTTTTCCAAAACCATGTGCCTTAGGAGATTGGCCTTTGCATGTGCTAGCTTAATACATTGGTGTTTAGATTTTCTTATAAGAAGGTGGGTAGACATGTGTTAGTGAGAGAGTTGTTAATAATACCTTGTCACACTGACATAGGTATAAAAGGTGTGAGACATGTAATTTTGACATCTTTTATCATAATAGAACTACTGTCTCTCATCTCACCTACTTGCACTCAACTTTCATGGCTACTCTCTCTTCTTTTCTATCTTCATGGTCTTGCTCTCTCCTTGTCATTTATTCTATCTCCTCATTTCTCTCTCTTACTCTTCTTTTTCTCACCTCTCAGCTCTCTCCTTGACAAATGGTATTAGAGCATTGGTCTTTGATCCATTTGGTACAATCTTTTCTTGGATTTCTTCCACACACTTGTTACTTCCTAGTTACTCAAGGACAACGTGTCAATTTTGAAAATGGAAAAGTGCAGTGAGACCAAGGAGACCAAGGACAGCTAGTCAAAGCTAACTGGAGTACTTGAAGGTAAAGTTGGAGGCATCTTGGACAAAATGGGAGGCCATGCATCCATAATACAACATTTTGGAGGTGAAATGGTTAAATATGGGGAGAATAGAGTTAGTTTTGGTTAGAAGTCCAATTATTTTTCAAAGTAGGCTTTCTATTTTCTCTCTCTTTCAAGAATTTGGCTAAAGCTTTCGTGGTGGCTACCAAGAAATCCAAGTTTTTGCTCTTCTATGATCTCTTTTCACTCTTTGACCGTGGGGCAAGGGTTCTAGACCTCTTGAGTAACATATAGAGCACCATAGTAAATAGCCTTTGACTGAGAATTGGCCCTAAGACCAGGCCTACAATTTGTGGTGCAAAATGCGCTGCCTAGCCTGATCTCAATGGTGTTCTTCAACCATTGTCCCTTTGGCTCTAGCTTCTCTAGGCTTCAAACAATCAATAGCAACCTCTTGCAAGTAATCTTCAACCTTCATCTTCATTCTTTTTCTCGGGGATTTATGAAAATCCTAAAATGCAATAGGGCATCCATAGCCATAGACTTGGAAGCTTCAACTTCTTTAATATTTGGCTCTTTCCAGCCTTCAAGGCTTCTCTACTGTCATTTCGGAGCAAGATTGGCTTCAAGATTGAAGACATTTCAAAGATTTCAGCACATTGAGCCTCTTGAAGCTCATAATGGAGTTATATTTTAGGGCTTTTGTTTAAGGAGCTTGAATCTTCGACATTCAAGTGTTCAAGCAAGCTTAGGGCATTGATTCTTCGCGAATTTAATCTTCTTCAAGCATGTATGGATTGAATGTTATGTATTTTTAGAACTTCATGATAGATTATGGAAAATTCTTTAACCATTGGATTGAAGTTTGATTTCAAGTGAATAAATCATCTCCCTCAAGCTCGATCAAGGTCTTTTACCTACTTAATCTTTGAAATCTCCCAATATCCACTTGTTTTAAAGCTTGTCCACTTATTAATGGGAGATTATTGATCAATTAATTATCTGAATTGATCAATAGTTCACATGTTAGTATTCTTCTCATTGATCAGAGTCCTTTTCATTGATATTCAACATTCATTTCGGTCCTATTTCATCATGGATATCATTTACATTGTTTTAATGCATAACCCTAATTTGTTTGTATGATTCTCTTTACCCAATAAAGAAATATTGTAAAGGGTAAGTAGTTGCAATCAATGAGTCACCGAATTGCATAGGTAACACCCTCAACCACTTGAAGCTCATAATGGAGTTATATTTTAGGGCTTTTGTTCAAGGAGCTTGAATCTTCGACATTCAAGTGTTCAAGCAAGCTTGGGGCATTGAATTTAATCTTCTTCAAGCATATATGGATTGAATGTTATGTATTTTTAGAGCTTCATGATGGATTATGAAATTTTCTTCAACCATTGGATTGAAGCTTGATTTCAAGTAAATCAATCATCTCCTTCAAGCTTGATCAAGGTATTTTACCTACTTAATCTTTGAAATCTTTCAATATCCACTTGTTTTAAAGCTTGTCCACTTATTAACGGGAGATTATTGATCAATAGATCACAGGTTAGTATTCTTCTCATTGATCAGAGCCCTTTTCGTTGATATTCAACATTCATTTTAATCCTATTTCATCATGGATATCATTTACCTTGTTTTAATGTATAACCCTAATTTGTTTGTATTGTTCTCTTTGCCTAAGAAAGAAATATTGTAAAGGGTAAGGACTTGCAATCAATGTGTCATTGAATTGCATAGGTAAGTCCCTCAGCCAACCCATTATTTCTTTATTCCAATCTTTCATTGATCAATCATGCATATCATTGAAGGTTGAAAGAAAATTTCCATTATGCATCTCATCCCTGTTTGCTTAATTAGAATGCTCCTGCCATGTTGATATTCCTATCGAAGAAAAAGATGGATGTTGAAGGAGAGAGTGGGACAATAAAGAGGTGACCCTCCCCCATTATTAAATATCTTGAAGGAGTGCAACCAATCTACTCGGGGGAGGCTTTGCCCATGGTAATTTGGAGCAAAAATGACTAGAAACAAGGGTAAGAACAAACCTAATGATGATGTTCAATAAAAATTTTAAGAGAGCATGTGATGCAATACCTGAGGCATGTAATAAAGATAAATATTCTTAAGAATATGGTACTCTTAATGCTACTCATTGTAACCATGAGATTAGGTATTCCATCAAACACATGGAATTAGTTTCTACAATGGATCAAGTGGTTAAACAGTCGGCTCAATCCAATATGCAAACTAAGAAAGTCATGGAGCACATGGTTCAATCTACAAAGGATTCCTTGGAGAAGTTTGGTTCTTCCACTAGAGATTCTTTGGATAAATATAGTACTCAAATCTCTATGCTTATGGCAGCACAAATGGCATACAAAGAGAATAGAGATGAATAGTCCTTTCAACTATCAAATAATAATCCTCAGCTAGGTATTATTGGGAAGAAGGGGATACCACATAACATTTATGAGATTGGGGAGACTTCTTTTAGAGCTAATGAGCCTATTTTGAGCATTCATCTGTCAAATCCTCCTCAAACCACTAAAAGTTAGCCACCTATTCCTCCAAGGAGGTTTCAAACCAACTATCATAGGAGTGCTTCTAATCTTTCAAATCCCAATGGTAGCTACATGGACATGCAACACCAAGTAACTAATGGACAACAAGCCTTTGTTGAGAGGAAACACCGGTGATAAGATCATGTTAGCCTAATATAGTGGTCACTCATCATCACTAGGCTAATTTGGAGGAGTGGACTTCAAAGTTAGAGTCCTACTTTGATATTTTTGCTAGGTCAAATGACCAAAAGATTCATTTTGCTACACTTCACCTTGAGGGCTTTGCTCATACTCAATGGAGATACATAAAGAGGAAAAATCAGTAGGTAGATAGTTGGGAGGAATTCAAAGCTAAGATGGCTTAGGTGTTTGTATCTTCAATTGAGAAATAAAAGTTAGCTAGAAGATGGTATCAGTTGGACCAAAGAAGCCTATTAGTTAGAGAGTATACAAGTTAGTTTTTGAATCTTACCATGTATGTATAGAGTGTGATCGATGATACAAAGTTGCATAAGCATATTTATGGCCTGGAGCCTAATTTGTTAGCTGATGTTATGGCCTAGAATGCTGCCACACTATTCCATGGCATTGAGTTAGCAGAGAGATATGCTCGTAAGTATAGGAGGGACATTCATATGCTGGCTTCTTTTGGACAACAAATAGTTGTTGCTAAATAGGGCAACTTTGGTGGCAATTATGGAGGATCCAATACTTCATTTAGCAGTCCCAAAGTCCCTATATGCCCTACTTTCAATACTTCAAGATAGCCAAGTGCTTCAAAGCCAGTAATCAGCCATAAAGTGAAGCCTAGGTAAGGTGACAATAGACCTTGAAATAATTTAGTAAACAATGGCAAGTTCATACCTATGGATCTTTTCAAGGAAAGATATTTTTAGCTTATCACCATTAAATAGCTCAAGAAGGAGTATAAGAAGTGCTCACATATTTTTGTTTTACACCTAAGTAAAGAGGTAAAAGATCAATCCAAGAGTTCAACAAAGCATCTAGATTTGAAAGCTCCACTCAAGAGTACATGGACTTGTTTGAAGTATCTACTTCATTACCTCCTCAAAGAGCAGTGATCACCCTATCGATTTGAAGCCTAATTTCAAAGCTAGTCAATAAGCCACCCTACAAATTGTTAAAATGTAAGTGCGAGGAAGTAGCTAAGAAGATCAAAGAGCTTTTGTGGATGGGATTTATTGAGCCTAGTTATTCACTTTATGCATCTCTGATCTTGTTAGTAAAGAAGAAATATGGATCTTTCAAGATCAGTATTTACTACATGGATCTAAAGAAGATCACAATGAAGAACATGCATCCAATTTCTAGAGTTGATGATTTGCTTGATGAGCTCAAGGGGGCTAGATTCTTACAAAGATTGATTTGAGATCCAGATATTATTAGATCTGTATGGGAGAGGGTGATGAAGTTAAAACTGCCTTTTGGACTGATCATGGGATATACCATTTCCTAGTGATACCATTTGGGCTTACTAATAGTCCAGCTATCTTTAGAGTCTAATGAATAAGACTTTACAACCTTTTCTCTTCCACCAAGATTTATAATGTATTTCATGTTAGTAAGCTTAAACCCTTTTATGATACCTAGGTGGAAATAGTTGATGAATTTCCTCATGTGGATGAAGAAGGACTTATTCAATACATTCATGAGAAGGTCATAGGTTAGCATGAAAAGATACTTTCCTCTCGCTCCATCATTGAGCGTAGAAGGGTTTACCACTTGAAGAAGCTTGTCAGAGGCCAGAGTCTATTTTGGATGAGTTTTCCTATCTAAGGGATGCATTGGTGATTGAGACATAGTCACTTGGGAGCTAGTTGTCCTCTAAACAAGGTTTGGATAGAATTTTTTTTTAGAATAGATTTTACTCTACCTAATTTTTAGAATTCTACCACCTACATAGGATCAAAGTACTCTTCAATATGTACACTTTGATATATGGTACGCCCTATTTAGGTACTCCTATCAAAAGTTATGGTAGTTTTCTTTTGCATGGCCTATTTTTATAGCAAGCTATCTATTCTTTATAGAGCCTATTTCTTGAAGATTTGAAGGCTCCAATTCCTTCTGAAGACATCTAGATTATGTATATGGCAAAGGCTTTCCTTTATGTCTTCATTTTAGTAAATAACTCTTTATTACTTCATCCACTTTTCATATTTTGTATAGCTAAAATCAAAGTAGTACCTTATTTCATCCATCCTTCTTTGCCATTGTAAATTTATTTTTGTGGGCAAAATCCTTTGGGCATGGATGGATTGTAAGAAGTTGGGAAGACATGTGTTAGTGAGAGAGCCATTAATAATACCTTGTCACACTAACATAGTTATAAACTGTGAGAGACATGTAATTTTGACATCTTTTGTCATAATACAATTGTTGTCTCTCATCTCACCTACTTGCACTAAGCTTTCATGGCTTCTCCCTTTTCTTTTCTATATTTCTAGTATTTCTCTCTCCTCGTCACTTATTCTCTCTCCTATTTTCTCTCTCTTTTGCTCTTCTTTCTCTCACCTCTCAACCCTCTCCTTGACATTTCTACTCTCTTTATGGCAAGTGTGTAGAACTAATATTTGATTTGTAAGGCTTTGATATGTTTTGGTCATTAATTTTAATGGTGTTTAAGGACAATGGGATAACAAGAGGGTTGACGAATTTGCAAGAACAAGTTAGCATGGAAGGAACCAATGTCACTCATTTGTTTTGTAAGGTATTATAAAGTGCTTGGCCTAGAGGGAGAAGACACAACTTGTCTTTCTAGTATCCAAAAGTAATCCAAGACATTCGTCAATGAGTGCAAAGAGAGGATGTTCCTTAGACCCATGAATCCTTAGGAAGTTCAAGGAAACATAATTATTGATTGAAGAAGATTATATAATCACAAGCAAGAATTTCAAATCATGAGTGTGTATTTTTGAAGATCACATGCCTTATTAATGTTAATTATTCCATGCTTATTATGGGTCTTGGTCTATTGCATATGGATTAGAATAAAACTATATGGCTTTGAACATGCTAGAAAAATCCTTAACTTGAATGTTATGAGTCCAAGGATTGGTATGGATGGATGGATGATAGCCTTTATGAAGGGATGATAGCTCATGGAGGTCTTGGTGCACAAATCGGATGCCGTATGTGTACGTAGCGAGTGCCGGAAGGTCCCCAAGAACAAAGAACTCTACTTTTTGTTCAAAATCCAAGAGAATAGACTTGCACGACATGAAGCAAGATGGCCAAGTGGGTACAATCTCCCCCCATGCCTTGTGTGAGCACTCCACAAAGCATGTATTTAATATTTTATTCATCTCCAAGCTCAAAAATAGCCAAAATTTACAATTAGCATGCTTTAGCTTTTGTGTTTGCTTTTGTCCAAATAAAGAATAAAGTGTTTGGGCGCTCTAAGAGTCAGACTGTGCCCAAATATAATGACCAATAATGAATATTTAAATTGTGTGCCCATGCACATACAAAATAATAAATATATGTCAAGTGCTTCAATAAATAAGTGTGTCAAAATAAATATTAACGCCACGTCTAAGACGTGCGCCCATCAAAAATGATAATTTCTTCTAAATAACTTGAATACACGCTATTGCTCAGTGCTTCCCAGCACCACCGCCGTCTGCTGTACACATCAACTGAAGCATTCACAATTGTTAGAAATAAAAGTAAACCAAAAAAAGTGAATACCTAGCAGTTTTAAGCTACAAAATAAATAAATAGATTGGAACTCTGTCCTAACCTTAATTTAATATGAGTGCACACTCTAAACTCATAAACGTCCATTAATTTAAATATGTATTTTGCAGAATCACCCGCTATGGAATCAACCACTTGCACATTAAATTAACGTGACGTCTGAAAATGATGTATAATGCCAGGAGGCATATTCCACGGTGGATTCCGTGAGGTTTTGCAGTGGATTCCATAAAATTATATTTATTTGTCAGGACTCGTACATAAGGTGGATTCCTTGTGTGAAAAGTTGATAGGGACGCCTATCCTTTTCGGGCGTCACATTAATTTAATGTGCAAGTGGGTGATTCCATAGCAAGTGATTTCACAAAATAAATATTTAAATTAATGGACGTTTATGAGTTTAGAGTGCGCACTCGTATTAAATTAAGGTTAGGATAGAGTTCCAACCTATTTATTTATTTTGTCGCTGAAGACTGCTAGGTATTCACTTTTGTCGGTTTACTTTTATTATTTTCTAACAATTGTGAATGCTTCAGTTGATGTGTAGAGGAGGCGGCGGTGGCGCTAGGAAGCACTGGGTGATAGCGTGTATTCAAGTTATTTAGAAGAAATTATCATTTTTGATGGGCGCACGTCTTAGGCGTGGCGTTAATATTTATTTTGACACGCTTATTTATTGAAGTACTTGACATATATTTATTATTTGTATGCGCATGGACGCACGATTTAAATATTCATTATTGATCATTGTATTTGGGCACAACCCGACTCTTAGGGTGCCCAACCGCTTTATTCTTTATTTGGACAAAAGCAAACACAAAAGCTAAAGCATGCTAATTGTAAATTTGGGCTATTTTTTAGCTTGGAGATGAATAAAATATTAAATACATGCTTTGTGGAGCGCTCACACAAGGCATGGGGGGAGATTGAACCCAATTGGTCATATTGCTTCATGTCGTGCAAGTCTATTCTCTTGGATTTTGAGCAAAAAGTAGAGTTCTTTGTTCTTGGGGACCTTTTGGCGCTCGCTACATATGCATACGGCATCCGATTTGCGCACCGAGAGATTATATCCAATTGGTCTTCTGGCTTCATATCGTGCAAGTCTATTCTCTTGAATTTTGAGCAAAAAGTAGAGTTCTTTATTCTTAGGGACCTTCTGGCGCTCGCTACGTACGCATACAGCATCCGATTTGCGCACGAGGTCTAGTAAGTGCAATCAAAAGGCATAAGCTTGGGAATATGGTAGTTGCTTTCAAAGTTTTTGTTACATAAAATCATGCTTGACCAAGGTTATGTATGATAGCCACATGACACCTATTTACAATGATTGTGCATGGTAAGATGACTTGCTAGCATTAAATGCCCATGAAATTATAACAAGTAGATTGTTTATTGATTCACATGTAAAAATGGACTAAGGATAAAAGCTTAATATTTTAAGGTGTAAGCTTGAGCAATGCTAGTAAAAACATTATCACAAAAAGTAGTAGAAAGCACTAGTGGTATCTATCAACGATAGTTGGAAATCCATCAAATTTATTGCAAGTGATGGGGAGGTTTTTGGAAGCCTTCAACAATGTCTACATGTGAAATTTTTACATTAATAGCTAAGCGATTGAAGCTAAAACACTTTAAGGATAAAGCTTAAGATAAGGTGTATACTTTGTTATAGTGATGTTGATGCTCATAGTGTATGAGCCATGGGTTGAAAAAGAACAAACATTTGGCATTTTCTATAAGTATGAAGATTGTATAAGGTTGGAGTTTGAGCAACCCTTGTTTTTCAAATGTTCTCAAAGTGGTAATCATGTCTAAACCCTAGCCCAAAGGGGTGATTGAAGTAACTTTTACACTTGAGTTTCCTTTATAAGTGAGGACACCTACATACACCATGCTTCATGCTTGCTTTATATTGTTGTTTTATTCCATGCTTGTGTTTTTTATAAAGTTGATATCCTTAAGAGGTCATTGGGTCCTCAATCTTTTTTGTTCATATGGTATAGAATGACTAGAGTTTATTGATTCATCAAGTTGCCTAGCAGTAATTGTTCTTATGATGTTGATCTTTGACTCTATTCCTTCTGAGAGAGAGTGTCCTTGGGGCTACAATAGCCCATATGAGACCTAGCATGGCACACAAATTATCACATCATGTCATTAATCCTAAGAGCATATCTAAATTCCTTAGGTAGTTAGAAGCTAGAGGCAAATAGTCTAGCCAAAAACATGACATAAATCTTAGGTCACCTTTTAAGCTCAAGTATGGTAGTGGAATGGTGGAAGTAAGCAACTTCACCATAGTGCTTTTGCACCACATATTAAATGAACCATTTTTAATCAAAATCCCAAAATGGTGCTTATCATTGGGAGCCTCTCATTTTTGCACCAACTCACAACTTGGCATGTCATTTTTCCAAATAAGGGCTACAATTGAGGATAGATAGTCAACAAGTTTGGGGTGCTTTGGTCTCATGTTTTAGAAACCTTCCCTTCATAGACATGTGCATGCATGCGCGTGCGCACACACACACACACACACACACACACACACACACACACACACACACACACACACACACACACACACACACACACACACACACACACACACACACACACACACACACACACACACACACACACACACACACACACACACACACACACACACACACACACACACACACACACGTACCCTTTTCCACATATACTAATATACCCTTTCCAACATTGATAGGAGGCCTCAATCTACATTGTTGGGTCTTAAAGACTTCCAATAATTAGAGGATACTAAGGTGGTAAGGGAAATCACTCAAGAAAATGTATCTACCTAGCATATATTGTTGTGAAAGGATTAAATCATACATGAATGTAGATTAAGATAGTTTTCACAATTAATACTTTTCACTAATTGGAATCTAAATCTAACTACTAATGCAAATTTGTAAAAATATGGATGTGATAGCCATAAAGGTACAAATAGACTCGAGCATGTTTTTGTACAAAAAAGAAAACATATCAAGTCTTCTATGTGTAATCTATATGCATTGAGAATGCACGATATCAACACTTTGTGCTATTGTCTTTCTTTAGGCACAAAGTTGTGCCTACTAGCATATATTGTTACGAAAGGATTAATTCATGCATGAATGTAGATTAAGACAGTATTGTTATGAAAGGATTAATTCATGCATGAATGTAGATTAAGACACTATTGTTATGAAAGGATTAATTCATGCATGAATGTAGATTAAGATAGTATGCACGATTAATACTTTTCACTATTTGCCATCTAAATGCAACTACTAATGCAAAATTGTAAAAATATGAATGTGATACCCATGCACAAATACATCGAAGCATGCTTTTGTATAAAGAAGAAGACTTATCAAGTCTTCTATGTGCAATCTATATACATTGAGTATGCACCATATGAAAAGTTTGTGCTATTGTCTTTCTTTAGACACAAAGTTATGCAAAAATGATATTGACAAAGAGATTCTAAAACTCTTGTGTAGGCTTATATGTGTATCCTTGTACTACCTTCTTAGAAAATAGACTTCTAACATCATTGCTCATTAACAACCCACATAGTACACATTGCTTCTCATTCACATGCTCCTTTTCTCATGCCCACATCTCACAATTTACATGTTGTCACACCCAATGATAGGCAAGCTAGAAAGTACATAGGGCCATTGATCAATTGCATGGGCAAGGGGAGCCTTAAATCATGATGGTTTGGTAGTTTAGGAGTTCTTGAGTGATTGTGATAGATTGGCCCCTACTCTTGGTATATATGTAAAACAAACCTTCATGCAAGGATTCCCAACCTATTAAACAGATGAAACCATTGTGCCACTTTTAAAAAGCAAAGACATCTTGGTCCCTACTATTAGCAACTACCGAACCATAATGATCGATTGCTATCTAGCCAAGATCAATGGTCCCATCCTTGATCATGAGCTATGCAATTGGATAAATACACACACGAATATAGCCATTGGGAAGGTTGTTTTCAAGAGGGGATACATAACATTGGATCATAAACTCGCACTCAAGGCTATCATAGAGGAGGGGCATGTATGTGGGAGGAGGATATATTGTTGTCTTATAAACTTCTATAAAGCCTTTGACATGCCACAAATAAGGCTTATAAGGAGTCTATATTAACATTGGAGTTCCAGAGAGGTACAATGGAGGATTTATGCCTTGTATAAGTTAGTGATAGGCAGAGTATGCATGCAAGAGGGTTGTAAAATAGAATTAACATCGCCATCATGGTGGGAGGGGTGCTCATTACCACCAACTTTATTTTATCTCTTTCTTGATGAGGTTATAAATTATATAGATGCATTGAGAGGCCATATTGTAAGGCTCATAGAGGTGATGATGCCCATCCTATTATATGAAGATGGTATCATTCTCATATTTTACTCCCCAAATGGCTTAAAGCAACATTTGGATGCACTTCAAACCTTCTATAAAACTATGATCTCTTAGTAAATATTGGGAGACCAAGGTTATGGTGTTTGACACCACACTTGCTTGGACAACTAGATCTAGTACTAGTTCACTTTTGGCATAGAGCCAATTGATATTCTCAATGTGGGAGGTGGCAGAGGCTAGTATGTGTTTTTTAGCACTAGGTGTAATTGAGAGACAACACTCACATGTACACTTCTAGGAGCCACACATCAAATTTTTGATTTTTAATACATTGGTCACAAAAACTTCTCTAGGGAGTAAAGATTTGGGGGCCTAGCCTATACCACATGAGGAGAGGGTTGTTTGTAGGAAAGGATGAATTGAAGTGATATTTCTATGGTGGATGTCAGCCTCCTTAGAGAGATTTCTATGGTGGGTGTTAGTCCCCCTAGAGAGACCACTAGTGATGATGATAATGCGTATGATCAAGAAGATATCAACACCCCATGAGGTTATCAAATCAGAGCTAGGCATTGCACCTATAGTTCCATAGGTGCCCTACCAAGTAGCAATATTTCTTTAGACATTGTGGGAACTCCCATAAGAGAGATACCTTGGCTTACTACTTAGGACCTCTAGATAGCTCATGGTATTGGGATATAAATATTGCTAGTAATTCCCAAACATGCACATGGCTCAGCTGACATGGGATGACGATAGATGCATTCCCACATTTTGACTATGTCCTAGACTATCCTAGGCTCAAATTGAACCACCTAAAGGTGAATTGAGTGATTTGGATGGAATTATGAAATTGGAGACTAGGAGGACTTGGATCAGCCCTATGTAGTAGCTTAGCACAAAGATGTCATAAGACTAGACACATTTCTTGAAACTTTTATCTCAAGGCAGATTTGTCACATGCCCCATCATACATGGATACATCTCTCACATAGTCTACAATGCACCATCAGCTAGATTTGGTGTATCTCATCACATGAGCTATGGGTAGAGAGATGGTAATATGAGGACATCATTTTAGAAGATCATATTTTTTAGTTATGTGAGATAAACATAGAGTCAAAGGAGTATTTATACGTCATTGCACTATATATATGAGCTTAGAGGGAGATATCATTGTCTCTTTTGAGAGGGTTTTGGACCATCACATAAGGTCATGGAATATATGGATCAGAGGTGCCTAGGATTTTTCTTGATTGAGCTTAACACTAGAAGGGGAACTTCTTAAGAGATGGGCGAGAAACACATCCAAACCCACCTAAACAAAGGGCATTCATAGAGCTCCTTGCAATGATGATCACAAGGCAAGTTTTATTTTTTTAGTTGCTTAGGCAATGCCCACAACAAGCCCATGGCTCATGTCATGGTGCAACTTGAAATGGAAGCACATCCCAAGGAATATGCATAAGCACCATTACCCAAAGTTGCAAAATAATACCCCATAATAATGCTTAGTCTAACAATGACAATCAAGTTAGGGTGAATTAATGATTACTATTATCCCATGAAAATTTGATTTCACTTTTCTTTTTGCTTGAATTTATAGTATCCAATATACACAAATTAAATAAGTATCAAAATGATCCCAAGAGTGTCAGGGACATTCACAAAAAGAAAAAGATCGCTCTTTAAAAATAGTTTTCAATGAGAATTAATCTAAATAGAACCCTAAAAATCACAAAAGCAACTATAGAATTACTATACTTTTTTAGGAATGACAAAATGAAAAAAAGCGAGGGTAGGTTTATGTAGGGCATGGATTGTTGATTAATAATTGATTATTTCTACCTTTGGTAGGATTCTTTTTAGTTCTGGTTGTAAATAACTATCCCAAATCCATGCTTGTGATAATTGGATGGAAAAGAGGATATTATGGAGAGCTCCGTTGGGATTCTCACACTAATGAGTCTTAAGAATCTTGCAAGATGTCAAAAAAATTCATTTTGGGAGATGAGGATTCTACACCTTAGGAGGTGATAGGTGTTACTTTTTTAAAACTAGTTAAGTACCTATTAAGGTAAAGGACCAAGTGATAGTACACTCATGGTGAAGGATAGCTCTAGAAGCATAATAGAAATTAATAAGACTTTGAGATCATACTTTTTTCAATGTTTGTTGAAGGAGTGCAGTCATATATGGCTTGATAGTTTTGGCCATGAAAGGTGGAGCAAGAGGTGAGAGCACAAGTTCAAGCAAGAGCTATGGAGGTTCAAGAAAGAGAGAGCAAGACTGTACGTGGGGATAAAGAAGTAGCGATGTGATTAAAAGTTTGGGCGTAGCTAATAGAGACTAGCACACACGGAGGGACTATCGAGAGAATGTACTAGAGCTGGCCTTTCATTATAATACTTCTGATGAGACGGCGGTCTCATCATGGCTCATTGATGAGACACGTGCGCCCTTGACATGCATGCAAAAGACTTCAGCCAAGAGGAAGAGAATGGAGGACATGCAGGTTGAGCACACACAACTAAAGCCTGACTATCGACAGGCTCTGAAATCGAATGCCTTGGACATGGCTGAAGTAGAGAGGACTCTCCATCTGGATCAGTCACGGCGTAGCGCTCAATGCAAAGCCCAGATTCAGGAAGGCGCCAGAGTTCACAAAGCGGCCATCACCCTCCCGCTTGACAAGGTACGGCAGAGGTACGCTGACCTGCTTACTACACCTGCCTACATGTATTTTCTGGTTCGCCCACCAGTGGAAGAGGAATTTACACGCTGGTTTGAAGGTACATATCAAGGTAAAGCAACATTGCTGCAGTTCCGTTTTGTGGGAAAAGGCTTTTACCTTGTTATTCTTGCCTCAAAGATTGAACGCGATTGGCTTCTGGCCTCCTCAGTGGGCTATCGCGGTAACTTGGTTTATACTATTCCTTGGTCCTCAACTTTCTCTCCTGAAGGAGTCTTGCTCCACGAGTGCCCGGTTTGGGTTTCTGTGCTGGATTTACCGTCTTGGCTGGACGGTGAACTTGCAACGATCGCATCGACCCTTGGCAAAGTTCTCTATACCCCAACCGTCACCAATGCATGGGGGTTGCTACGCAATGATCATCGTTTTTATGTGTTATGGGATCGCCGTATTGACCCCCCTGAATACTTGCAGCTACAGGATACTTCAGGCATGGAGATTGCTCTCCACCTCAAATTCTCCCCATTTTCTGACTCTTGTTATTTGTGTCATGCGAGTGGACACTTTGCAAAGACATGTCCACAGCGGATGGAAGGTGGGAAAGATGTCGAAGGGAAAAAAGAAACTCATAATACTTCTGCTGAAAGCTCTCAACCGCCCGCATCAGGTTCTGCTAAAGGAAACATTAGGGTGGCAGAAGAAAAAGGCAAACAGAAGGAATCTGATTCTGCACAGACCTTGCAGACAAACAAGGGGAGTCTGAAGGAGAAGGCAAATGCACCAAGTGCTCAAGCCCAGAAGAGCAACCAGGGCAGCCTGCCAAGCGATAAGGAGAGCATACCACCCAAAACTCAGGGGAAAAAGGGCAATGCAGTCAAGAAATCTGGTAAGGTGTCAATCAAACGTCTTGCCTGACAGCCACTGGTTTGACAAAAATTTCTATGCTCCTATTGGGGATCATGAGTTCATGGACACCCCTGATGTCTTGGCCTGAGCACTCGAGATGGTCCCCCAGGATTAAAATGATGTCCTGGAATGTCAGGGGCCTTGGGTCTAATCTCCGCAGACAGATATGCTATGGAATAGTCAAGAGATATAAGCCACATGCTTTAGCCCTGCAAGACGTTAAAATGGATGAAGAGGCAATAACAGGCTTTGTAATTGAAGGGTATTCAGTATTTTGGGATCTCAGGGGAAGAGGCAAAGGGGGCACGATCCTCCTGGTTCATGACATGCTTAAACCACGCTTTGCATGGAAGGTAGGAGATGGTTTAGCTGTAGCGGCCCAGGTGGATTGCTGGGGTGAAGATATCCTACTTATTTCTGTAGATGCAGCCAATATCTCGGCGCAAAGAGCCAAACTCTAGTGTATGCTCAAAGATCTTTTGAATACACACCCTGCATTGGTTGCAGGAGACTGGAACATGACCTGCCTTCCTACAGACCACTCACATGGTTCAATATGCATGCTTCAGGAAGAGATCGATGCATGGGAAATGTTCGAGCTCAGCTGTGAATTAAAGGATGTTGCCTGTCTGGCGCTAGGCACTACCTGCATCCTGTACACATGGCATAACCGACATACAGGTGATACCTTGGCGAGTGAGTCGGCTTGACCGGTTCTATGCATCTCAGGGCGCCTGGTGGATGTGTGGGAGAATTACCTACCACACAATTATGGAAATTACTTCATTAGATCATTTGCCTATTCTAATTGCATGTTGTGTTTTCATCACAGGGAGGACGCAAGGGGGCCCTCCTCCATTTCGCCTCAATGTATCCTTCCTGGAGGATAAATATTTCCTACAGAAAGTGGAGCAGGCTTGGACCAGGGCAAGAGACCCGGATCTGCCCCCAGATTTCAGATGGCAAAGATGTCTGTCTGCTGTGACTAAGGTGGCAAAAGACCACGGGAAGAGACTGGCATCTAAGAGGAGGCGAGAAGGTGAAAGGGCTGTTAAGGTACGGGAACAGCTTCTCAATGTAATAACCAACTGCCCTAACCACTCCTTTGCTCAAACTCTGCTGAAAGAAGTAGAGATATACTTGAAGGCTCTGAAGGTGCTCCTGAGGGGTCAATGGGAGGTATATGGAGATGCCCCCAACTCTTTTTTCTTCAGTTCTCTCAAAGCCAAACAAAGAAAGGAGGTGATCGCTGCTATGGAAGATGAAGAAGGGAACATGCATACAGATGAGCACACAATAGAAAGAATTCTTGAAAAGCATCTAGCCTCCATTGTCGGCACAGAGCCTAATTTGCCGAGTGACTATGATGCAAAGGTAAGCAGCTTTCTAGAAGGAACAATTTCTCCTATCTTTGCTGAAGAAGCTTTATTGCTGGACCGTCCCTTTACGCAGGAGGAAGTTCACCTTGCAGTATCCTGCATGAAAACTGGGAAGGCATCGGGACCTGATGGTCTGCCAACTTAATTTTTTCAAAAAATCTGGGAAATCTATGGGCAAGATATGGTGAATATGATGAACTACATCAGGAAGACTGGCTGTATGCTCAGAGAGGCCAACCAGGGGTTAATCAAACTGGTCCCCAAGCCACCTTCTCGCACTAAACCCTCCAACTGGCGACCATTATCCATGTTGAATTTCACCTATAAGGTGATGTCTAAAACACTGGCTCTTAGGATCAAGAGCCTTTTGGGAAGAATTGTTCATGTCAGACAATATGGATTTGTGAGTGGCAGGAAAATACAAGATGCTGTATTAAATTTAGTACTTTCAATTGACATGGCCCTTGCTCATAGCTCAGATTTTGTTTTACTCAACATTGACTTAGACAAAGCCTATGACAGAGTCAATTGGGTGCTCATCAGGAAGGTTCTTGAAGCCTTTAAATTCGGGCCAACCTTTATCAGGATGATTACAGCACTCTTCATGAATGCTACAGTAGCCATCAGCATCAATGGTAACTTAACCACGCCTTTTCCTCTTAAGAGATCTATTAGGCAAGGTTGTCCGGTCGCCCCACTTCTGTTTGCATTAATCACAGATCCATTGCTCCATGCAATTGATAAGAAAGTCCAGGAAGGGGTTATTAAAGGCATGCCATTGCCAGATGGCACTTACTCACCTTCACAGTTTTTGGCAGATGATAGCTCATCCCTAGTGGCCGCGGAGAAAGAGTCAGTTGATGCCCTTATGGACACCTTCAATGAGTTTGCTCTACTGTCTTCATCCATCATAAACAGGAGCAAGACTGAGTTTCTCCCTCTTAACTTGGAGGGACCCCAGGAGTGGATGCTTGGGTATGGCTTCAAGGTTATCAGACCTGGTGAAGTGGTAAGGTATTTAGGAGCACCGATTGGTGTTGGTCTGACAACACGGCAAAGATTCCAATGGTATGGGGGCAAAATATAGGAGAAGGTCTCTAAGTGGTTTAGTGCCCCCCTCACATTGGCTGGAAAGCTCACGGTCATCAAGAATGTTCTTTGTTCTTTTACAGTTTATATGTCATCCTTGTTTTCCTTCAGCAAAGCATCTTGGGGCCTAATCGAGAAGCTGCTAAGACAGTTTCTTTGGAGAAAGCCTAATGGTACCAGCATATCCCAGATTGGTTGGGATTATGTTACCGCCAGGAGAGATGAAGCTGGTGCAGGGATTGAGCCTTTGATGGATAAAGCCAATAGACTCACTTTCAAACTGATTCTCAGGATGAATCAAGGGCAACCGTGGTCTGTCATTCTTGCCACATGGATAGAAGGTTTAGGATAGAGATGGACTGGGGTAGCCTGGCAAGATATTGTGTGCTGCTACCAGGACCCTATCAAGCTTCCTCAGTCCCCTACAGCCCAAGCACTAGTCAAGAGCTGGCAATCAATAGCTTCGCAAGCCTCTTGGTCCACTAAATTTAGTCGAAAAGGCGACTATTCCCTAGCCTCATCAATCTGGTATAACCCCTTCGCATTTGACCCCCCAACTACCCCCATTTTAGCCAATCGTACACTCGCCAAGTCAATGTCAATTAAAGGTCTCAAATACTGGGCTCAACTATGGCTGCCTGATCAGAATAGATGGCTTACATTGGAGGACATCAAGATCAAATTTGGGCTCTTGGACAATGAGATTTTATGGCTGAGCAGACTATTTACCTGTCTGAGACAGGATTGGCCCACGTCTTCATTTGTCTGCTCCTGCCCTCCACTGTTGGCATTAACAAGCTCTGCTGACAAACAACTGATAAAATGCCGTGACAGGAAGGATCATGCTCCTCTATCCCTGGCAATTGCTCTAACTTTGAGTGAAAAATGGCAGAAACATTGTCCACATGCATCACTCTGCACCTGGCAAAGGAGGATCCTCAAGGTTTGGCACATCACACCATCGTATCGTCTGAACTGCTTCAGATGGAGACTATTACTCAGAAAATTGCCACTTAGATCAAGGTTGACTAAGAGATTCTCTGTTTCCCCTCTATGTCCCCTCTGCAAGAGACATGAAGAGGATGAGAATCATCTTTTTTGGGAATGCCCTGCAATTCAGCCCCACCACTGTGGCACAGAATGAGGAAATGGCTGAAAGGATTCAATCTCAGATTTGACTTTGCCTTTGCTACTGTCTTTTTTGGAGACCATGGATCATTGGACGATGTTGCCTGGCGACTGGTTATACTTTTGTCTACAGTGATTTTGAAAATCATTTGGCAAGAAAGGAATAACACTGTTTTTCAGAAGGCTCATCGGCTCCTGACTGAAGATCAGCTAAAGGCAGAGGTTTCTCTAGTTCTCATAACATTGAAATCCACTCATTGGGTGTTCAAACTATGCTGTAAGAAATTAGAAACTATGTCTTGAGTTCTTTTGTTTCTTGGCTGTAGCCAGCTGCACCCCCCCTTGAAATGGTGCTGTAAATATTTTTTTAACCTTTGAGAAATGGAAAGTGCATTACAAAAAAAGACTGTACATGGGAGCTCCAATAGTCATAATGTATGACCTGCCTTCCCTTATTCTATTGTCATAGAAAGAATAAAAAATAAAGTGACAATGATGAGTGGTTGCCACCTGTACTGTACATGTGTGTGGATAGTAAGTACAAGTAAATATAGGTAGCTAGGCACATGTATCCTTTAACCCCCCACTTAAAGGCAAACATGCATGAGTGTGGAGAAAACAAGAAAAAAGTGACAAAGTACAATGGGTATATAGAATTGCAATAGGATGAGGAATATACATCATCTTATCCTATACTCATTGTTTTCCTAAGAGGCATAACATTCCACTAGGAGATTGTTTATGATCAAGTCTATAGAATTATTGTTAGTCAAAAGCTCTATCTACTTGTCCTCAATCACCTCTCTAATGAAGTGACAGTGGACCTCAATATGCTTGGTCTTTGCATGAAAGACTAGATTATGTGTCAACTACATGGCACTCATTGAGTCCAAATGCAATGTAGGGGTCATAGTCACACCAAGGTCTACAACTATATGGCCTAACCATAGGGCCTCCTCACAAGCCTTAGTGGTGGCTGCAATGCACTTAGTCTTCAATTATAAATAAGATCACAAATATGATGTGCATTTCTACACCTTGGACATCTAATAAATAGCATCTCCAGCCAAGGTAAAGACATAACCAGATGTTAAATTCCTATAGTTTGCATGTCTTGCATAGTCAAAGTCTATATAGTCCATGACTCTAGTATCTTAGGCGTTATAACAAATGCACATATCTGCAATTCCCTTAAGATATCTCATGATACTCTTCATGGAATCCCAATGTCACCTACCAAGTGTTGCTATATAACAAGCTACAACTCCCACTACAAATGCTATGTCGACTTTAATGGCTATCATGCATACATCAAGCTATCCATCATAGATGCATACGGGATCTTGGGGACAATCTACATGAAATTTACCTTCACATGAGAAGGTAATGGATAGCCAATAGGGTTACCACCCTACATATGGAATCGCTTAAGTACTCGGTATATGTACTCTTTCTAGGACAAGTAAAGAAGTGGTGTAGATAAAAGCATCAAACTTATGGTACCATTCCCTAGGTGCTTGTTTAAGTCCATAGAGGCTCTTTCTTAACTTGCACACTAGTTGTTCCTTGCCCTTCTCCACAAAGCCCTTAGGTTGCTACATATAAATATCCTCATGCAAGTTCCCATGTAAGAAAAACTATTTTCACATACATACGATAAAGCTCTAGATCTAACTATGCAACCAAGGCCAAAACCAAGTGAAGGGTTGTCATCTTGACCATAAAGGAGAATATCTTAACAAAGCCAACTCCCTTTTTCTATTTAAAACCCTTTGCAACCAAATGTACCTTGCTCATCGGAAGGTGTTCCCAAGACATAATGTATAGAGAGCTCAAAACAATCAGGAAGGCATGAGGCTTTAGTAGAGCATCTCAAGATCAACTATGGGGTATGTATTGCCTATCCTCCTTATCTAACATCATGATCTTACACAATAGGTGGGATCTTGGACCAATACATCATCAGTAGCTATAGGCTATCTAACTAGGGCCCCCTATATTGTAACAAGAGGCTGTTCCTGAAATATCACGTTATGGACCTCAATCACCTACTCTAGTCTTATATGCATCTTTTCATTATGAAATACAACATCATGGTTGCAAATAACCTTTTGAGCCTATGGATGCCAAAGGTGATAGTTCATCTTACTTGCATTACCATAGCTAAAAAAGATGCATTTGACGGACTTCGAATCTAGCTTATCACATTTGTCTTTGTAATGAATGAAGCTGAGAGGAGAGGAGAGAATGAGCTGAAGAGAGAGAAAGAGAGAAAGAGAGAGAGAGAAAGAATAAGAATAAGAAGAAGAAAGACTAGAAGAAAATAGAGAAAGATAAGAAAGAGGGAAGAAAGAAGGAGGAAGCCATGGAAGCTAGAGATAAAGATGAAGAGTTAGTTCTTGATAATATGTAGATGCCCTAAACTAGGTCTCTTACACCTTATATAACCCAATCAGTGTGACTCGGTGTCTAACCCCTAGTTCTCATGTATCCCATTCATTGCAATCCATCCCTACCCTGAAAGTTATTGCTCAAAAAAATAAAAGACAACTAGAGGGACTTGATAGAGGGGCTAAAGAGTGGGGTACATAGTACTACTTTGATCCATATTATAATGAAAATGGGTGGGTAAAGACTATGGATAGCATGCTATCCACTACAGGGCTGCTGAGGTAAATATGATGTGACTTTTGATGGGCTACTCCAAATGGGGCATGCCACATGTCAAAATGGAGCTTATCGCATGTACTTTCAGCCATGTAGGAAGCACATGATAGGGGGGATCTCTAATTAGTAAGCCAACTCACCAACTCTCTTGAGGATCGGATAGGGGCCATAGAAATAATGGGCCAACTTGTTACTACTACCTTCTACAGTGAGAGTGGAATAACGAGACTTAGGCACTTTCAAGAGGACCGACTCTTCCTCTTGGAATTTCAAATGCATTATTTTCTCATTACATAGAGCTTCATGTGGGTTTGTGCCTTTTGAAGATTCACTTTGTATTGTTGAAGTAGGGCCTATATGCGATCCAACTAGGCTTTACTTTGAGGGTTGATCTTATCATCAAACAAGATTGTAGGGAGGGGGACCTTATAACATTGTGGGTTTGTGCCTTCTGAAGATTCACTCTGCATTGCTAAAGTAGGGCCTATATACAATCCAACTTGGCTTTACTTTGAGGGTTGATCTTATCATCAAACAAAATTGTAGGGAGGGGGACCTTATATTTGTATAATGCCTCAAAAAGAAAAACCCCAATGCTAGAGTGGGTGGAGTTGTTATATGCAAATTCAGCCAAGTGAAGCCATGTATCCCAACTCTATTGTATATCATGGCAAAAGTGTCGTAGTAGGTACATCTCAAGCCATGTTTTTAGTCTTTTGGTTTGGCCATCTGTTTGTGGTGTGGCTGATATGCAGTGGATGGAAGCTTGGTGCCCATAGAAATGAAAACTTCCTGCCAAAAGTTGCTCACAAACTTGGCTCACTGATCATGCACTATGACTTGTGATAATCCATGCAACTTGAGGATATACTCCATAAATTGATTGGCCACCTCAAACACAATGTATTGGGTCTTAGTGGGGATAAAGTGGGCAGCCTTGATGAGGCGATCAACTACCATGTATATACTATTCCATCCTTTCTTGGTAAGGGGAGGCTCGTGATGAAGTCCATGGTGATATGTGTCCATTTTCCTTCAACAATAGGCAAGAGCTGTAAGAGACCAATGAGTCTAAGAATGCTATCCTTGTTCTATTGGCATGGAACACATTTGGTCACAAAATTCTTGGCATCCCTCCATAGGGCTTTCTAGTGAAAGATCTTGGGAATCCTATCATATGCTTTGAAAACACCCAAGTGATGAGTTGTGGGGCAAGAATGCATCTCTTCCATGATCTTTTGTGTGAAGGGAGAAGTGTGGGGAATGACAATCTTGCCATGGGACCAAATAAGACCATGCTTGAGTTGATATTTGGAATTTTTAGCCATTAACCCATGCTATAATTTTTGGAATATGTGGCTGAAGTCCTCATCCAACAAATAAGCTTCCTAAATGTTTTCAATCCAATCACTATGCAACTCTGAAATGGAGGATACTCTGTCACATCTAAGAGAGTGAATCAACCACAATGTTATCTCTACCCGAGTGTGAGAGATGTAAAAATCATAGTTTTGCAAGGTTGCCATGCATCTCCTTTGCTTAGGAGTCAAAGTAGACTAAGTCAAGAGGTATTGGAGGACTCTATGGTCGCTCTTTATTCTAAAACACCTACCATATAAGTAGTGGTGCCATTTCTTAATAGCATGGATGATGGGCAACATCTCCTGGTCATACACATTCATTTGTATCTCCTTGTCATCAAGCTTATAGCTCTCAAAAGCAATCACACCATGCTCTTGCAGCAATATGGCACCAATACATGTGCCACTGGTAACACACTAAATGGTAAACTTCTTGGAGAAATTAGAGCATACGAGGATGGGGGCTGAAGTAAGCATTTCCTTCAATTGCTTAAAGCTGTGATCAGTAGTAGTAGAAGAATGATTCCTTTTTTAAAAGATCAATAAAAGATACTAAATGGTGGCATAATGCTTAATGAAGCATTTATAAAATGAAGAGAGACCAAGGAGACCATGAAATGAAGTAGTGGTGGATGGAGTGGGCCAATGCTTAACACATTGCACCTTCTTAGGGTCAGCATGTATGCCATTTTTGTTAACAATGTGCTCCAAGTACTCCAGTGATGTCTGTATAGAGATACACTTACTTTCCTTGGCAAAGAGTTGATGCTCTCTCAAGATATCAAACACCCTTTTGACATGAGCCAAGTGCTCCTCTTGTGACTTGCTGTAAATGAGAATGTCATAAAAGAAAACGAGCTCAAACTTGAAAAGGAAGGGGTGGAGGATTTTATTCGTGAGACTCTGAAATGTGATGGGGGTATTAGTAAACCCAAATGATATCACTAGAAAATGATAAAGCCCATGATCAGGCCTGAAAACTATTTTGATCTCATCACCCCCCTCATAAAAATTCGATGGTAGCCAGAATGTAGATCAATCTTACGAAGAAGCATGTCCCTTTCAACTCATCCAACAAGTCATCAATTCATGGGATGGGGTACCTGTTCTTAACTGTGATTTTATTTGTCTCTGTAGTTAATGCACATGTGAAAAAAGCCATCTTTTTTATTGACCAATAAGACGGGAGATGCATAAGGGGAAGATAAAATCTCGATTCAATAAAACCCATCTCAAGTAACTCATTGACTTTCTTTGCAACCTCTTCACGTTCACACTTGGAGAGTCTATAAGGTGGCTTGTTCACTGGCTTGGAATGATACTCTAAATCAAGTGGGTGATCCACTTACCTCTTAGGGGAAAGGGTTATAGGCATCTAAAATAAATCACTATACTCCTCAAGTAAAGCCTACAAGGCTGAATCCTTAGATACTTTAGAGGGCTAATTTGAATTCTTCTTTTTCAAGTGCAAGACAAAGATTTGTGAGCATTTCTTAAACTCCTGTTTGAGTTACTTTGCTTTAATTA
Source organism: Lygodium microphyllum (assembly GCF_053477565.2). Lineage (NCBI taxonomy): Eukaryota > Viridiplantae > Streptophyta > Polypodiopsida > Schizaeales > Lygodiaceae > Lygodium > Lygodium microphyllum. The sequence continues at coordinate 103,008,716 of NC_141150.1, read as the reverse complement.
GTTGAAAATCAGCATTATCATGAACTCCCTCTAAGCGGATGAGCTATCTATGTATCGTAAACTCCATGTAGAGTCGAGAGAAGTCCATAGCAAATTTTCCCAATTGTTTTAGCCAATCAAAACCTAAGACAACATCAATGGGGCCCATGTCTAATGTGATTAGGTCAACCAATGACACATAATTCTTAGCCAAGCATAAGGGGATTTTGGAACATAAACGTGTGCTAACTTCTTCATTGTTATTTGCTATTTGAACTTTGAGGGGGTGCTGTAATTCCGTAGGGGTGCATTTCAATCACTCAATGGTTGATTTATTGACAAAACTATGAGTACTACCACTACCCATAAGGATAAACACATGCTTCTTATTAACATTGCCTTAAATGTGTAGGGTGTTGAGGCTCCCAGAATGAGTCCAAGCATCCAAGGAGATGGAGCAAAGGGAGGTGGCATGGGATGGGCAATGGGCCAAAGGAAAACCCATCCTTTCAGTCATAGAATTACTCTTGGTCCACATCCTCAGCATGCTCTTCATTTTCAATAGGCAATTTTTCCTCATCATTATGCTAATCTTTCATTACATACATGTTATGAACTTTAAGCTTGACTGTCTTGTAAGGGAATTTGGAGGCATGGTCGGCTATGTACTTATCCCCATGTTTAAAGCATAGGCATTTTTCTTTCCATTCATTCACAACATTTGGGGGAATGAACCTTTGACTACTTGACCCATTCAAGGGTGATGCACTGTGGTGTCTATTTTCAGCATAAATGCTTTTATTCGTAGAGCGACGTGCTATCCCAAAAGTGCCGTGTTTTCTTTCAGCATGGAATGGAGGGTAAGTGGGTATTTTGGGACCGCTACAAGGCATGAAATTGCCTCTAAAACCACCCCTATATGGGCCTAACCTCAATGGGGTGTGGAGCTGTCCATAACCTTGTTGAAAACTCTCATTTTTACGGTACTTTCTTGCATATCTTTCAGCGAGTTCAATTGTATCAAATAGTGTAGTAGGCTTTTGAGCCATGACATCCATCGATAGGCTTGGTTCCAACCCGTAGATGTACTTGTGTAATTTGGCATCATCACACTAATGCTCTCCACATACATGGTGAAGTTCATAAACTGATTTGTGTGCTCTCGTATAGTGAGATTACGTTGGTCAAGAGTGTACCATCATCTTGCCAATTACTCTTTTTCCATGGAGGATACAAATACTTGAACCATATGTATTTCATAGTCTTCCCAATCAATAAACTGATGATTCTCTCGATTGGTATAGTGCTACCATGTGTGGGCTAATACTTCCAAGTGGAGAGAAGCAAATATAATTTTCTGATCATCCATACGGTCGTAAATATTGGAGTAGGACTCTAATTTGAAGGTCCATTCTTCCAAATCTAATGGTTATGGGGATTGCCTATTGTACTTAGTGAGAAGGATCTTGTCACAAAGATCGTTAGGGCTTTGCTATCCATACATACCATGATGGCTATATATACCTTGCTGTCCATACATACCATGTTGTGCATTTATCCCATGTTGTCCATTATTGCCATGCTGCCCATTAATACCATACTGTCCATAATGGGGCTGAGCCATATAAGTTCCATTGGGGCTCCTAGGAAGAGTAGGGGAGCTTCTACCAATAGTGGGTGAGGGTCTCACTCGAGGGTTGGTTGCATGGATAATGGGGGAGCTCAACAAAGCTCGTCATTAGCATAAGAGGATTCATCGATTTCATAGGTAGAAGGGGGAAGACCCTTGGATCCAAGAATGCCTTGTGGACTATGTAGTGGCTCTAATGGTGAAGGTCGTCGAGACTTGCACTTGGACTCGTTTGCCTTTTCTTAGGCCAGAGTGGTAGCTAATTGAGCTACAAGAGTGGTGAGCTACTCTAGGGTTTGTTGGTTCCTAGAGTTCAAGAGGGCCATTTTCTCAATTACTACATCAATTTGAGACATCATCTAGTGATGGTTGGCAACCGTGCCATTATGCCTCTCCATGTGATGAAGCGCATGCTGACATAGAGTACAGTTGAGCAGGTTGTAGGGATATCACCATGATAATCTTGTGCCAAGCTAGGTTCATCGTTCATTGAGGTCATGGAGTCCCTAATCTCCCTTTGGACCTCTTCATGGGCCTTACTTTTGCCTTTCTGGCCAGCCATTTAGATGCACTCCACAAGGCCCACTCTCATTAAATGGAGTGTAACCTTTAGTGGAAAACTTTGATTGGTGAGATTTTTGATCCAAATCAAAGATGAGGAAGCCCTCTTGGAGATGAGCTATTAAGCTTTGTGATAGAAAATGATTAGAGAATTCTACAATTAGATTTATGTGCTTGTCTTGGAGTGGTTTGCACCTTGTTCATAGTGACTCAGTGCACAAAAATGGCCACAAATTTTTGATTGTAGCTCCAATTGGGGAGATTTTTTATTCAAAGCAAAGGGAAAAAAGCCCTCTTTGAGAGGAGTTATAGGATTCACTCCCAGGTGTAATACAAAATTTGTTGTAATTGGATCTCAGTGATTGTCCCTGAGTGATAGTGACTAAAACATTGTCTCTCTCCCATTTCCCAATTGCACTATATGAATGGATCATGGGCGTAGAGGCCTAAGCATCATCATAAAAAATATCCTAGGCATACTAAATCATCCCAAGTATATTTACATGTCTAGCAGGAGGGTAGCAGGAGGGCTGGGAAAGGGAGTAGCCATTGCAAGATGCACCAAAAATCATGGGCTACTCCTTGGTGGCTTCTACTAGCCTCACCCAACCTATGGGGTGCTCTGTCAATTTTTGGAGATGCCAAGAATCAAGTGGAAATAGTTGCTAGTGTCCTAGAGGCAATTGAGAAGAGATCTTGGGGGTTCTTGTGGTTGGCAAGCATGGTAGCTTGCAAGAGAAGAGAGAGAAGTGGGATGGGACAAAAAGTAACTAATATTTATGCTCTCTTCTAACATTTGAGTCTCCAACTTTGGTCTTGGAACCCTAAAAGTTGCATGAAAAGGAGTGACGACCTACTAAGTTAGCCATTTTACCTCCAGATATGTCTGAGTCTCTAGCCATAGCTCCTGCTTGCTCCAAAAAGCTATAACTAACTGTGGTCCTTCTTCTTGCTATATTTGTACCTGTGACCTGAGTAACTAGGGTTTCATATTTGAAAAGGGAATTAGATGAAGAAAGAGGAAAGAAGAAAGGGACCAAAGCCTAATGCTCTAATATCACTTGTAATGAATGAAGCTGAGAGGAGAATGAGCTAAAGAGAGAGAAAGAGAGAAAGAAGAAGAAGAAGAAGAAGAAGAAGAAGAAAGACTATAAGGTGAGAAAGAAAGATAGGAAAGAGGGGAGAAAGAAGGAGGAAGCCATGCAAGTTAGATATGAAGGTTAAGAGCTAGTTTTTGATAATATCTGGATGCCCTAAATTGGGTCTCTTACACCTTGTATACCCTAGTCAGTGTGACTAGGTGTCTAACCCCTAGTTCCTGTGTATCCCACTCTATATAGTCTTTGAAAATATGGCAAAAAACCTCACATTCAAAAACACGCATGTGCATATGAGGGAGGTTTACCAAACCATATCTCCTCCATAACTCTACCACTAAGAGTAGTGCATGGGGATCTATTAATCAATTGAGCTATAGTAGAAATTTCCTCAACCCAAAAGTATTGTGCTAAGCCTACTTGACTAAGCATAGGACTCTTTCATGAAATGTCTTATTCATGTACTCTACAACACCATTCTAGGGTGGGGTATACACAATATTCAATTGACACTTAATACCCCTCTCATCAAAAGAATTGCTCAAATGCCTTGAAGACATATTCACCCCCATTGTCAGATCATAGGCATTTCAACCTATATTGCTGCCATAAAAGTTCTCAATCATAGTAGCTACAAAGCCCTGAAACATAGGCAATACTTCTAATTTTTGCTTTATGGGATAGGCTTAGACCTCATGCAAATAATCTCAATGAATATAACAAAATGCTTTACACCACCTAATCACTCACAGGGCATGGGACCACAAACATCTGAGTGCAAAAGAGTTAATAGCTTGCCCGTGCACATAGAACCAAACTTTTTATGTGAGTTACAAGTCTTCCTACCATATATGGCAATGATCACATGAATCAAAACATGAGTGGTCAAGAGGTAGTAAATACTGTAAAAATGAGTCAAGACTTTCATTCCTTTGAGGGACATATGTTGAAGACAGTAATATCAAAGAGATATATGTGGAAGATTAGTCACGACCATTGTCACCTTTGATTGATTATAAAGGGACCCTTCTTAGGTGGTCATTAGATTACCATTAGGGGTGCTCACCCCATGCTTCTCTCATAAATTAGAATCTAAACTTCCATGCCCAACTAAATCCATTGTTTCTCAAGGGGAGACTATAGCCTTGCATGTAGATATTGAGGCTTTGATCAATTACTAGAGGACTCCTCTAGGATAGGGGGACATCTTACAATGATATGGTATTAGAGCAATGGTTAAAGATGGGTAAATCAATGATATAAAGAAACCTAACTAAGACAACCATGATTGTCTAAATTAAGCCCTTGAGATAGTTTTCCACTAATTTCTAGTGTATAAAAGAAATCAGAGAGGTGTAGGTAATCTAATTGAGAGTGATTTGTCAAGTGGCCCAAGGCTTAGACAACTATTTGTACCAAAAGGATATATTTGAGATCATGGAGGAGATGCTCATTCCTCTAACTATTTTATATCCTCAAGATGGATGATATATGCTCGAGTTCTTGGCACACAGTTGAACACAATTGGGAACTTATACAAGCTAGTTTTGCCATCTCCATTATGATGTATGGAGAATCCATTGGGTACAAAAGTTGAACATTATCGATTTGTTTTATTTATATGCTTCATAAGAGGATAAATTGCTTTGCATTGATCCTTTTATGGAGAATCCATTGGGTAGAAAAGTTGAACATTATCGATTTGTTTTATTTATATGCTTCATAAGAGGATCAATTGCTTTGCATTGACAATGGACTAATACTTAAGACATTATGAATATATTGATAAGTGATGCAAATAGTACCACACGTTACATGAACTGTGGGCCAAAGGAAAAGGCTTAGGGTCTCAAGAGCCATGGCATCACAAAATGCCCCAATGGTAAAGACTAAGAAAAAGACCCAACTTGAGTTGACGGCAAAGGGAAAGGCACTTGTTTGGCCTCTTTTGACCCTTATAGCTATCCATTGGCCATTGAGAACCCACTTGGGCTAAGTTCATTATGACCATGAACTACTCAAACTGGCCACCTACCCACACCATTATTGAACCATGAGCACTATGTCCTTGAGACTAGACCAGTAGCTTAATCCTACACATCATTGTGGATATCAGAAAGAGGGGTTGATAGCTTAAGTTGAGTGACCTTTAAACCTAGTGTGTAACATTGTTGATTGTTTGGGAGTTGAGCCACATAATGCCTTGAACCATCAAAGCTCATGTTCTTGAAATAGCTTGACAATATTCATTGCTCTTGCAACTTGTGATAAGAAGAAAAACACGTTCTACCTATAAGTCCTTAAGACTCCTAGAAATCTTGCATTGGTGGAATGCCAATCATAGTCATAAAGGTGGACTAAGTGTTAGCTAGATAGTGCTTGAGAGGCTCGATCTGGAGGACTAGAAGATGGGTTAACTCCCATAACACACTATGCCCACTTACTACTAAGGTGAATCCACCTCAACATAAGAATGACACAGAGGGGATCCCCCATCAAGTAGCAAACTTGATTGACTATCTAAATCCAAGAGAGAGCGAAAAGATTGAATCATGCAATCAGTTCAAGTGTTTAAACCATTGAGTTTAAAGTCAATTGTTCAAAGAATGTGTTGTGCCTTTGAGTTTTAATGTTTGTTTGTGAGTTATACTAGAATGAAGTGAAAAGGTTAGATTGAGCACCATTATCACAAAAGCAATTGCATAGCATTCAATTTGGTTTCTTGTGAAAGAACTAAATGCCCGGTTGTGCACCATGCACTATCAAGTGCACAAAGTTGTAAGAAGTCTGTTTGTTGCTAAAAAAGAATACAAAAGCAATTTAATTCAAAAAGAACCACAAGCTAGAATTTGAATTAACTAAGAGAATCCAAGCAAAGAAAAAAAGAAACACCAAAGCTAGAAGATTGACCCAATAAATACTATGTCATGAGAGAAGGAGAGCCCATAGTAAGACAAAGCCAACTATTGGTAACCTCTAAAGAGAAACCAGTAAAAGAGACTCTAATTATTAACATGCCTTATGCCAACTGATAAGGCCTAATTGGGTGATAACCATCTTAAACCCAAGTGAACACACTAATCAAGTAATGAACTTCTAGGAGTGAGAGGTGTCTTTGTCAAAAGCACCCTCCACCCTATCCAATCTTATACACATCATTGAAACCTTACTCATGTAGGAAGAGAATGCAACCATGTCAAACTTGAGCTCAAATGTAGATGACCTAGGGATTGACCTTAGTGAATTTTGAATGAAAATCCAATAGTTATTAGCAAAATATGATCAAAAGGTGAGGATACGATAGGTGGATAGATTAGTACATGAGATGTTTACAAATTTGGAAGAAGAAGAAAGGAGGCTAGAAAAAGATTTATTGCAGCAAGTCACCATGTTCATGTAGGCACAAAGAGTCTATAAGCAAAGGAGAGAGGCCAAATTGAACTAGGTCCAATGTATCTTGGCATTTGCCACAATAACTAGATTAGGGGCCAATGCTGATAGTGAAAGAGCCCTTGAGGCAGACCTCATGTAGCCTAAACTCTTGACCAAGTGGTTGCTAGATAATGTGGCATTAGTTGCCTCAATTCAAGTTGGATTAGGAATAGCACCCAACACTAGCAACCAAGCAAAAATCCTTATCATCATAAAACAAACTGAGAAGTACAAAGTAGTAGACGATCCATATAGCTTCACGGGAGCAATTTGAATAGGTTTGTGAGACCAACAACCTCCAACACACTGATGAATGTGCATAAGCTTTTGAGTTGTGCCCAAGGGAGAAAGGATGAACTTGGTTTACTAGCCTTGATAATGCTGAAATGTAATGACTTTGACATGCTTAATGACCTCTTCATCTCAAGAGGTTCTTAGAAGTAATGTATACATATAACTTGATTGTTAAACCAAGGAATATAAGTCGAAAGGACAAGGAAGAGATTTGTGATTATGTCACCACATCTGGAGTCTCTATAAGAAGATCCCAACAACTGAACAAGTCACTCAAAAGGTAGTCTCCAGAGTGCTCATCATTAACAAGACTAAGAATGAGAAACTTTATAAAGCACTTGTAAATAATTTGACTCTACAAAGAGACATGCTAGCGAAAGTTTCCAAAGACATGATTTGTATTGATGACCTATTGAAGGAGAGGAATGCAAAAGCTATTCAACCAACATGCATCATCACCATCCACAGTGAGAGATCCACAATTTGTAGTGAGTGGCCTATCTTAGATGCTTAGGACAAGGGTAAGGGTGTGGACCTCATGCAAGAAATGGCATGACTTAAGATGGAGCTTAGTAAGCTTCAATATGCATTAAGATGGCCCATGAGACCACATGTTTAGTGCATCCATTGTGGTGACAATCATCTCTCGTCAGAGTGCCTTGATTCATGATCTCACATTTGCATGAACTTTGGAAGAGTTGGGCATGATACCATTCATTACACGATCAAAGAGGGTGCCATATTCTCAACCCTATCCGTAACCATTCTATCCCAAGATCCCATGAGAAGGAACAAGCCAATAAGGACGAAGTCGATCTAAGATATCTGGAGTGTGGCATCACACACTTGTATGCAGATTTCCCTAGGCAAAACCCCCCTATTAGTTTGTCAATTGTGCCATCAATACCACTCAAACTCTTTAGTCTCAAGACACTTGACGATGATGCCACATGGGTTCCCTTGAATGTAATGACTAGATCCCAATAGAAATATGATAGCATTTCAATGCTTAGGTCTAATAACTTGGACGCATCATCCACAGGCAAAAGGAACTACGAGAAGAGAAAGGAAAAAGCTAAAGCAAAACTATTACTCAAACTAACAGCACCACAATGATGAGAAAAGGGAAATAAGTCCCCAATATTGAGGTAGAAACATCTACCCCAAAAATGAAGGGGAAATTTTGGTAAATACCCTAATCTAAAGCAATAGTTGGACATCATAGATAAGGTCAAAAGTTGGGTTAGAGAGGCATGATCACATTTTCATAATGCTAAACCAATAATAGAAGATGATTTACATGATTTTTCAAGTGTAAACCCATCCAATCCTCCCACATATATCAAGTAAGATGGAAACTGAGTGCCAAAGGTGCCACATCAAGAGCCAAGCGATGCTACTATTATGAACACTAGCCAAGCCATCACTATGAAAGGTAGGGAATTAAAGGGCACGAGAAGGGAAAACCAAGCACAAGCCTACTTACTAAATTAACCTCAACCCCAAATTCCCTACCTAGGACAACTTGTTGAAGTGAAGCATTGAAGAAGTGGATAGAGAAACCAATGCAGCAAGAGATAGAAATCATATGAGATGACACTAACATGCATATACATAGCCTAACCCTAAACCCTACATCAAGAACTCAACAAGTAAACACACTTTGGGAAGGGATAAAGACACATGCAGTTCTTTGCATCATTGCATTAGGTTGAGAGAGACAACCCGAAAAGGGATTGCCAACACGGGGGTAGGAGTTAACATTCTCAACCATGCAATCTTGCAACTTGGGGCAATTTGCCTACAAAAATTACTTTTAATGTTATATTGGCCAATGGAATGAAAGTTAGGCCTCTTGGGGTGTTAAAGGGTTGGCTTATTAAATTTTTAGGAATCCAATTATTTGTGAACTTCATTGTCATGAAGGGAGTGGACCATGATATCTTGCTTGGTTGACCCTGGATGAGAAACGCACAAGCAATCAAGGATTGGGGCAATGGCCTAATGTTCTTTGGCAATCTCATAGAGGTAGTAAGGGTCGAGATGGACACATGGAAGACCTCACTAGTCAACCTAGATGCCATCTTTGCCTTGCTAAAAGGTGATAGTAACAAAATACCTCACCAATCAACCTAGATGCCATCTTTGCCTTGCTAAAAGGTGATAGTAACAAAAGACCTCACCAATCAACCTAGATGCCATCTTTGCCTTGCTAAAAGGTGATACTAAAGCCACAACAAACCACTCATGAAATGCATCCTCTGTTCTAATGATGAGCAAGAGTGGATGCATATTCTTACTACCATTGATATGCACTTTTCGAATGATGAGGATGACTACAAGAGGCAGCCAATAAAGTGAGCAAAATAGAAGAACAAAGAGCATTGACAAATGCACAAGGCAAAGATCTACCATCAATCGGGGGGAATTTGTAGGCAAGCTTGCTTTAGTATATATTCATTTTAGGCAAGCTTTCGCTTCGTTATTCATAGTGAGATCATGGTCAATGGTCCATTATTCACATCATTGATATATTCATTTTAGACAAGCTTTCACTCTATTATTCACATCATTGAGATCATGATCCATGGATTATTAGACATTATTATATTATTACAACAAGTAGGCATTCCAAAAGGTATCACATATAACAAATAAACATAAACATATGCATGACCCCATTCTTGGGTGTTGGACAAGGCACTTGATGCCAAATGGATCAAATAGTCTAAGGTTGCAATGCATTAATGAATAATCATGTATTAGTGGTCATGTTTCTCTAGATTTGCCAATTGGCAATGCGGCATCTACAATGCAATGGACCTGCCAAACCTAGGCCGTTGGCCTTCTTGATCATTGATGGCCCCTACTTAGATAAGTATATTTTCCTTGGTGATGGATAGTTCTATGTTCTGCTTCCTTCAATACTTATCTAGGTAGGGTTTATCAGACTATAGAAATACTTCTATGTTATTGATAGTGAAAAAGTGTTTTTTCATGGTTTTACTAGGACTGATCTAATGTGGGGACACAATTTAAAATTTAGAGGATTTGATTTTATTTATGAGTCTTAGGTTTTCTATTTTCAGGTCTATTTTTGCAATATTTTTAAGTTTGGATTCCAAGATACCATATTTAAAACATTCATTAAGCTCAATAAGAACTTTTATTTGTCCCCCCTCCCTCTCTCTTCACCCCTAAAAAAGCAATTGTGTTGTCTATCACACTCTCTTTCCTCCCTTGTTACCTTACACTCTCCCTTAGAACCTCCCATGACCCTCTTTGCCACCCTTTCTCCCTTCCCTACTAGAAGTAGCTCACGATAAACTTCAAGCCCCGTTGCCTACATGACAATGGGGCATGTGGAAGGGCCCTTTAAATGAAGAAATTGATGATAATTTTTAGGGATCTTAAAATGTAAATGATTTTATTAGTCTCTTATTGATTGCTATCATTTTATATATATTAGAAAATAGCTATTTATGGCAACGTATAGCACTAATAAAGCATGTTCAATTCAAGATACAAATGAATCTAGTCATGTTAATGGTGTACATATAACTTGTATAATAGAGAAGATTCTAATGGTTTGATAGGGGCAATACATCCTACTAAAAGAAAAGTTTAAATAGTTACAAATGCTCAAATTCCATAAATCTTTACTTCACCCTAGCTCTATTGTACAATAACTACATACTTTTTGAGAAAAGAAATAAACTAGATTGAAAAAATCCTATTAAGTATTTAAAGGCTACAATAATTGGAATATTTTGAGAAAATTATTTTCCTAAACCTAAAATGCTAGTTAAAAAATGCATACCGACATCAACCTAAAAAGCATTTCAAAATAAAAACTTGGCTAAACAAAGCTAGTAAGAATTTACAAGTCACATATAAATATGAGAAGAAATAAGGTTTTCACCATTAATTATTTCCAATAAAATACATAAGACTCAAGTTTCACTATTAACTATTTTTATATATAGTGAACATATCTCTTTGGATTTGAAATATGTTTAACTATTAACTATTTTTATATATATTGAACATATCTCTTTGGATTTGAAATATGTTTAGGGCCATAAATGCATCATGTTGCTTCTCTTTTGTTCTCATGAATGAGTTTCTTGTATGTATTTTCATCATGGAGGCATCCTTGTTTAGTCATAAAGCATTTTTGACATCTTTTGGTCCATGAACAAAAAGATAATACTTATGCAATACTATGGTTGACCGTAATGATGACGACATGACAAATTGCAACTTGTAGTTAGTACATGCTTCAAATTTGTTCTCATAAATGAGTTCTTTGTATGCACTTTCACGAGAATGGAATTGGATATGTAATTTTATGTACTTTCCCCTTTTATTGTCACTATAAGTCAAAACCATGATATGCTTAAGTGAGTCATATCATATTATCACTTTCGATGTTGTTCATCTCTAAATTTCTAATAAAATTTTCTACCTATAAGTATAGGGTGGGCTTATATGCTATCTATTCACATGCTATTTTGTAGCATCCATAGACTTCACGATTTCAATAGTTTAATACTCATTTAAAAATTTATTGGTATGAATGCTTTTGTTATTTCCTAAGAACCCCACTATTATGTATTTGGCGCCTAACAAGTAATAATGTAAGATATTGAGGATGGAATACATTATAATTATCCAAGTGGCTTTTTATGTGGAGTTCTTTTGTGTTGTAGGACCTTATCATGAAGTCAGTTGTTCAATAGGCCATCTAGGAGGGTGTGGTTGTTCCTATTGCTATCATTCTCACCAAAATCCCTACTACCCTTGACCTCCTAGAGTGGCCACTTTCAACCTCCCAAAGTGGTTGTTTTCCACCTCCTAGAGTGGCCATTCCCCACCTCTTCTGGTGATAGCTCACTTGATGAGCTAGTTGAAGCCTAGAGAGCTTTTCCTTAGTGCTTGTTGTGATTAGAAGTCTCCCACATAGAATTTGCATTAAGTCTAATACCTTGAGTAAAGAAGAATATATCGAGGTCAAATATTTGCATTTGAGTCACACTTTTTAACTTAACCTTGATTACCTCCCTTTATCAAATAGTGAGATTCAAGTCAAGGCTCAACTATATTGGACATATGATAGGTTCAAATAAAGGTTTGAATGAGTTTGGTACTAGCTTAGATGGTAGCATTATCTTCTAAGGCACACATAAGATAAGGCCAAAGTGCAACTACCTCAAATGGAAGAAATTTTATCTAATGATAGCTTAATCCTACACTTAATGGTGAATTTTTGTTAAATACCTCAAGCCGAGCTGATACCTCAAGCTATATGATTCATTGCCTGGTGCCCAAGCTTTGAAGGATGCATCTTACACATCCCCATCTTGGTTTTTGTTTAGGCTTGGTAAGTGGCATTGCCTTGAGCATGCTTATGCTCAAACCTCTTGAATGAAAAAGATTGCCTTGATGGATAATACCTTGACTTTATCCCAAATTACCTCAATGCAAGAATTATCTTAAATCCACTTGTTTGTTACATTCATAACCCTTTGCACTAAGCTTCCATACTTTTGTCATGACCTTGATGGATACATCTTTCACATCTCATGTATAATCCTCTCTAGAGCATAGATCTCCTCCTTCCACGTCTTGTGCTTGCTATGAGACCTCTCGCTTTCTAATTCTTACATTTATTCCATAGACTTGAGCCTACTTATGGAGGAATATCTTGAGCCAAAAACAACTTGTGACCATCCACATCACTTGGATATCTAAGTAGTGAGCCTACTCTTCCAACCTTGGAACATTTTCCTTGCAAAGTGTTTGAGGCTTGACGGCATTTTGTAGGACAATTTCCTCTCTTTTTTGACCTCTTCCAGTCTTTCTTAATTGTCACTTGATGTTACGTAAGCCGATGTGTAAGATACTTTTAAAGTTACTGCTTAAATTCAAAGGTGTAAGTATAATGTGTGACTCAATGCTTTATAATACATGTTTGGTAACAAGTAATGTGATTATTTGTGTATGTGGCTGCCACCTACTTTCTATTGAAGAGAAGGATATAATCATCTATATGTTTGCTAGTTGCAAGGAGTTGGGGGCCGCTAGTGCAAAGACCTAGGGCAACATTACATACACATAGAAAACAATGAGGATGTTATTTCACATGACTTGATATTTAGGATTTTATACTTTCAAATACTATTTTCATTCCATGTAATGTATTTGACATCTTATTTGTATATAATAGTCTTTGTTACATTTATCATTATACATTATATGGCGTCATCACAATCAGATATAGTCTCATTTTAATACATGGGGATAAGACTTTTTCATTGACAATTGGGGATAATATCATTTCATTGATACTTAAGCAGTAACCGTGAATAAGTTAGGTTTGGATTGAAGCACATTCCTATAAAGTCTACAATTGCTACAAATAAATTAGCTTTGCATAAAAGCAAGTATCATATAAAGTTTGGATAAACTAGCCTTGGATGGCTAATAGTGAATTATTACACCAATATAAATACAATTGACTTGGAATTGCCTTAGATTCTATTGAGCTAAAATCTTAGCTCCTTACTTTCATGGTTGAAAAGCTCACTAAGAAAACACACCTCTCTTAATCCCGATTTGTATGATGGAAAGAAGCATAAAAATAGCTTCTAGCACGACCTATCATGTGCCTACAAAAAATTTGGAACTAATGAAGATTTTGGAATTTTTGAAAAGTAAACTAGAAAATAACCTTAGTACAAACCTAAAATCACTTGAGGCTATAGAAGTGGACTAAAGTACATGACCAAATCTACTCTATAACAGGGCCGCCCTCCTAGAATAGAGCATCATGTTGAAGGAAGATGCAATATTTGCTTATGAATTTTTTGATGCAATAGACACAAAAGGTGCTTACACTGATTGTGAATCTGAGGGAGAAGCCTTAGTTATAGAGCTTGAGACAATTGACTATGACATTGATGGACATAGGATAGAGTAATAATTGTTGATTCCAAACCTAGGAAAACACATGCATTACTCGTTGATGGAATAATCGAAATAGAATGTGATAGAACTTGCTAGAGTACCTTGAGATGGTGGGTTATGAGCAAGCACTTGTCCAATGAGCATTGCAACTTTGACTCCAAATCAAAACTCAACTATGATAGTGACCCTAAAATCCCTTTGCTATCTACGACTTGAGGAACCAAAGGGGATCTTCTAGTCCACCTATAGTGCAAAAGGTTGAAGGAGGAAAGAAAGAAGATTCCCAAGAAGTTTGATATAGAGAAAAGATCTCCCTAGATGCTTCCAAGGGTAGACTAGTGAGTCAATAGAATGACTAGTCAAAGTAAAGGAAGTTGATTTAGCTAAAGAGGGCAAAAAGCCTAGACTTCCTTAATGGAGTGTCAAGTTATAACCAAGTGCATGATAATTGGGTTGAACATCTAGAAAAGCTTTGAGTTGTCTTTGAATATTGTAGAAAGTATGGTCTCTCCTTGAACCCTTTGAAGTGCTAGTTTTGGGTTAAATATGGTTGTATCCTAGAGCACATGGTTTCTAAGAATGGAATCACAATTAAGTTATCAAAGATCAAAATTATTGTTGATCTGCTACCTCCAAATGAACTACAAGGGAGTTCAATATTTTGTAGGCCACACAATATATTATCAAAGGTTTGTGCTAAACTACACATTGATCACTTGACCTTAGCATCGATTTTACATGTCCTAGACTGGAATGTGACCTTTCATGTGCACATTGATGTTTCAAAGTTTGCTGTAGGGATAGCCTAGACAACACAGTTTACATTACACAATGAGTTTTGCTTGCCAACAACTTATCGATAGCAAAACAAATTACTCTACCACCAAGAGGGAAATAAATAAATTTTGCAATTATTTATTAGCAACAATGTCCACTTTTTTCATGGATCACTAGGCTCTACTGTACCTTGTAAAGAAGCCTTGTGCTAACGATGCATATTCATGGTTACTACTTGTACTTGAAATTGATTTCTTAGTGGTTTTAAGAAAATGAAAACAACACCATATGGTCAACCATTTGTCTCAAGTACCTAATTGAGAACTTGTAGAGATCTCCAAAGAAGAGGATCTCTTTAAAGTGAACCTTACTCCATGTTGGGCTAACAATGTTGTTGAGGTATTAGAAAGAGGAAATCTAGATCGCCCAATAGAAAAGGCTTGGCTTTGTCATCTAATAACCAAAGCGCAACCCTATCAGCTTATTGCTAAGCAATTGTACTAATTAGGCCAAGATGGCTTGATGGGATGGTGCATTTACGAGCATGATATACATGAAATTTTAGCTAAAGCACATATGAGAGTTGTAGGAGCTTAT
This sequence comes from Lygodium microphyllum, assembly GCF_053477565.2. Classification (NCBI taxonomy): domain Eukaryota; kingdom Viridiplantae; phylum Streptophyta; class Polypodiopsida; order Schizaeales; family Lygodiaceae; genus Lygodium; species Lygodium microphyllum. The sequence continues at coordinate 102,993,380 of NC_141150.1, read as the reverse complement.
TTTAATAGAGACTCTAATGCTTGCAAGATCTTGCAATCTTAGTTGTGGTGGACTCTGATGAATACCAATGTAGGAAGGTGCCATTAAGGAAATACAAAATGGAACTTATGCTTGTAATAGCACGACAACCTTTTGAGAAGTGGGGAATAGACTTTGTTAGGTGTATGAGTCATTTGCAAGAAAACTCAATGGAAGGCCTGGTTTAACAAGCATGTCAAACAAAGAGATTTTCGAAAAGGCAACCTAGTGTTGCTTTTTTCTATTAAGGGCCATAACTAGAAAATAAAGTTTAAAGGCCTAGCTCCTTTCTATATATGTTTGATCAGTAGAACCATCAATGTGGAATTTGAAACACTTGATGATGAAGGCATATGTTTTTTCAATAGCACCAGAATTAGGGGATATTATGTATTAGTACACCCACTGCACAAACCTCCAATGGTGTTGCCACCAATCGTCATACATGCTATCAAAATCATCGTGCTCGACCTTGAAGATAAAGAAACGATACTCACTGTAGACATCTTCGGGTCAAGTTGATAGTAAAGAAGTTGTAGACAATCAATGCCTTGATTGATGAAGGTACTGGCTGTAATGTCATGATATATGATGATTGGACGAGCATTGGGTAACTTCTACTAATTCCGACTATTGCAAAGGTGGATCCATATAGAGGCACTCATTATGCATTATTGGGAAAGTGCTAGGTAATGTTGACCGTTGAGATTGAACGTTTGCCTACCATCTTCTTCAATAACATACGTGTGGGGCAATGACTTGTTACCACAGCTTGGGTGAAGCAAGACTAGTTATTTCACACAATTGGAAAAAATACTTTTAAGATGTCCCTCACTCACTAGATGTAGATATAGATATAGTTATTTCACACAATTGGAAAAAATACTTTTAAGATGTCCCTCACTCACTAGATGTAGGTATAGATATACGGATACTTTGTAAAGAACCTCTATTTTAGTTTTATGAGAAGTATCTTATCCATAGCATTCACCACATTGGGCTTCCCTGAGTCCCCGTTGGTCGTCTGTGCCGCAGACCATGATAAGCTGCAGGGTGCCATTGCCGATTGCTCCTAGTGGCTCCCAGCTCGCGTAAGCCTTCTATCTCAAGGGTTTGTTGGTTGATTATTAGTTAGTCTGTGCCTCAGAGGCCATGATTCTTTGCTGTTTTATCTGGCAGTAATCGCGCATTGCCTGTTCCTGCACACGTACAATCATGTTCCTCTCGTCCGAAGTTCTGCTCACAAGTCATCATCTGCAGACAAACGGATGAGAAAGTAGTATCTACCTCAGGTATGCTCACATTACAGCATACATTCATGAGATTCGTATGCTCAACGACATTGCTTCTCAATCGGTTAATCATGGCTTGATTGCTTTTGTTTAGCAATGTTTGCACGATTGTGCAGGAATGATGTTAAGGATCATAAGGTTTTACAGCTGTAATTATAGGGCACAGTCATTACATGCATGGGGTGCAATCTAGAACCTGAAACTGAACTCGATTGTTGTTGATTAGCTACTCCCTCGCATTTCAATTCCATTGTGCTATTGTGAAGGAATGATGTTAAGGATCATAACGTTTTACAGTAGTAAGGGATGCCATAATGTTTTACAGTAGTAAGGCTCACAAGGAATTGTATGGCACAAACAGACACGCAGTTGCTTGCTTGTGGTTGCTGCCTTCTGCCTTGTGCAAAGTCTAGTGACATTCTGTTTTTTGGCTTGTTTCCCCATAACTGGTGCAATTTGGCTCAGTGACTTGTCAAATTATACAAACATCGAGGCATGCCTAGGTGATTAGTTTTTTTGGCCTTATACTGAGCATTTTGTATATCAGACATTTAAGCAGCTATAAACTTGCTGGTCACCACAGAGCCAAGGTGGAAGCAAAAGCTGGCTGCAGCAGATGACCATGCAGAAAGGACTCGTCAGCAGACACAGGAGGCAAGTCAAGTGTTTTCCTCGTTGATGGTTGTTTGTCCTTATATTTCTGCCATGCCCTGAACTGCATTTTGGCTACTGAGTTGTGCTTGATTGAGATTTTATTGCACCATTCTTGTACTTTTGATTATGTATACATTGCCATTCAGCTACATGTTTGGTCCTCCTGGTTTGAGATACTCTCAACTGCTTGATATGTAGAGGTCATTATTTGTGTAGGACTATGTAGTTGAAATTTGATGCTTTTATCAACAGTACATGTAAACAAATATTGACATCTTCCATTCTATGCATTCTAAATCATGAATTACAAGTGCACATCTCATGTTAGGTAGGGCCATAATGTATATCTAAAAGCTAAATACAGTTTGTGTCTTGTATATGTGATCATAATTTGGCTGAATACAAAACTTATTTTGCCTAGGTTAGATAATTGTTAGATTTGAATGTACTAACAAAGGTAAATGATAGCAAAGGAAGGTGGGAAGGTTCATGATGCCTACGGAGAACTACTGAATTGACTATTGTTTTGTTTTGGGTATCTAGGCTCATGAAGTATATAAAATGAGGCAAGCAGCACAGAGGAGACTGGATGCCAATGTTGCTGCAGAGGTGATCCCTTTGAAGGATCTAGATTTTTTTCCATACCTTAATGACGAAGGGCTAATCACAAATTGTAGTTCGCTAGATGCAAAAGCTAGTGTTTATGCAATCTTCGATAATGAGAAAATGCTACACTACATCGGTATCTCAAGGCAGGTGTGCAACGTTCCATAAAAGCTCATCAGTTGTGCTTTGATTTCTCAGCCTGATGTCTGCAGGATTTATTATATGGATGTTCAGCCGTAGGCTCTTTTCCAAGATCCTAGGTAAGCAAATAAGTGTGTATGATGGCTCCAATAAAAGTGTTATCAATAGGTCCTGTTGTTTTGGTTATTTGCTTATTTAGTGGGTCGAGTCTCTAGTTTTGCAAAATTTTGAGGGTTTTGATCCAAAAGATGCTTCTTGCCTGATTCTTCAATTCAGGTAAATTTGATAGCAGAGGTGTCTTGTAGCTTTATGTTTTGTGTGCACACTGAGAGTTTCATAAGATATTAACCGCCTTTTGAATGCTATACAAGAGATTGCAGGCTGTTTTCTGTCGCCCCCAAATTTGAGGTATTTGGATCTGAAATTGCTCCCATAATCGGGGCATTTCGGATCAGTCATCGCCCCAAATTCGGCGGTGATTCAGTAGGGATTCGCAGCTCAAATCTGGCTGCAATGTACCCAAATTTTGGGCAACTTGTGGCATAGTGACATGGAATGGTCATTTCCTAGCTTCTCGTCCGAGTTCTAGCCTATCCTCAAGCCGTTCCAATCGTGTCTCCTTGTCAAAGCCCCCTCTGATGGTGACAGGGGATGGCAATTCTAGTCCCCATCCTGGTTCCCAAGACCTGCCCCATGTCACTATGACTTGTGGCAATTTGGGGCATTTAAAGCTTCTACGAGACTCAAGCTGCAATCTTTCCCAAATTTGGGGCATTTTGGATGAGTCATTGCTCCAAATTTGGGGCTTTCTCAGCAACAAGGATTGGGGCCTGAATTTGTCTGCAATGCCCCCAAATTTGGGGCATTCAGGATCTGAAATCGCCCCCAAGTTTGGGGCGTTTTCAGCAAATGAATGTAGGCTGAAATGCCCCAAATTTGGGAGCTGAAATTGCCCCAAATCTGGGGTATTTTCAGCAAGGGGATGCAATCTGAAATGCCCCAAATTTGGGGCACTTCCAGCATAGGAATGCAGACTGAAATAGCATCAAAATTTGGGCATTTTTAGCACACACATGCATGCTGAAATTTGGGCTGCAATTTTCTACGATTTCATTGAACTTAACTGATTATTTGTCACTTTTTATATAGATGGCAACGTCGACATCTGTTGGATTTTCATTATCCTTAGTAGGTACTTCGTCTCAACAACAATTGGATGAAGTTGAAGCACTACTTGGTCATGGTGGGATGAGGTGGATGCAAGGGTACCATAGAGAGGTGGAGGGGCTTGCCCTTGGAAATGTAGGCTTTGCCCTTATGCTCGCACTAGTTGGGTTGATAAATCGAGAGTCTAACTTCTGCATGAGGATGGGAAAGAGGTGCATTGTTGCACCAATGTATCAGTTGAGAAAAGACATGAATTGCTTCATTGCATAGCTAATTCTATGGGGAATACACATGCGAGGAGAACACCAAACATAGTAGTGGATCCAATAGCATGGACTCCAAAGCCAGTAGGGCGTGGTGCTTCATGTAGAAGACTATCAGGATTAGCGTCTATATAGTCTTCTCATGGGCTATGAGTGGTAGCAAACAAGTCATGGTATTAGATTGAATTCATTGCACAGTTCATGGAAACCAAAGAAAAAAGAGGAAATAGATGCAAGAGTGGCATACTTTTTCTATTATGACCATATTGCATTCAAATCAGCTAGGTCATTGTATTTTATAAATATGGTGACGAAGATTGCAGAGTATGGATCCACATATAGGCCCCCTTGATCAGAAAATATTAGAACTACATTGTTTTAGAAGGAGAAAGCAGCCATAGAGATTGCACCAACAAATATTCACAATCAATTGGCAAGAAATGGAGTGACATTGATAGTAAATGGATGGAGTGATACATGGTGTAGGTACATATATGGTGTTGTCGCATATTCTCTTAGGGATGTATTCTTTATTGGTAGTCATGATGCGTCAGAGACTAAAAAGAGTGGATATGTATTGGCATCTGAGTAATGTGAGGTAGTGTAGTCTATTGGGGCAAAAAATGTAGTGCAATTTGTGGGTGATGGTGAATCTATAAACAGGATAACAGGAAATATTTTAATGGCAATATATCCACATATCACCTTTAGTCCATGCATGGCACACTACTTGAATAATTTGTTGAAGGATATTGGGAACTTGGCACGGATTGCATTTGTTGTTGTTAAAGGCAATAAGGTTGTCACATTTATATGCAATTATCAGTACTTGCATGCTGAGTTTTGCAAGAAAAGTGATAAAGAATCTCTCAAATACTTGGAACATGATTTGCATATAATTTTCTTATTCTTGGTCAATTGCACTCTTGCAAAGGTGCAATTAGAGAGATATTTGCTAGTGATGAGTATGGAAATTGGACTGGGGTTGCCATTGCTATTGCTATGTTATGTAATGCATATGTCTTTGATATAGATTTTTGGGATAAGGTGAATCACATCAATCAAATGGTTGATCCTATCATGCATATGCTGTAGCTTGCAGATGATATGGATCCATGTATTAGAAAGATATATGAATGTATGGATCATATGATTGAGAAGTTGGAGCCAAATGTTAATAGGTATGAGCGAATCAAGGAGTTATACATCAGTAGATGGACTGAGTCTGACTCTCCTATGCATGCTATAGCATAGGTGCTTGATCCTGAGTTTTAAGGGAAGATTCTAGAAAGAGACCTTGAGATGGTCAAGGCTTGGAATGCATTGCTTGCAAGGCTCTATCGTAGCCATGAGATGCAATAATGCAAAATAAAAATTCAGCTCTCTATGTATCGGCAAACATTAGGGATGTTTGGTATCGAGGATGCATTACAAGATAGGACAAATATTAGGGCTGCTTTATGGTGGGAGGATTACTAGGCAAAAGCCCTAGAGCTGCAGAGTTTGGCTATTCGTATTTTTAGCCAAACAGTTAGCTCTTCTTGTTTAGAGCAGCTATGGAGTTCATTCAATCATATTCACTCAAAGATGAGAAATCGTCTTGGTGCAATGAAGACGAATGTCCTAGTTAATGTGAGCTCCAATCTTTGTTTGCTAGCTCATACATCAATTGCAATGGTTGATTCTTTTGTACGGTGGGAAAAAGATGATGATAATGATGATGGTAATGGTGATGGCAAGGATATTGTTCAGCAAGATGAGCATTCATGCTTAGGGGAGCCATCTTTCATGAATGAGAGCACTTAGCCTCTTGGAACTTTTGAGCATTGACTTGGAATTAACTTGGAGCTTTTGTAACTTGTATCTTTAGTGTATATTTTGTGGCTTTGCAATGCACATCTGTTGAACTTATGCAACATTGTTGATTAAATGTTTTGAATCTTTATTGTCGGTGATTATTATGCCTCTAATTTCATGGATTATGGTTGATATTGAAATAGGTTGTTAATAGGTGAATTTATAAATTATGTGTACATGCCATATGGTTGACCAGTGATTTATTGAATAGATTACTAAAGTCATTTCTATACATTTCCAATTCTTCATCTCTAGATTCCAACTTTTGATTGATTTATGTGTGTGTGTGTGTGTCCTTGACTTTGGGTGTTCCACCCATTCCGAGGGGTCCTGTTCTTGTTCCTTGACTCTAGGTGTTCCTCCCGTTCCGAGCGGTCCCGTTCTATTCCCCATTCCTGGTAACTATGTTTTCTACTCATTTGTGATGCCACCAGTGGTAGTGGAGATGGAGTTTATCTAGTTGCCTTTCTTGGTTGGAAGTTGAAGGGCCCATACAGTTGGAAGCTGAATGGTTTATTGCTTTCCTATTTGACTTATTACTGGGAGCTTCTTGCAATTGGGCATGCATTGTACAAGCTGCAGCATATTCTATCTTTAGGAGTTTTGGCTCACCCCGATCTTCAAACCCTGAGGTTTCCACAAGATCTTCAAATCCTGAAGTTTCCACAAAGTCAGAGGTAGATCATGCTGATATTTGTTTTTGAGATAAGTTTTGAGATATCTTCCAATTTGGTCTCTTATGAAAGCCAGTAACATTATTTGCACCAGTTGGCCTATTTACGCCCAGTACTAGGATGAACGATGTGAGCAGAATGTGTGATGATGGCAGTGGGAGTTGAGCTCAAACGACATGGAGGCGTCAGAGCTGTCAATCAGACTTGGCCCATGGCAAGTAGCAGTTCAGAAAACATGAATGTGCTGATGAAAGTGGGAGTTGAGATCAAACCACATGGCTAGGTATCAGGGATGTCGATGAGACAAATGATATGAGGATTTGTACTTCTGTAATAAAGACCCCTCTGCAGTTTCAGTGGGATCCCAAATCAGCCCACACCACAAGTATAGTCTACCAGTGTGATGCAAGCACTAAAGAAATTTCAAACTGGTAAATCCAATAATGATACACCTATATAGGCCACCCTCTTTAGTGGAGCTCTACATGGAGTTCCCTTATATTGGACCACTCAAATCCACTATTCCTACCCACCCTACCAAGTTCTGCACACCGATGGATCTTTAAGGTCAGGACTCATAGATTTAAATATCAATTGATATGCATAGATTTGGGACCAATAAAAAGGGACATATCAGATCTGGGAGAGGAAATGACACAGGAAATCACATTTAGACCCATTATTGAGGATGCCAAAGCATGGAGAATTGGAATACACAGCACATTGGTTTGTAGTGGCTTTTGCTGGCACAACTGACTGATACTCATTGGTCTAATTGTGATCAATTGTGTTGTACTTGCCTCATTAGCATAGACATTACAAAGTTGTGATCTTTGAGACATTACAGTAACTTAGAGAAAAAATTGAACTTTTTGTGTAGCTTGGGTATATTTCAACAGTGCCTAAAGTTAGGATGGATGTAAGGCAGAGGCAATGGTGGCTTGGTTTTAGAAAGGGGTTTGCTTACGTGATTGGGATGGAATTCTACAGAAGCCTAAAGTTGGATGCATGCAAGGTAGAGATTAGTGACTAAATGCACGAGCTCTATTGTGCTGTAGGGGCCAAGGTTTTGTGAGGTGTAGGAAGTGTGGATCAATATGATTAATGCTGCTATACTAGTGGAATTTCTATTGTGAGACAGAAGCAGAGATTTTTTGAATATATTGCAGAATAATGAAAAGCATTTCAGAGACATATGTGCTTTGCTTTTATGAGATGAAGAGATGTCCTGTTCAATACTATATTTGGTTCCCTATTGTGGGCTGATGCATTATAGAGAGCAGAGATGCTTGTTTGGATGCATTTGTGGGGATTCATAACCTATCAGATCCCAGCGTTCAATGTGACAATACATGGCATCTGCAATTTTGAGACAGCACAGGCAGAGATTCATGTGCACAGGAATTGGGTGTCTTTTATTCTGTGGAGCATGTCCTCTTTATTTGTGAATGCAATATCATCGAATCCTTGTTTTTAGTGAAAAATTGGTGCTGTATTAAAGAATCCGATGTACAATCAACCGGCTGGCCAGCATCTAAGCTTTATCAACTCTGTGTGCGTGCATGTGTGGCTCTCTCTATATGTATGTCTTGTCTGTATGTATAAGCTTGGGCCAACTGTTGGAGCTTCCATGACTAGTTTTACTTTGCTTTTGATGCTGATTTGAAAAAGTTACGCAGGTCTTCATGAGCATGAGGTTACATTTTGCTCGCATCCCTTCGAAGTGCTATTATGTGAAATATCAGAACATAAGCAAACCAAGCCGGTCTCTACTTGAATTGATTAAAGAAAAGTGGATTGAAGAAAATGGTTCAACACCTGAGGGTAATGATAATGGGCCACAACAAAATGCTTGGGAAAATCCTCTTGATTGCAAACCTTTGATGACAGGTTGGTGCTCAGATATTATTACTGGTCAATTGTTTCATAATATGAACTTTGTCAAGTAATGCTCTTAATGTGGCATATTAAAATTAGTATCTGAGTGGGTAAACTTTGCCAGTGGTGCTTCTCTTTTGTTGTCAGAAAGGATTGTGTCACATATTTAGTACTGGGCATAAGCTGATCAGTGAGTTTTGTTTTTTTCTTTTGTTTTTTAGAGGAAGAGATCGAGAAATTTGAAGAAGCAGGGCCTGGTCCTCCAAAGGCAAAGGTATTGAAGAATGTTTCGAGGAGAATAGAAGCTCAGTTGGAGAGCTGTTACCGAGAACGCAACTGCAAGGAAAGATTAAGATTTGATCCAAAATTGAAAGAGAAAGGACTGCTTGACTTGAAGAACACATGACAAGAGCACAAACTGTTTCTTTAGACATTCTGTATATTTGCAGTGTAGGGAAATCTTTAGCTGGTTCACCTTCATCTCAGTGCTAGTACGACATTCTTTCAAAGGCAGAGAAATGTTGGGGAACCTTCACATTTCCAAAATTACAGGCGTTAAGCACTAAAGTAGCTGCCAAGAAAGCATTAATGTCCAACTCAAAGCAAACCAGGTAGAGTCTAGACACCTTGGAGTAGTGTGAATCTAGAGCAAATGTGAAGCAAGTACAACATGATTGTGCTCTATTGTGTAGGAGGGCTATAATTTGTATGTCAAACTATGGGTTCAAGCTTTGCTTATGGGACTTGGCTCATAACTTTGTCAAATGTTGAAGTAGGTACAACCCATGGTCGTACTCACTTGCATTTTCTTTCTTTGAGGGCCTTGGTGAACTGGGTAGGTCTTTTCTTCACAATTTTAGCAAGAGCTTTGTAGCTACTTGTATTTTGGTTATAGAACTGATGGAGATTGCATCTCTCACCCTGTGCAAAATCTCTCTCAAAATCAGTCAGCCACTTATGTGCAGTTGGGGGTGGCTAGAGCTTCATGGGACAATTCAATATTTGAATGAGATGGTGTGAATCCTTGAGTCTTTCAAGAGATTGTGTAACAAACATGATGAGTATGTACTAGGGTTTTATGTTTTCCCTAATGTGGTAGCTCGTAGTCAAAAATGTCTTGGTAACCAAATTACAATCCAGTATGTGTATTTTAGACTTTAAAGAAAGGGAAGTGGAATCGCATTGGAAACTACAAGAACATATGGCAAACAATGAAATTTGGCTACAATAACATAATCACCCTTCACAATCACACCTACAATGGAGAACAACACATCAAAACCAAATATTGCATATAACAGTGATAACAAAGCATTGAACCAACAAAACATGAACTTTTGGCACTTGCATTGTATTGAGATTTCTCCACTAGTTCTTAAAGAGAGGTTACAATCAACAAAAACATTGTCCTGTCTTAGAAACTTTGAGGGATGTAGAATGTGTTTATTGCAAGTTTTTGTGGTACTTACGAATTGTATAAATGATACACCGCACATCCAAAATGGCAAGGTTGTTTGCTTTCTTCGTTGCAAGATGTGCAATAGAAAATTGCATATTAGCTAAACAAGCATTATTGGATGAAACTTTTTAAGGGTTAAGTACCTATGATCGATTAGTCTCAATCATACTTCAACACTAGAACAAATTTATAAAATGATTTAACTTATGTGCATCATATGCTTATGAAAAGTGATGCATATAGGTTTGATGTTATATCAAGTTGGGCTAGGGTAGCGAGATCCAGTAGTAGAAGAAATAAGGCCAAGGATTATATCTTTTCAATGTAGTGGTTTTAGTATTGCATAGCTTTGATTGTTCAAATTGATATGAAGTTACATGTATAAGTTCATATGTAAATGTAAAGTATACAACTATGTAAATGTAAAGTATGCAACTGTATATGCATGCATATATACATATATATGCTCAATAATGCAATATATGTTATATAACATGCAACCATTCTTCCTTTCGTGGATGGGTGGTAATTTTTTGATTACAAGCTAGCTATAGTAGTAATATTTAATATAAAATTGAGAAATGTAAATTAACTTACAATCTCGAATAATGGACGGTCTATTGGTTTCAAAATTGGTGTTCCTTTTGGTAATTTTAAAAACTTAATTGAAGAAGTTGATGTATAATGAGAAAATTTTAATTTTTTTTGATATTTCAACTTTCATTGCTATCTAAAATGACCACCAAGTCTCCAATTTGATTTGAACAATTAATTGACATTCATTTGCTTTGATGAAGATAAAGAATGTTTCAAATTCATTGATTTGTTGATTCCTTCACTTGAATTGAAAATAACTTCAATCTTATTGAATTGAAGTCTTGGAGCTTTTAATTTTTGATATATATCTTGAAGTTATTGTCAAATTTTAATTTCTGTTGCATTTTAGAGTTTATAGTAGAGGAATAAATTTTTTTCCAGCTTTTGGTGATCTCAATGTTGTAATTTTTGGAGCAAGGTTGTAGAAAGGTTGGGGGATGAGAGAGAGTGTTGGAAGAGAGAAAATTTAGACCTTTAAAAAGAACTGAAGCAAATAAGTTATTTATTGTTGTTGCCTTGTCTCAACAATCTGTAGATGTCACTTGTTGATTAGTATTTTCATGTCCCTAGCTATCTTCAAATATCCTCCAATGGATGTAAATTATACTAGCAATATCTTCTTTTTTTTTGTAGGTTGAATGCACTGAAAATGTCTCTGTTCAATTTTTAAAGGTCATTTTTAGTCTTGTATGCATATTTTTGATAAGTGATAATCTTTTTAAATGATTTTTTAGCATTATTCATAATTAAAGATTAATGATTTATCTTTAAAGATTTAAAGGTAATCTAATAATTATTTCAATTTAAAAAAACAAGCGAATAATTAAATTAGCTAGGCAACTTTTATTCTCGAGTATCTCTACGCTATCTTTGACCAAGATACCATTAAACATTACTTACCTAGTATCACCAACTGATGCTTATGGCCAAATGAAAGACCTAGGCCAATAGTTGATACCAGATACTACAAAGTACTTGTGTGGTATAACTTATTCTATGATTTTCTCGAGTTTTAGACTCGTAAATTAAATTTAACCCTAGTTATATCTCATGTGTGTAGCTTTTACTTAACTATCTGATTAAAAATTAATCCACATATTAAGCAAGGTTTCAAAAATATATGTCCTCATAACAACCCTTTCCTTTAAAATCATTGCAATCGTCCTTGATTGCATTGTCAGATGCATCAAAAGTAAAATAGTGGACTAGAATTTTCACAAGGTATCATAGTTAACACAACACGGCGCACTGCTACTTAACTATTTTATATGCCCAACACATGTTGAAAATTACTAGCCAATCATCACATAACATGCGACTCACAAAGAATCTCAAAAACTTTGTTAGATTATCATGTGATATGTCTATTTTTCATGAGCTCAACTCATTTGACAAAAAACCAAACCATAGTATAGCATAATCAATTATAAACCATGGCTAAAACATCAATGACGTCATAACAAATGCTGTTGTCCATGGATTCAAATGTAAACAATTGAAAACTTAGCATACTTTGATAATATATTGATCAATTTGTTGATATGAAAACTGGTCACAAATAGCTGCAAATGTGACCTTAAATTGATCACAGGCTCATTGAAAAAATTGACTAGTAATCAATATAAAAAATGATGCAAAATTGATCTCAAAAGTGACCATAATTAATTCTCAAGTTGACAAAAGATTGAGGTGAAACAAATAAAAAATTTCGTCTCAAAATTGAGGCAAAATTCATATCAAATTGATTATAAGCTAAGGCAAAGTATAGTTCCAATGCCTAGGTGAAACTCATACTCATTTACATACATCTCATAGTGACTAGCACATTAAGTAGTGATCTCATGGCAAACATACTATCACGACAGTACCTTGGGTGCATGTTGAATACATCCGAGATCCTTTACATATAAGAGCTGTCCATAATTGAAGGAGTGGAAGTGCTACCTCCCCCTTGAGGATCAAGCAATACTCTGGAGCCTTGCTTTGTTGAACTTGATGGAGCCCGAACTAAAGTCGGCTTTAACTGAAAGACATCTAGGTAAATCTGCAACAATTGAGGATGGTCTGTCAAGTCATTCTCTTCCATCCATTTAACATCCATTAGTGAATAATTCTAAAATTTCACCAATATCTCCTGGAAACTTTACCTTTGACCTTTCTTTCCTTATGTGCAAAAATTTGCTTGGATACCAAAATATCATCAAGCTCCTCAACCTCAGGTTGAATTTTAGCAAACATCCTCTGGCACATCACTATGAAAAGGCCTTAACAAATTGACATGGAAGGCATTGTGTATCCGCCAATGTGGAGGTAATTTCAGCCGATATGCTACATTGCTGATCTTGTCCAACACTTAGAAGGGCCCATAATATCTCATACTCAACTTTGGATACAATCTTTCTCTTTCTTTCATCTTTTTCACCCTTGCCTTTTCAAAAGGAAACAATACATAATTGCCCTCTGCAAATTGCAAAGCACGTCTGTGGTGATTAGCTATCCTCTTTTTGCTTTTCTTGCGATTTCTGAAGTGCATATTTTATCTTTGCATAAGATGCACCCAAGTTTTCCACATAATGAGCAACCCCAAAGATCTTATCCTTAGTTTATAAAATAGGTGGTACCTTCTTGCCATCCTCAACCACCTCAAATGCACCTTTGCCTGTGCAAAACTATGCACTGTGTTGTTGTAAGCAAACTCAACGAAGGGAATACTCCTCCCACTGTGTCTTGCCAAACATAGCACTTTCCTCCCTAATAAAATTATTTACTCCCCCCCCTAATCATGCCGCCAACTGGCGGATGGTTGAGGGGGGGCTATCGTGATGTCAATGGGGGAGGGTGCTGCATGATGGCGGAGAAGAGGCAGAGGGTGCCGTGTGCTCGAGAGGAGGCGGGAGGGTGCCACGTGCCATGGAGAAGGTAGGGGGGGCTGCCACGTGCCGATTGAGGGGGGGGGGAGGGCCTCCATACCTTCCCAAGCTCCCCCCCTCTATATAAGGACCATGGGTGTTGAACGAAAGGGAGAGGGGGGGATCATTTCTAGCCGTGGTCCTGGTTCTTGTCTACGCATTGCTTGTAAGGAAAGTGAGAGAGAGAAAGGGAGAGAGTAAGAGGAAGATAAAGAAAGTGAGAGAGAGAGTGTGTGAGGGAGAGAGTAAGAGAAAGAGAGGGAAAGGGAGAGTAAGAGAAAAAAAAAGAGAGTAAGAGGAGAGAGAGAGAGAGAGAGAGAGAGAGAGAGAGAGAGAGAGAGAGAGAGAGAGAGAGAGAGAGAGAGAGAGAGAGAGAGAGAGAGAGAGAGATAATTTCTCTCTCTTTGAAGACTTCCGAGCTTGCCATCTTTCCCTTTCCCCCCTCTTCGAGAAGATTCTCACGGACGAATTCCCTCCACGAGGAGTTGTCTCTCTCGTAACCTGGGCGTGTAGCCACGAAGGAAAAACCAAAATTATACGATGCCTCCCAAGCGAAGTAAAGTCCAATTGAACACGAATCCCGCTTCAACCGATGTAGCTGTAGGTCAAGGAACTGCGTCACTTGGTAATCAGGTGCATCCCATAAATCCTACCCTAATGGGAGGCCTTAAGAACATAGATCTACTTCATTGGAAAGGGAGAAGTATTCGGCAAAGGTCTGTGATAACTAACCACCATTTAGGTTGCATCATTTTATCATGTTGGAAACTGTGTTTATTTGCACTTTGGCATGTTTTGAATGAATAAATTGTACGAAAGGTTTTGCATTCATGCACACTAAAAAAATCAAGGACCTTATTGATTGTGCCCATAATGCTTTAGATTATGCACTAACATTGGCATGCTTGAAGGCACTGAAAAATGGGTTGTTAGGATGCTTATGCATATTCGTTATTAAGCGGAAATCGTACTTGCATCACGAATTGGTTAAACTGAAAAGGTAGGAATCAAGTCCATGAGAGTCGTGAATGCTACAATAATTGGGTTAAGTATGTTTAGGTCATTGCAACAATAGGCCGGGTTTTGGGCTCTTATAATCCTTTAGAGAGATGTAGCTCGCACATGCATTAGGCTGATGACTTCGTGTTCCTCGTACAAAAGAAAAACACAAACCTCTGTTTATAATTTGCGTAAGTGCATTGAAAAGAAATTCCCAAGAGTAGAACTCCATATTGCATCATTGTCCTAGGAAAGACTCGCATTTAGATTACACGGTATTACAGACGATTTCAACGGTACTGCTACTGAGCCATCTTAAAGATAGTGATAAGACACGCATATGAAGCATTAACCTTAATTGCTTAGGTAGTTCAATGGGATAAATCCTATATGGGGCTTAACTCGACTTATTTAGGATTAAAGGTAACTGAGCCAATCTATTGTTACTTCAGAAGTGGACCATGAGACAAGTAAAACACTCACTGGTCTCTATTCCAAATCTGGCCTCGATAAAGTTGAAACAACCTTGAAGATATCACCTTCAACCATGATGCAATCTGTCGTTAATACAAGAGGTTCGAGTGTTGTTTCTTCCAATGACAAGAACCCTTGATTAAAGACTAGCAAGCTAGGACAGCTTCCATCCCGAGAACTATCGGATATAGATCCAATTGCATAATTGCTCGCTCCTATCACACAGGAGTGGGGTCGGGAAGAAAGTATTCCCTAACCCTCGGAGGATATTGAAATTGCCGCCAAGGCAAGAAGGTCAAATGAGAAGTGTCAAGTTAGGGACCCCCACCTTAGTAGATGTCTCAAGCACACTCTCCTACACCTTTATTTGTGCTTGTAAATTTAGGAACATTGCTTCTATTTAAAAAAAGAAAAAGATTGTGTAACCCAAAACTCATAAATGAGCATAATGAATGAGGTTGAACTTTTGGAGGGCGCGCCAAACCACCCCCAACTAGCTGCCAACCCTAGCCAAGGGGGTTCTAAATAGCCGTGACAGGAACATGGACCGAACCTGCCACAAGAGGTCTCTTCGCGGGTTGGTTTGAACGTAGGAGGATGCTTGGATGCTAGGGGGGGCTCTGGCTGTGAATTCCTTGCCTCCGAGTCCTACTCAAACGATCAGTGTTACTCGGGATAGATTCTCGAGGGGCCCTTGGTTGTTACTAGTGCAAAGCGGAAACTTGGTGGAAATAAAGTGAATCCTTACGGATTGCGGATATTGTCCCTTTTGAACAAGATTTGTATCTTTGATAAATTGCTAATATTAAGTTTACTTCTAGGGAACTTGTTTGAATTTGTTTTTGTGTCAGTGCCATAAGATTACGTGAACGAACCCTGTCCTTTAAAAAGGTTAATTAAGGAAGCTGTTTTTACATGTCATACCTAAAAGTGATAGGACTAATTAGACAACTAAAGTATGCCAAATGAGGGAAGCGGGAGGGCGGAACCCTCGATGGACCTGTCCTACAGTAGGGTGGTCCTAGAGAATTGGGAGGTTTCTCACAAGGTCTCACTGATGATCGACGCTTAGCAATCATTAGGTTAAAACCCCGATTCATGCCATTTTAGGGGACCAGAATGGGACTATGCCTATGGGCAGAGAGGTTGAGCACTGCATCCCTCTCGTTTCCCATTCTCTTTGAACCAAGTGCGGCATGAGTATGCGTATCTGATAATACCCACTTTTCAAATCTATATGGCTGAATATGATTGCCCCTTGCAATCTATACATAACATCATTGATCCAAGGAATTGAAAAGCTATTCTTTATTGTGATCTTGTTCAGAGCACGATAATCAATGCACATATACCATGAACCATTCTTTTTTTGCACCAAAAGTACTAGAGAACAAAAAGGAGATGAGTTGGATTGAATCAACCCTCTAACAGATCATTCATATGACTGATAATCTCCTCCTACTGGGTTGCATTGACTCTGTATGGTGGCTTATTAGGTGGGCTACTTCTAAGGATAAGATATATACCATGATCTTCTGGCTTGTCAGGTGGTAATTGCCTTGGAAGTGACTGAGAGAAGCAATCATCATACATTTTCAGAAATGACATGCAATCCTTCTCTAACTTAGATATGTTCCCAATATTCTCACTATCATCTTTAACCTTAGTATAAACCAAGTTTGTTGAAAGATGTTTCTTTACTTTAAAAATGACAACTGTGGATACAACAGGGATAGATTCACCTTTCAACTTTACATCAAGTGTGAGTACCTTTCCCTTATGATGAATAGTGATCTTTCTTGCATGAGAATTGATCACTGCTGCATACATACAATGGCACCATGGCATACAAAGCAATATATCGCAACCGTGAAGCAGAGCAATGAAGAACTCTTCATTGTCTACACATCCCTGTATATGTAAGTGAAGCTTTCCAATGAGTGGTATGACGGGCTTTGCATGGCCTTTATATACCATTCCAACTTTCCCCATGGGTCCCATCTCATCCTCTCTTACGCCTGACGGGCTTCCATGTCTACAGAGATGAAGTTGGCTCATGCACCATTATCAAAGAAAATCAATGCATGTTGATCCCTAATTTTTCCCCATGCTTTGCACAACTCAATAGCATCATCATTGGGCTGATCATTAATAACATCGAGCACCAATCCCGCTGATGTTATGGGCTTCTTTTCCTTTTTAGAATCTCCCTGATTTTTTGATTTTCCAGCTTCTTACCTATGGGACAGTCCCTTGCGATGTGACCCTCCTATTCACAAATAAAACATTTATTTGCAACCATCAATTCCCTATGTTATG